>NC_090935.1:824957831-825260861 GCF_040938575.1 Ambystoma mexicanum
ATTCCTGCGTTCTTAAATCGGGCTATCCTCTGGGGGGTTCATATACGCTCTGTGTGTTACATACAGGTGGATTTGTTGCAACCTCGCATTCCTGGACACCTTTTTGTAGTACCTTTTGTGCCCTTTCCCACTGCCCCTCATTCATGTTTTCACCCACTTCCTCTTCCTATTCTCGTCTTAACTGGGTCACTTCCTTTCCTAATCTAGTCAATAATAGTTCATAGATTCGGGAGACCTCATGCCCTCCCTCTGCGATGTGGTATATAGTATCTATGACTGTATCTGGTTGGTCTTCTAGCTCTATTTCAGACCACGTTTCTTTCATCCGTCGCACCAGTCTGGTGTATGTAAGTATTGCACTAGGTGTAAACCCGTTTCCTCTACTAGTGCGTTAAATTCCAGTATTTTCCCATCCTGCCATATATCTCCCAGTGTTGCAATGCCCACCGGTTCCCAGTGTTTATGTATCATCTTCCTCAGCTGTGCATCCCCTCAGGTCAACGCTACTAGCGGTACCTACGGAGAGCACGGGGTCGGGCCTTCCTTGACCTGGCAGGCCTTTCGCCACATTTTCCATCCTAATTCCACATTTTTTAGCACCCCTTTAGCTCTATTTTGGGCAGCCATATCATCCTTTTAGCAAGAATGGTGCACGTTCTGACCTCAACAGCCTGGACTCGGCTGTTGCATCTTCCGATATCCACCTGGCCCCATATTGTAGCTGGCTGGCCAAGTGGTAGATTTCGAAGTTGGGGAGTTTTATGCCACCTTTATCATATGTATTCTGTAGTTTCCACAGGGCTACTCTGTTCATGGTGTTGTGCCAGATGAACCCTCTGCATATTCCTTGAAGTCTAACAAAGAACCGTTTAGGTATCCAATATGGTATATTCCCGAAAAAGTGTATCAGCCTCGGTAATACTACCATTTTCAACCAAGCCCCCCTTCCCATCATAGCCAGTGGGAGGTTGGCCCAGAATTTCATGCTGTTCTCAATGTTTGCTACTGCCTTTTCTGTATTATATATATGTTCATCCTCAACCGCATGATAGATGTCTATCCCCAGGTATCTAAAGGTTTTGGTCTCCCAGGGTATTTGTAGAATGGGTTGGTGCTCCTGCGGAATCCCTCTGTATCTTCCCAGGGGAATATGCATTACTTTTTAGGGTTGACTGCAATACCCGAGAGCAACGCGAATCGCTCCATAACTTCTAGGATGTACTGTAGGTTTCCTTCTGGGTAGCTCAAGTACAGCAACATATCATCTGCATACAATATCAGATGTGGCCCTCCCTTGGTGAAGATTCCCACCTCTTCGTATTGTTGTCTGAGGTATATGGCTAGGGGTTCTAGTGCAAGAATATATAACATCGGGGACCAGGGGCACCCCTGTCTTGTACCTCCTCCAAGTTTCCATCTGTCCGAGATGACGGCTCCCGTCTTAACTCTGGCCAATGGTGAGCTGTACAGTAGCTTCACCCATTTCATATGTTCAGGCCCTATTCCATATTCCTGCAAGGCTGCAATCAGCCACGGCTATCTTACCGAGTCGAAGCCTTCACTGCGTCTAAGGACACAATTGCAACTTCCTGCTCCCCACCCACCGTTTGATCCACGACCCGGTGAAGCCTCCTAAGGTTATCAGACAAGCTTCTGTGCCGGACATATCCAGTCTGATCAGGATGTATAAGTTTGCGTATGACCTGTCTCAATCTCCCCGTCAACACAGCTGTAAGAATTTTGCTATCCTGGTTAGCATGGACTGCGGTCTATAGGATCCGCGGTCCGTGCTTGGTTTATGGGGTTTGAGGATCGGGATGATTTTCGCCTCTCGCAGGGACTCTGGCAGCGTTCCTATTTCAATAGCTTCATTCAGCATTGCCAACAGCGGGGGCAGCGCCTCTGTTTTATATGTTTTATAGAACTCGCTAGGGAGTCCATCCGCCCCTAGGGCCTTGCAGGTAGGTAGTGCCTCGACCACTGCCTTTAATTCCTCCAGTTCTCTCTCTCTTCAGCGCTCAATTTGGGCAGGCCAATGTCCTTTAGTGTTTCTACTATCTCGTCCCATTCACTGCCCTCGGTATCTTCATAATATTGTTTGTAAAACTCAAGGAACCCTTCATTCACTCCTACCTGGGTATCAAGTATCTGTCCTTTCTCCCCATGTACTACTCTGATCGTCTGTCTTGGTGTCTGTGTCTAGGGGTTTGTCCCCGCCAGCATGCTGTCTCTCCATGTATTTCTTATAATATAAGTTACTTAGTCGCTCCCAGTGCTCTTCACATGCTCGCCGTAATTTGTTTGCAGTATCTGCCCTTTCCGGGGTGTCATGCCCTGCAGGTCCTACAATATGCCTCCTTGCAGCCCTCTGGATTTTGCTATCGCTGATCCCCTTACCACCACTTTCAATGCCTCTTAGAGAGTGCCTGCTAATTTCACACTTCGGGTATTCTTCTCGAAATATTCTATTATCTCTTCCCTCAGATCTTCTCTAAATACTGTATCCTTCAATGCCTCGGCCCGCAGCCGCCACGTTGGGATTCTGGCTCGGGGGGGTTGGTGCCGCCATGTTAAGATCAGCGGTGAATGGTCTGAGAGGACTCTCGCTTTATATTCCATTTGCACTACCTCTTCTATTATTTCTATGGAGACAAACAGCTAGTCCAGCCGTGTTTACAAATTATATTTGGCTGAGTAATGTGAGTATTGTCTTAAAGTAGGCCGCAGTATCTTGGTTCGGGGCGTATGTGTTAATGATGCATATTTCGAGGGGATTGGGTCCTCTGACATATTCCATATCTATGACAGTAATCACCACAGCTGTGCTGCTTCGGAAAACCTTTCTGCGTCCTGCGTCGATGACGTCGATATGCCGCCCTCGAGGAGCTCCTCCGACGGCCGACGTCACTGTATGTTATAAGTAGGACGCACGACACCCGTAGCCTCAGTTATAGTTTTTTCCCAGAACATGTGGCACCAGTCTTCTACCAGTCTGACCACACAAACCCTTGCGGAAACGTAAGCTGCAATTGCATAAGAAATTCTGTAGTGGGGAAGGCAGAGAGGGAGCGATATGGAATACGTCGTCTGACCATCCCATCGAAAGAACGTTACCAGGTAAGAGAGTAACTTGCTCTTCTCTGTTTTCTATCAGGCCCTGCACCGCTATTATCCTCCTATCCAGTTCCACCGTAGATTGTAGTAGTTGAAAGGGCACGTGCGGTGCCACCCAGGTAATTACCCCTCTGGCGTATGCCGAGTATGTTGCCCCCAAGGTGGTTCCCTTCCATTTCTTACTTATCATTGCTAATTTCTCCCTAGTGAGATGTGTTTCTTGTAATAGGGCGACGTCTATTTTCTGTCGTTTCAGGTACATCATGACCTTATTTCTCTTCAGGTAACTATTTAGCCCCCTGACATTCCAGGTAGCTATCTTAAGGTCTCCCATCATTCATCCATACCCAGACCCGCCACTATCCTCCTTTGTCTTCTGTATCTTCCGCCGCGGCACGTTGTCATAGGCTCATTCCCTAATTAAAATCACTGCACACCTCCCAACTCCCTCTCCTCCCTCCGCCCTTCCTGTTCCCAACTGTTGCCCCGTTACTCCCCTCCCCCCGAACTTTTGCCCAGCTCCATCCCAGGATCTTAAGCCCCCCCACATCTAGTCCTTTCTTCGGGTCTAGCCGATACTCAGAACTCCGCGGGAAAGATACCAACCTAGCGGTATCTAACTAAACTAACTACTGGGGTTGCTAGCGCATTCTTTCATTAACTCCTTATTTAGTTTCTAGGCAACAGAAGGCTCAATGTTTACATTCTCTGGCTTCTCACAGAGATCACTACAGTCTAGTCCGTAGTCCAATTCACCAAACAATCATTACCCCCTCCCTCCAGTCCCATTACTTCTCTGTGGAGGCTTTGTTCACTTAACCGTTCTGTCTCCCGTCTGATCTGTTGTTCCTGCTGGGCAATTTCGCTGGTCTAACCATGTCTCTGCTTCCTCCGGGGTATCAAAGAAGTATGCTTTCCTGTTGTGCAACACTTTCAACTTCGCTGGGTAGAGTAGCATGTATTTGTGTCCCGCTTCACGCAGCCTCCCTTTGATGGACACACCAAAAAGGTGTAGTCCGTGTATGCCATGACCTTCGCCATTCCCCTGTTTATGGTCCCCCCTTGCGGAAATGCTCAAGGATCTTCTCTCTGTAACTCAATATTTTTGCGATTAGTGGTCTATGAAGGGCTCCTGGACGCGGCTGCCTAGTTTGAGCTCTGTGCGCTCTTTCCACTGCGAATCCTTGGGTGAGTGCTCCTCCGCTTATCTCCTGCAGCAGCATTTTTGCTACGTAATTGGTCGGGTCCGAGCCCTCTTCTCCTTCTGGAAGTCCCACAATACGGATGTTGTTTCTCCGTGCGCGCCCTTCCGCTTCTTCAGCTCTGTTTTCTAAGTTGCTCACTTGCTGCTTCAGGATGGCAACCTCCTTGGCATTCGCGGTGCCAACCTTTGTGTTAGTTTTCACGTCCACTTCCAGCCCACCAGTGCGCTAACTTCCTGACATCTTGCCGCAAAAGGTTGACATCTATGCTGACCGTATCAATTTTCGCTTCGAGCGAAGTCCTCAATTCCACCATGGCTGTTTCAAGTTTGCTTTCCCACGACGTCTTGAGCTCAGCGATCACTTCTCAAGTGGGCTGTCACTCCCTGCGCCTCTGATTTCTTGAGTCTCACCCCCTCTCCCTCTGGGGACGCTTTGGTGTAATCCTCCATCGTTGTCGGTTTCCCTTTTGGCTTGGCTCCTTGGCCTCCATGTCTGCCCTCGTTGGTACTGGGCTCCACTCGCTCGTGGCAGGCTTCCAGGTGTCACTGGAGGGTGTTTTCTCTGTCTGGGCTGCTGTCTGCCTTCTGACAAGGGACTGTCGTTGTCAGTTCCGGGCACTGTCACCCCAGGTATTCCGGGGCCACCCGTGACCCTGTGCTGATAGTGAAGGTCTCTGTGCCCAATCACTTGTCTCTCAGGGCAGACGCTTGCACTGCTGTCCGGGGCCCCCGTGTCTTGCAGTATCTCTAGATGTTCCACTGCTTGGTTTGTATACTGGCCTCCTGGCGTGGTCCTCTGGTCTCCTTCACTCCAGCATCCCCTAGCAGCTCGTGCCTCTCAGTCTCTCCGTGTCACTGAGGAAAATGTTGTTGCGCTTCCGCACATCAGGGGTCCCCTCTCATCATTGGGGCGTCTGTGCCGCCCAACTCTGTATTCAGCTACCTTTGCACTCTGGGTGTAAGTGCAGGTCAGCTATGTGGCCTGTCTTCCATGTGTTTTCCTTTGGCTCCACCTTGTTTTTTTTAATTTTATTTATATGTATGCTTCCACCATATGTCACCAGCAGGGGGACCTCCAGTGTTCGTGAGGTTCACACGGATCCTTTGTGAACATGACCATCCCGCGTCATGCCGAAGCGCTTTGGCAGCCACAATGTATCAGCAGGTTTCTTTCCGGGCGTGTCAGTAGGCTGCAACAATGTACTGGGCCACAGTGCCCTGTGTTCGCGTACCGCAGCGCCAGCCCTATCAGCCTTCCTCCCGCTCTCTAATCCGCAGGGGTGCCTCTGTCTCAATGTCCTTTGTTCTGGCTCCTCGCCGGCGCCATTTTCCGGTCCTGTGGGTCTCGCATCTCTGTATCTGTAGTTTCTGATAGGAGTCTTTCTCTGCTTGTGCACCACGCTCCGTGTGTGCACGGCACCTTCCTGGACCCCTGATTATGTATTTTTTCCGCCGGAGCTGCATATTTCTGGTCTGTTATATCACAGATCTGCGTCGGATCTCGGGAGTTCACGAATCCTGCAGCCTATTCCATGGCCTCGTAGCCACACCCCTGTTTGCATGTATAAGGTAATAAGTGCCCAGAGTACGGGATGCCATATGAGTGTGCTGCTTCGCCTGTGTGACTGTAAATTCTTTAATACACAGTTATGAACCCTCCCAATGGTATGTATTTTGCCAACCTCTGAATCCTGAAAAGTAGATCCACGCAGGCTTATGTGGTCAAGTTTGCACCAGACCTGTTGATGAGCTGGCCTGCAGTAAATCTCAGTTACCACTTTATTGGTATGTGTGATGTCGGTCTGCTGTTCAGCATGCAGACCCGACATCCAGAGATGGGCCTTGATGGGCCAGCGATGGCGCGCAGCGCGCTGGGCAAAGAGGACACGACCACTCTGTTGGGGTGCATAAACCCGGACTGGCGCGCTGACCCCAGTTCCGGTGATTCCTTTATTTTACTTGTCACGTGACCCGGAACTAACGGGCACGTGACACCACATTACTCCCCAACTTGAAGGTGTTTACACAACTGTTCAACATAAACATTCATAACAGGGTATTGCATATTCAGATTTTGCTGGGCTCATCTTGGCAAGGTTTTCTGTCGGTAGATTCCGTCCACTACATATCCTTGGAGACGGGATGATGGTCTGGGCCTTTCTCTCAAAAGGTACCGGGTGCTGCTTCTCTCTGGTGTGGCCACTCTTGGGGTCACTAGTTCAGTTGAGTCATTTTGTAGGTGTGGTGCCTCGGCGGTTGTTGGTGTGGCACGGGCCCTGGGCGAAGTATGGTCCCGGGGTGTGAGTGGGGTTGTCGCTTCGCTCCTTGGAGACACGGGGTGCTCTTCCCATAGCTCGGCTGGTACTCTCCTGAAGTGTGACACGTTTCTTGTCACGGAATCACTCCCTCTGGTGGCGGTGACCATGCTGTGGTTTGTCGCGCTGACCGTCCACGGTTGGAGCTCGAAGTTGAGGGACATTTTCTCGGGTGTTGCTCGGTTTCTGGCGATCACAGTATCTCCTGGTGTTAGTTCTCTGTGGCAGGCTCTCCTGGCAATGCTTTCTTGTTCGTTCCGCCTCAGTCGCATGGCGTCTATGGCTGGGATGTCAGGTTCGGGGGATACCCACTGAGGGTGTATGGGGAGTTCTGCCTGTATGGGTACCCCGAGGATGAGGGCAGCAGGGCTGATGCCTGTGGATGAGTGTGGGGTTTGCCTGTGCGTTCTTAGGAATCGATATACAGCCTTCAGCCAGGGATGTCCTTTTTCTTTGGCGATGCGAATAACTTTATTAAGCGACCCCATGAATCTTTCTGCATTGCCATTCGCTTGGGGCCATCTTGGGGTGATTCGCTGGTGTTTAACGTTTATGTCTTTGAAGAACTCACGCAATTCTTGGCTGGTGAACGATGGACCGTTGTCGCTCTTCACTTTTCTCGGGATTCCATGTGTCGCGAAAATCTTCTCCAGTGTGAGGATCGTGGTCTCTGCGTTCGTAGACGCTACGTGTTCTACTTCAGGATATCTGCTGAACTCGTCGATCACTACGAGTAGGTATCATTTGCCGGCAATTGTACAGTGATCCATGCTAACTGCGTCCCACCGCTTGCTGCTTCTCGAAGCGCTGCTGATAGGCTCTGGATTCTCAGGTCTCCTGGAGGCTTGGCAAGCAGCGCAGGATTCTACTAGCTCCACTACCCTTTGTTGTATGTTGGGCATCCACATTCTGGACTTTAGGTATGCCATTTTCTTGATGATGCCCTGGTGTCCGCTGTGTGCTAGTCGGAGAGCTCTCTCCTCTAGTGACGCAGGTAGCACAATGCGGTGGCCCTTCAGGAGCACTCCTTCGGGGGCAACGGAGAGTTTGTGTCGTATCCCGAACAGTGCTCGGTGCTTGGTTTGAGCTGACACGGTGCGTTGGGCCATGGACGTGAGGTAAGTCTCCCAGTTTCCTGACTGGATGGCAGCAGTGGTGTGTTGTAGGATTGTATCTGCCTCTGTCTCACATGCTACCTCCTGTAGGGTCAGGGCTTGTGGTCGGGCACAGGCGACCACGTGGCACACATGTTCGTCGGTTTCTTTTGAATGGCGTTGCTCTCCCTCCGTGGCAGGTGTCGGGTGGCGGGACAAATAGTCAGCTGGGTTGTCAGACCCTGGACGATAGTCGACTTCTATGTTATAGGGCTGCAGTGCAGCATCCATTTCTCGATGCGTGGTGGCGGGTGGGGAGCGGAACCTCGGAATATCGGGATCAGGGGCTTGTGATCTGAAAAGACCTTTGGTTTCTTGCCTAACAGGTATACTTTGAAGTGGCGGCATCCCCACAGGATAGCGAGGGCTTCTTACTCTATGTGGGTATAGTTCTGTTCTGGTTTGGTGAGTGCCCGACTGGCAAATGCAATGGGGATCACGTTTCCTTCATTGTCTGTTTGGGTCAGTACTGCTCCTAGGCCAACCGGGCTGGCATCTACTAGGAGTTCGGTATGTCTTTCCACATTGAAAAATGCCATGGTTGTTGATGCTGACAAAGTGTCCTTAATTTGTTGGAATGCCTGTTGGTGGGTCGATGTGCATTCCCACTTCTGGTCCTTCTTGGTCAGTTCTCGGAGTGGGCTTGCGATGTTGGCAAGATCTGGAATAAACCGCGCACAGTATGTCGCCATCCCCATAAAACTTCTCACCTCCGTGGCAGATTGAGGTGCCTTTGTGTTTTTAATGTCATTTACCTTGGAAGGGTCAGGGGACATGCCTTTGGCACTGAAGATATATCCAAAGAAGCATAGTTCTTCCTCAGCAAACTCGCATTTCTCTGCGTTTAGCGGTAGGCCTGCTGTTTCCAGTCTGTTCAGTACTGCTGCCAGGTGTTTGTGGTGTTCTCTCTCGTTTGACGCGTACACGAGGATGTCGTCGCTGATGTTTGTAGTGCCATCTAGGCCAGTGATGACCCTGCGGATTTCGTGTTGGAATACCTCGGCAGCTGACGATATTCCGAAGTTAAGTTGTTTATACCGCATTAGACCAAGGTGAGAGGAGAATGTGGTGATATATCTTGAGTCTCTGGCTAATCTGAGCTGGTGGTAGCCGGATCTTAGGTCGAGTTTGCTGAAAATTGTAGCTCCTGTGAGATCTACGACGAGCTCATCTATCGTTGGGGTTATGTGGCGTTCTCTTCCAATCGCTGCATTGGGAAGTCTCATCTCTATACAAATTCTTACAGCGTTGGGCTGTTTAGGTTTTTGGGCCACTACCATTGGCGATACCCACGGGGTTGGGCCTGATGTTCTTTCAATTATCCCTGCTTCTTCAAGCTTGGCCAGTTCCTTCTCCACTGCTTCTCTCAGGTGGAATGGTATCCGTCGGTGCCATACGGCTTTCGGCTCTATAGTAGGGTCTATGTGAAGCTTGATGGTTCGGCCTTTTAGACACCCTATGCCTTGGAACAGATTCTTGTGTTGTTGTAGTAACTCATCAAGTTTGTTGTGTTGGAGGTCAAACGCAAAATGGATTAGTTTTAGTTTTTCTGCTGTCCTGCAGCTGAGCAGTGTCTCACAGCCAGCATCTACCACATAGACGCGCGCCCTGCAACTAGTGTTCTTGTGGGCGAAGTCAGACTTGAAGGACCCTTGCACGGGTAGGGGTTTCTTACATCCATACGCGTATAGTTGGACCTTTTTCTTGTGAAGTGTGGGCTCCGGGTGGAGCTTGCTGAATGCCGTCACTGGCATTACGTTCACCGTTGCACCAATGACTACTTTCAGAGGTTCACCATTTGAGATGACTGTACACAATGGTCTCTTCCTTTGTCGTGACCGGTGTGGTTCAATGGCTGATATGAGGTGTACTCGGTGTATCCGTTTGTTTCCTTTTTTCCGTCTCTCTTTTCTCTCGGGGGACATACTGTCATCACTGTCGTCGATGTCACTCGTGTCTGGAGATCTTTGAGAATGGTCAACGGCCCTGGCTTTTCCTTTCCGGTCAGGTTGGTATGAGGACTCGCTTGGTGCAAACTTCTTTCGACGCTCTTGTGCTGGTCGTGATGTTGTTTCCTTGTCGCTTCGGTTTGGTGGGTTCAGGCAGACTGCAGCATAATGATTGAGACGGTTGCATTTCCTGCATGTGGATCCCCATGCTGGGCAGGATTCCCCCTTGTGCCATGGGCCGCCACACCATTTGCAAGCTTTTCTTCGCTCTTGCGGCATGTGTGTTTCTGGCCATATTTCATGCGAGTCTTCTGGTGTTTGGATATGGCTGCGACGTCTTCTGTTGGCTTAGGGTTGTCAAGCGGGAGTCTTTGGATCACTGCTTCGATCACCGCTAGGTATGCAAAAAGTCTTTTCCCTTTATGTTGGGGTCGTGCTTTGCAACGTTGGGGTTTTCCCTGCGAGTGAAAAGTTCTCTGACGTTGGGGAAGGACTGCGAGGGCCCTGCTGCAGCGCGTATTAATACGTGGTCCTTTGGAATGTTGGGGAAAACGTTTCCTGACCTTATTGCAGCTGATGGGTGTGCCGGTGATGCGTCGGTTGACACGCGGCCTCACAGGAAGGGGCACTGTTGTTGCGCGTGTTACACGCGGTCTGTGTCTTTGCCGGCCGCTGCGTGTTGGCAGTGCGCGTATGACACGCGGCTTTCTTACGCGGCTTCTCATCTTTGATGTGAGGAGTGTTAGTGTTGCGCGGGTTCCGCGCGTCCTGCGACGCTGGTCTGGCCAACACGCGGCCTTGCAGGAATGTTCTGTTTTGCCGCCACAGGCGGTACAGGCCAACCGGTGCGCGTCGGGCCGCGCGGCTCTGCTGGTACACCGGTCTGATGAGCCGAGGCGTGGCCACACGTGGCTCTCTCCACACCTTCGTCGCCAGTGTGATGTCGGTCTGCTGTTCAGCATGCAGACCCGACATCCAGAGATGGGCCTTGATGGGCCAGCGATGGCGTGCAGCGCGGTGGGCAAAGAAGGCACGACCACTCTGTTGGGGTGCATAAACCCAGACTGGCGCGCTGACGCCAGTTCCGGTGATTCCTTTATTTTACTTGTGTCACGTGACCCGGAACTAACGGCACGTGACACCACAGTATCCACTACAGAGTGTACTTTGCTTTATCACTTTGAGAACATTGAGACATGTAATTGCTCATTTTACTACAGCTGGTAAACTAGCTATAGCCAGTAAGATAGCTAAGTGGGTGTAGCGCTTGCAGCTGCAATGTGTGTGTGATCTGCAGGTTCGATCCAACTCAGCTTTTTATCCTTCAGAGGTCTATAAATGAGTACCAACCCACGTTGGGTGATATTGTGTATATATTATTTGTCATACAAAGCGCTTGAGCATCAGTGCTATATAATAAAACATAATTATCATTTGGCCTTGTACGTCTGCTTGCAATCACAGTAATTTGGTAATATGGGCCTATAAACACTGATATTAACGATACATATGGTGATTCATTCTTGTATGAAATGTATATCACATTACAGTGATATTGTAACCATATTTATCGTAGTGTACTTAAGAACAATGTTATGTGATGCCACTTCCTGTTGTGTCAAGGCCTGAAAGGTTGTGTTGCATCACTTCCTGTGATGTTATCAGAGGTCACGGGTCATGTGATGACACTTCCGCTACCCCTGGCATTTTTCGTGAAATGACGTCCCTGCTTCCGGATTAAATATTCATGTGCCCCCCAGGCAGGAGGGGGTTGGCTTGCCTTGCCTCTATGGAGCTTAAGCCTGTGGTGCTTTGTCACCCTAAATGCAGTCCATTGGCTGAGGAACGTGTCTCACCATAATCCGTGGCATGCTCCATGGTACTGCTTTGGCAGCCTAATTCTGACCAATAGGCCGAGGGGTATGATGCAGTTCTAATATCCACGAGAACAAAAAAGGAGGCCACACGAGTGGTTAGATGGGTTTCACCCCAGATCACCCAGCTTATCCAGGAGGAAAGTGTGGAGTCTACGGAATCTGTAGCAAACTGCTCTACAGGCACCACACACATACTTAAGCAAGGCTCAGGTCCTCCACATCAGGATCAGGAAAAGGGCTGACAAACATCACCAGATACGGTCGGTGCACTAAATAGGCCCTGCAGGTTAAGGCTTTCAATGAAAGAATTCTGGGAAGTTCAGAAGTTGGCTTGGGTTTCCCTTAAACCCGATGGCCTCAGACAAGAGAATCCAGCACATTACAAGATGGTGGGGAGAATTCAGAAGTGTGATTGGACAAGGCTTTCTTTCCGGCAGTATAGAATCTTTGATGAGGATTCTGTAACTTCCTATACACATGCCCATCTCCAGAGATGCAACCACCCTTGCATCTCTGTTCATTTGTGTTGCCTTGAAGTTGGATCTATGATTCTGATTGGAGTTTTAAGCTAGAAGCCCATGAGTGACTTTGTGAACTGTATGGTCGGGAGAAGAAATGGCCCTCGACATCCTTGGTCAAAGCTCATTGTCTAGAAGCAACTCATGACCCAAGCACCCATACTTCAAAAGAAGCGATGTCCCAATCCTCCTCCCCACTGGAGGGTCACAGATGGGTGCTTTCAGTGGTGCCTATGACCTTTCAGACCAGTTGTAGTCAAAAGGTACACCTCTCTTTGGCCTTCATCAAGCTGGGCTGTTGTCCTTCAGACCGCAGGAGCACTCCCTAAGCCTATATTTGTAATCCTTAAAATACTTCGGCCTTGCTATCAAACCTTTCCACTTGTGCCTCGAGGCACCATTCACCACAGCAGGTGGAAAATCTGAATAAAGAGTTCTGCCACCACGTCTTTGGTTCAAGTGGGTGTTGCTGTAATGTTTTTGCCACGCTCCACTTTACCGGTTTTGAGACTCTCTATCAAGTCCCCTCTCGACAGGGCTGTCACTACCAATTTGCCTTCCACAACAGGCATTATTGGGGTTTTGGGAAGTCAGCCAACAGATGTGGGTCTGAGCCCTGGCTCATTTCAGACAGTGAGGAAGAAGATACCTTGATAGGCTTCAAATCGTTATATAAATCGTTCCATTTAGAAGGAAGCAATGAAAGACTAAGGGATTCTTACTCCTCTACTATGCCCCTGACAAACCAAAGAATTGACGCTGTTGTACCCAGACTGCACACTTCAGTGGATTGCCTTTCTCCCGTAGATTCCTCATCAGATAGATATCCATATTAGCATCAGCTGCTGGGAAAACATTTTGACAAGGGGTTATAGTGCCATCAATACGTCTTATCTCGATGCATCGATCGTCGACTCCGGACATGACGTCGGTCATCATACATATACTGCGTCACTATGCCCCTGTACCTCTGTTGTTTTTTTCCATGCACTCAGCATGCTGCTCACTGAACAACTCTCACGAGAATTCTTTTCAACTGACAAATTAATCATTGTTTGCAATTTCAATATCATGCCCATTCCCAAGGTGTCGGGCTTCAAGTGCTGTAAGGACTGCAGTTCCAAGATGTATATCTATCACGTACTCTGTGTGTGGTGCCTCAGTGTCTATCAAAGGACTGTGGTTCTTGCAGGAAGATGAACCCGAAATCGATGTGGGAGAGGGCTGCGTAATTCGCGGTAGGTCGGCCCCGATCTAAATCTCCAGCCCGCTTGTTACCCGGTCGTCTGGGCCCGATAGGATATGTGTGATTCCTCGAAGCAGCAAGCCTTTTTGTGGCTCCAGTGGCACTTGGTAACCCCAGCCCCAAGCTGACCAGCCTGACATCATCGTCAAAGCCCTCGGGTTCGGCCCTGATTGTGACCAGAATGGCGTCAACACCGATTATGACCAGTGCGCCCCCAGCGTCGAAACGCCTTTCGGTGCCGGTTGACACCGAACTATCGGCGCTTATAGCCGAACATTCATCTGCCCCAAACGCAATAGTGACAATTATCGATGACAATGACGATAAGATGTCGTGTGGCTTTGACCATACTTATGCAGTCGAGGCAGAGACTTTTTCGCTGATCAGGCAGATTTTGTTGCCTTAGCTGAGGGCCTACATGATGCCAGTGGCCTGAACAGCTCTCATAATTTGTAGATGCAGCAGGCTCACCCACATGCACATACCAATTCAGGTACTGTGCCACAGTGGATAGGGTGGTGGATACCCTAGGTTGGGGTGCCACAATCAAACCTTTGTCATGCTACAAACTCACAGACATTGTGGAGGAAGGACACTCTACTGAGAGGGCCATGCCATTTAATGTGGCTATTGCCGACATCCTTCACCATCTTATGGCAGAGGCCATGCACTGTTCCTCCAGTGAATTCCTACTTCACAGAGAAGTATAGGCCGGCAAGGGAAGACCCAGTTTATCTTTCCACTCATCCAATGCCAGAGGGGATTGGTGGGTGCAGGCGGCCAATGTTAACACTAGACCAGCCACATCCACACCTACAGATAGCGAAGGAAAGAAGGTTGACACCGTAGCCAAGAAGGTGTTCGCTGCAGGTAGCATGACTCTTAAGGTGGTTAACTTGTGGTGCGTGTTCGCAAAGTACACGTTTGGCTTGTGGTGACTATCGGGGAAGCTGCTCAGTACATTCCCGAAGGGGAGATACGGGAGGGCTTCCACAGAATGGTGGATTATGGTAAGGAGGTGGCCCAGCAGTCTTTGCAGACTGGCCTGGACATCGCTGACTGAGTCGGAAGATCTATGTGGTCAGCGACTGTCTTGGAGAGACAGGCTTATCTTCACACGTCTGGGTTCTCGCCCAACGTCCAAAATAAATTACTGGACATCGCATTTGACGGCGAGAATCTGTTCGACCCTAAAGCCGACGAGTCCTTGGAGAAATTTAAGGAGTCAAAGCTGTCCACCAAGTCTCTGGGCCTAGCTGTCCAGCAGCCATCTAAACCTGCCTTTAACGTCACCTCAACGGGAAGAGGATACATATGTTATGTCCCCTTTGGCAGGAAGGCTCTGCTCCAACAACTCAGGCAGGGTCATAGACGTTTCCCTGTGCTCCCGAGTGCAAGGGGGGGGCCTCCAGAGGCCAGCAGAAGGCAGCAGCAGCAGCAGCTGAGGTGGCTCTGTCCTCAAACCTACTTTAATTTCTCCCCCCCCATGTTTCCCTGGTTGGAGGACAGATAGGCGAGCACTGGCTCCAATGGCGGGAGATTATCTCTGATGCCTGGGTGCTCCAGCTCCTCTAATGGGGTTACTGTCTTCCTTTCTTAACAAGACTGCTGTACAGACCATGCCCTCGTCCTCATCAACAGGAACTGGCAATCCAGGAAGCACTCCAAGCCTTTATTTTGAAGGGTGCCGTGAAAGAGGTACCTCCCGAGCAGAGAAGATCGGGCTGGTATTCACGCTATTTTCTGGTACCCAAGAAAGGGGGAGGACGCCGTCCCATTTTGGATCTCAGGGCCTTGAACAAGTTCCTGAGAAAGGACAAGTTCAAGATGGTGATGTTGAGCGAAATTCTCCACGCGTGTGCTAGAGAGCCCAGCCAAGATGGCCGTAGGCCTGTGAGCTCCCCGCCAGCCCCAGACATTCGGATAAAATCCGGCCGCATCCAGCCTGCCACCACTGTTGAAAACACTTGCAGAAGCTGACTAAGTTAGCAGCGGGCAGCTACGCAGAAAATCAGAGTGCCCTGGACACCCCAACAAAGACAAACGGGAGGCAAACCCACAACAGCGGAGCGCACATGAAACTGTAACCAGCCCACCCTCGAGGAAAAGCAGAGGCCGCGCACACAAGGCAGTGTCGGCGGTGGCCTGGCGTGGGGGCACCCTAAGACCCGGAAAGCGGCCCGGGCTGCAGGAGGCTGGGGGATCAGCCTGCGCCGCCGGTGTCCCACTACTGGAGAGCAACGGGCATGAGCGAAACACTCCTGGAGGAGCCACCTGCTGACGCGCGGTACGCGCATGAATACGAAAGTCCAGAGCACAGCTTGGAAGGTGACGACTTGCGCCTGAAAGCAGACCCGATTTGGGGTAAGGAGAACGGCGGGGAAGCCCCTGTGCGCAAGAGCCTTGGTGGTCCAAGGGCAGGAGAGGCCCTAGCCGACACTACCCTCTGCCATCTACTTGTTGCCCCCTCCCTCCCTCTCGCCTGTGAAACTAAGAAGACTCGGGGAACGGCTCTGACCAGTCTGCTGCTGCACAGTCCTGGTATCTTGGGCATAGGGGCTCGTGACGCCGTGGACTTCAATTCTGCATGTTGTGAGTGAGGGGGGACCGCCCACCCCTTGCCTCTTCGGAGTGACAGCCCTCGGGGCCAAAAAGGACATGAAAATCCTGCCCGCCCCACCTCTCTGGTGATTGAAAAAGGTACAAAGTGATCCTCAGCGGGGCATTTGATTCTCCGGACAGTCTTGCCCCCGAGCGGTTAGCTGCACACTTGGGGGTGCAACGCAATATGCAACGGAAGGTGCTAACTCATTGAACTGTGCAAGGCCTGCACCCTGAAACAGTCCATACATGCAGATACTGAAGGGGAAAACTACTGCAGGACTTTCATCCGGCGCCCTCCCCTTGAGGAGGTGAGGTGGGTGGGAGTTGTGCGCACAGACCCCCACTAAATAGTGGGTGAGGCTCCCTGTACCGAGCAACCGGAGTGATGCAGAGTGACCAGAGACACTGCTGAGGAGAGGGGACAGCGTGTCCCGGTGCTGGTGGTGCAGCCCTCACAAGACAAAAGCAGCAACCGCTGGTGGGGGATGGCGCACCAGAATCAGCCAGTGTCATGTCGAAATCCCAAAAAATCCAACAAACACCAATCAAAACTACATTTTGAGCAACCTGCCACATCCAAGCATCTGTCCTCCGGTGAGGACTCCCTGGGGGGCGCTACTCCATCTCCTGCGCTGGACTGGGGTGGGGGGGGCGGCACTCATTGACATTAAGAATATTCTGTGGCAAGTGCAGGCGTGCATACAGTCCCTTGATGGGAAATCGGACACTCTGTCATGCAAGATGGACCATATGCAGGTGCGCCTGGATGAACATGGGGACCGCTTCGATGAGGCAGACGGCAGTGTGTTCACTGTCGAGGATGAATCTCACACCACCAGGAGGGACATGGCCCTAGTCAAGATGACCCTCAAAGAACTCTGACACTCAAGATGACCTTGAATCTCAGTCCCGTAGGAAAAATCTGAGAATTATTGGGGTGCCTGAAGCTGGGGATCAGCGCAACGTGGAGATGATGGTGGAAGACCTGCTCAGAGACTCTTGGGCGTGATGGCTTCTCAATGGTGTTCATTGTGCAGAGGGCTCACAATATCTCCAGCGGGAAACGCCCAGTGCTGGCGGCCCTGGCGAGACCCATAATAGCTCGTCTTTTGAACTGTCGAGACAGAGAACGGGCCCTCAGGAGAACTAGAGATTTGGCATCTGTAACATCAAGATGCATTGATCCGTTTCTTCCCGGACTTCTCAAAGTGCAATCATCCAGGAAACCCTTTATTGATGTCACGAAAAGACTTTGTGCAAGAGACATTTAGTATACAGTGATATTCCCAGCTAAACTAAGAGTGGAACATAATGGCTGTGCGCTGTTCTTTCACACCCCAGAGGAGGTTAATGTGTTTTTGGAGTTGGTGCCTAGGGTACCTCACCACTGGGAGAACAACGGACATGGTGATGACCCCCCTTAGGACATAACATGGGATAAATGAGACCAATGGTTGAGAAGCTTGCCCAGGAATTGGCAGACGGAGCACTGTAAGATAATGGGGCTGTTTGGGTGGCTGGTCCCCTAGCGCTTTCTCATGCATAAGCATTTGTTTGTTATGAAAGGGAGGAGGGAGGGGGGCAACTGGCAGGTTGGGGCTGCTAGTGTGTGTGGGGGGGTGGGGATTGGTTGGGATGTTGGCAGTGTGCAGTGGCCATCGGTCACAGGGATGGAGTGTCGCTACGGCGTATAAACTGGTGAATGGTCGGTATGCCTGAAGATTTGTTACCACAAAATGGCGAACTCACTCAATAGCATGACATGGAATGTTAGGGGCCTGAACTGTCCGTCTAAATGCTGCAGGGTTGTTTTATATATGCAGCGGCACCAGTTAGACATAGCATTTCTGCAAGAGACTCGCCTGACCCCCGGGTAGGTGAAATGTGGACAAAGATGGGGTTGACATTGCTTTTTCTCTTCATACTCTGTGTACTTGAGGGGGGGGGGTATATAATGCTATGGAACACGGTAGGATTCCGACTGATCGCCCAGAGGAGAGATCGGGAGGGGCGAGCCACAATAGTACAAGGGGCAATACATGGCTGGGTGTACACTCATATCAATTTTCATGGGTTTAACCAGGGCTCGTTGGAACCTTTTGGGTGGATCACAAGGCAATTAGAGGCAGCCCCCACCCATTTGGGTGGGGGATTTCAATGCAGCAATGGACCCCGACCAGGACAGAATGGGACGGATCCACCAACCAGTGTCTAAGGTGCTGAACAAGCGGCAGGACATGTGCTGGTCATGGGAAGTGGACGATATTTGCAGACTGAGACACCCTCGGGAAGGAAGATATATGTTTCAGTCCTCGGTACATGACTCGGCTTCTCGATTGGACCACTTCCTGATCTCTCACACACTAACAGGCGGGGTAGTTGTCGTTACCCTTCTAGCATGCACATTGTCGGATCACGCACCGGTGCTCCTGGCCCGAACACTACCCGACAGAATGGCGGGAGACCAAATTGAGTGTTTAAGAGTGAAAGTCTGACAGACGATGGTGCGTTCCGGGATGGGCTAGCCACAATCATTGACAACTTTTTTTTAACTAAATGCCGGGTCGGGGGGGATCATATGCGACGCTGTGGGAAAGCTTTAAATGCGTAGTTAGGAGCGAATGTATCTCCAAGGAAGAGGGATACTTAAACAAATCCGGCGATAGCTAGCAGAGACCGAGGCTCAAATAAAACAATTACAAACAGAAGCAAAGGCAGCAGGCATAGCCAAACATGCTAAGATTAAGAAACAACTGCAGTTATTCAACGAGCTGTCTCAAAGGGAGGTGAAGGTTTTCCGGGGTAGGACAGCAGCACGAAAGTATGGGCAAGGACAGGTCCAGGCAGGGTACTACGAGAACAGTCAAATAAAAAACGCTGAAGGGCCGGGTCTTATCCATCACAGACGCATGGTGGGAAGTGAAATTCGGGGATGCCGACATCAGCCATGAATTCTGCGCCTTCTACAGTCTACTGTACTCCTCACACATATAAGTAACGCAGCAGGAGGTAGGGGAATACCTGGACTCGGTGGTGTTATACTGGTGTACAGAGGAGGAGGGTGGGATGGCTGGGCCGCCCCCTGTTCCTGGAAGAGATTCTATCAGCAATTAAGGCATTGCCACCTGGGACAGCCCCGGGCCCAGACGGCTACACAGCCGAATTTTATAAATGTTTTGCCACCAAACTAGCCCTGCATCTGCTAGAGGTATATCAACAAAGTCTAGAGGTCAGCCGCCTGCCGGACTTGGTGCGAGAAGCAGTGGTAGTGGTTCTCCTGAAGCTAGATAAAGCACCAGACGATTGTTCCCCTTACCGCCCAATATCCCTCATAAATATGGTATAAGGTTTTGGCAAATATGTTGGTGTCCAGGTTTTCACCACTGATGCACAGGTGCGTCAAAGCAAACCAATCTGTGTTTGTTCCTAGAAGATCCACCTCCTATTGGCTTTGTAGGATGTTCGGGGTAATGTCAGCTGTTAAAACAGGACACTCGCACCAGGTACTTGCGAATACATGTAGCTCGGTCCGTGGAAGAACTATCGCAGGGTGCTAGATCAAACTAAATTGTCAGTGAATAGATGGATGGAATTGCCAATTAATCTATACGGGAGGATATCGCTGGTTACAATTGTGCTACTCCTGCGTTTCCTCTACGTATTCCTCAATGTACTGATTTCACCCCCCTCCCCCAGTGAATATTTCTGGGAGCTATGTTCCAAAATACTCGTGTGTGTATATGGGTCGGGAAGCAGGTATGTGTATTTTGGGAGAAACTGGCGGTCCCCTTGAAAAGGGGGAGGTCTTGCACTTCCTGACTTCAAAGTATACTACAAGGCAGCACAGGTTGGGTTCCTATTGTACTGGGTTGGGGGTCAAGTAGACAAGAGGCATGTAGAGGTGGAGAGGGCACTGGCGGCCCCATTACTTTTAAGGGCGACCATATTAACATCAAACAACAGAACTCTGAGAGCGCAAAACATGATTGAATTGACTTGTAAATCGTGGGCTTGCATTGAGCGCAAAGGGAAGGGTGAAGGTATTTGTTTCCCAAACCTCCCGGTCATATATATACCTGGAGTGGAACTGACCTGTGAGAAGGGCTCTGTAAGCCTCATGGAACGCCTAAATATATCCTGTTTTGTGGACTTATTTCCAGACAGGCAATTCCTGACAATGGAGGAGATAAAAAGTAACGGGGAACTTATGCCACTAGATATGTTTTTGTATTTTTGGTTAAGGGATTCCTGGAAACAAATTTTTCACAATTTCCCTGTTGAACCCGAAACACCCCCTATATTATCCCATATGCTCTCGAGAAATGAAGGCAGTAAAGTGGTGTGCGCTTTGTATAATAAGTGGGAACAATTGTTAAGGGGTGCAGTGACAGATGAGACGTGGGACTATTGCTGTGGCAGCGTGGCACCTAACGCTAGATACAAGTTGGTCCACTTTAAGTACCTACATCAGTGTTACTATACTCCGGCGATGTTCCATAGGTTCTTCCCTGAGGCTTCCAAAAACTGTCCGTGATGGGCTGCATCTCCTGCAGACTTTCCACACATGTCATGGGGATACACAAGGGTAAGACAGTTCTGATCACAAGTCTTCGAGATATTGAGTGAGATAGTGGGGGATGATGTGGAACAGACACCACCGATGGCACTGCTGGAGTATACTAGACCTATCCCAAAACATACCAGGAAGCTGACGGGGCTATTATTACTTCTAGCTAAACGACAGGTGGGAATGGTCTGGGGTAGCACTTAAGTTCCCAATATGGAGCAATGGCGGACAGGTATCCTGTACTGCAACAAAATGGAGACGGAATATGGGTGGTTAGCGCACCCACAGTCTAAACCCAAGGACATCTGGGGACCATATACACAATACCTTATTGTGCAGGCTTGCCAGGATGGGAGAACAACTGAGGTCAACTCACGACCTGCTACTACATAAGACTAATGCGATGATATAGTTAATCAAGTCACACTCAACGATATAAGGACAAGCGAAGAGAGAGGAGGAAAGTACTGCTCCACTGTACTGCAAGTATTGTTGTTGGGGGCGGGGGTTGTTTTTGAAACCGTCACTCTGTTATGTTGACGGCATGGTCTTATTGCAAAATTATAATAAAAGGAGTTTTAAAAAAATTCTCCATGCTCTCAGGCTTTATGACTGGCTGGTGTCAATAGATCTCCAGGTCGCATATTTCCACATGCCGATCCACCAGAAGCACAGGAAATTCCTGAGATTGGTCATAAGGGACAGGCACTACCAGTTCAAGGTGCTCCCCTTTGGGTTGACCTCTGCCCCAAGGGTTTTCACCATACTAATTGCTGTAGTCACGGTCCACCTCAGGAGATCCGGCATTCATGTGTTTCCATACCTGGACGACTGGCTAATCCGAGGGAATTAGACGGAGCAAGTTTTGTCCCATCTCGAGGACACTTGCTCAGAACTACACAGGCTGGGCTTCTCCCTGAACTTGAAGTCCCACACAACACAACCACAGAGGCTCCAGTTCATCTGAGCTGTCCTCCCGAGGTGAGAGTTGCCAGTGTCAGGTAGATGGTTCAGCTGTTCCGGTTCCACAAAACCCTGCCAGTGACTTTTTCCTCCGCCTCTTACATGGCCTCCTCCATTGTTCTAGTGCCAGAGGCCAGACTACGAATGTGGTCCCTGCAATGGCTCATGCGAGGTAAATGGCCCCAGTATCTCTGCACTTTAAAAGACATTCTAAAGTGTCGAGGTCGGTGGCCAACGATCTCTCTTGGTCGGCCAGCAGCAATAATATGTTGGTGTGGGAGCCTTTCTGGCCTCTGTGGCCTCAGGCCAGGGTGGTCACATATGTGTCACTGAAAGGTTGGGGTGCTAACTGTGTGGCTTTGCAGGTGAGCAGCCTTTATCAGAGATGAGGGCCCTGTGTCACATCAACAGACTGGAGCTGCGAGCCATCTGGCTGGCCCTGAAGGTATTTGCGTCCTCTCTGAAAGGGAGGCATTTCCTGATTACGACGGACAATACGGTGGCCATGAACTATCTGAACAAGCAAGTTGGCATGCACTCTCTCCCCCTTTGCAGAGAGGCGATGCAACTGTGTTTCTGGTTTTTGGAGAATCAGATATCAGTCTTGGCAGTTCATCTGGCAGGGATGGAGACCGGTTTGGTGGATGCTCTGGGCAGGCAGAGCACGGTCTCACACAAGTGGGAGGTGCGTCAGGAAGTTCTTGATGAGGTCTTCTCTCTCGGGGGTACCCCAGCAGTGGATCGTTTTGCCACAGAGTCCAACAGGAGGTGCAGACAGTTTTGTTTGGGGGAATTCCCAGTGAAGGACGCATTGGGGAATATAAGTTTCTGGTGGAGTGGACCTTACCTCTCCACTACACCTTCCCTTCGATTCCTATCATTCCGTGGGTTCTCAGGAGGTTGAGGAGGTTTAGAGCAACCCTGATCTTGATCCCCCCGGATTGGGCAGAGTAGAACATGGTACTCAGAGCTTCTGTACTTCGCCATCTGCCCACCTCTAAGGTTACCTTAGCGGCCAGACCTCCTATCCCACTCGGAAGGTCAGATGCACCATCCATACCCAGAATCCCTCAACCTACATGGGTGGCTCTTGAGAGGATGAGATATGACTGGGACCTCTCGGAGGAGGTACTTTAGGTGCTGCTGGCTGAACGCAGTCAACAAGATCGCTGTATGCGTGCAGGGGGAGAAGATTGAGGCATGGTGCAGGGAACGCGAGATCAACCCCATCTCTTGTCCCACCACTACGGTGATGGAGTTCCTTCTGTCACTGGCCTCAGCAGGTCTTCAGGTTACCAAAGTCAAAGGATCGTTGTCGGCCTTGTCTGTGTTGAAAAGGTCCCAGGATCAGGGTTCTTGCATTACGACCCCGGTTATGGTCCAATTCCTCAAGTTTTTTGTGAATAAGTTCCCTTCAGCTCCCTTTGTTGTCCCAGATTGGGATCTTAATCTGGTTCTGACATTCTTGATGGCTGCTCCGTTTGAGCCCACGCATTCCTGTTCCTTGAGACTGTTTTCTTTGTAAACAGCTTTTTTGGTTGCGATTACGTCAGCCAGGAGGGTTAGTGAGTTGCAGGCATTTTGCTGCAAGTCCCCGTTCCTACAGTTTTTTTGGGTAAACGTTTCCCTTGAAGTCAGACCTGGCTTTCTCAGGAAAGTGGTTTCTGAGTTGCACCTTTCACAGTCCATATATTTACTGGTCTTCTCCCTCCACCACACCCCTTTCAGGAGGAAGATCGGTTCCACTGTTTGGATCCCAAAAGAGACTTGAGCTTTTAAGCCGCTTGGAAGTCGTGAGTTCTGAAAATCTGACCAGCTGTTCGCTGTATCCGTATGCTGGCAGGGAGCTTTCTCCCATCATCAGGCCACACTCGAAGAGCGGGGTTTCGGCTTCTACAGCCTTGCAAAGAGGAGTTCTCATTAGGGACATCTGTCCTTGGCCACATGGTCGTCCTTGCCCATGTTTACCAGGCACTTTTGTGTGGATGTTGCCAGTGGGGCTGATGCACGTTTTGGTAGGGCACTTCTGCAAAATCTGCTATTGTAACACTTTCTGCCCACCTCCATCGTCCTAACTGCTTGGGGAGACTATCAGATGAGGAATCTGCGGGAGAAAAACAATCCATTGAAGGAGAAATCACTTAACGTAATGTTCTTTCTATGGATTAGTCTCCTGCAGATTCCTCATTGCCACTCCCTTCCATCCCTGCTTAGAAAGTTCTTATAGCTTTGCGCAACTGCCTAAGGTTCAGGCAGTTCATATCTGCCCAGTCACCTGTTTTCCCCCAAAAACTCAAACCAAAAAATCTGTTTTTCTTTTTTATTATTTTTAATTAAATGATTTACGGCTTATTACAAACCTTCATTATACACACATAAGCTCTCCTACCCCCCCTTCAAAATCATTTCTGATAGCTACCAAAAAAACGTCAGGTACTTGAAATGTTCATTTCAAATACATCCTTTAAAAATGTTATAAGACATATTGTGGCTGTAAGATTTTCTCCTTTTAGAAAAAACAACCATATTTCTTCTGCCTCCATTGTTTGTTGCTCGTCAGTCAGTTTGCCCATATATTTAGTTCTTAGCTCTGTCAAGCCACATCAGAATAATGTCTCATGCTTCAATAACTCAGTCCGCTATCTATCCAAAAGGAATCTGCATACCAATGTGACAGATTTTTTGCTAGAAGTCTGTAAAAGCTGGTTCGTAGGAAAAAAGTCTAGTCTGAAGCGCATACATTGGGCCTCATTAGGACCCTGGCGGAATGGGTTTAAAGGAATGGTTCGCCCAAAAAATTTTATTTAAAAAATAAATAGGCAACAAACAAAAAAAGATTGGCGTTTTTTTTCTCGAAGTCCCTATGTAAAATTTTGAGCAATTCATGCTCAAAAATTGAAAAAGCAAGCACGTGGGCTCATCCATTTTGTGAAATGGCTGCCCGCCTGTGCTGGCTTTTGCGGCACTAATGAAGGAAAAGCCAGCCAGCTTTAGTAAACAAAAGCTACCACTGGGTGGCTTTTCCTTCATTGGTGCCGGGACTCAGAGGAAAAGGACCGGAGACTACAGGCAGAAAAGCTGCAGCTGCATCTCGGTAAGTGCTATTTATTTATTTTTTAAAATAAGCACTAGCTGTGGTTTTTTTTCTAAGTTTTCCGGGCTGGAGGAGCCCGGAAAACCTAGAAATAAAACGGCAGCTTTAAAAACGTTGTATTTATGTTTGGTGTCGCTTTTGAAGCGACCGCAAACATAAATACAACGCGGTTGTGTTTGAAAACGCTGCGGTTTTTCTTTCTAAGTTTCTCAGGGTCCTCCGAGCCTGAGAAACTTAGATAGAAAAACCGCAGCGTTTTCAAACACAACCACGTTGTGTTTCTGCCTAAATCTGCTTTCCCATTTGGGGCTCTAGGGCTCCCCACGGGGAGCCCTAGAGCCCCAAATGGGAAAGCAGATTTAGGCAGGAACACTGCAGCATTTAGCATTTCCCATTTGGGGCTCTCGGGGCCCCCCGTGGGGTGCCCGAGAGCCCCAAATGGGAAATCAGATTTAGGCAGAAACACTGCGGCATATAAACACAACCGCGTTGGGAGCACCGGAGACCCAAAGTGATAGCCACGGCCGGCAGAAACACAACGCGGTTGTGTTTGAAAACGCTGCGGTTTTTCTTTCTGAGTTTCTCAGGCTCCTCTGAGCTGGAGGAGCCTGAGCAACTTAGAAAGAAAAACCACAGCGTTTTCAAACACAATCACGTTGTATTTATTTTTGCGGTTGCTTCAAAAGCTACCGCAAACATAAATACAACGTTTTTAAAGCTGCGGTTTTATTTCTAAGTTTTCCGGGCTCCTCCAGCCCAGAAAACTTAGAAAAAAAACCACAGCTAGTGTTTATTTTTATTAAAAAAATAGCACTTACCAAGATGCAACTGCAGCTTTTCTGCCTGTAGTCTCCGGTCCCCGTCCTCCGCGTACAGCACCAATGAAGGAAAAGCCACCCAGTGGTAGCTTTTGTTTACTACAACTGGCTGATTTTCCTTCAGTAGTGCCGCCAAAGCGAGCACAGCGGCGGGCATCTATTTCACAAAATGGATGCCCCCATGTGCTATCTTTGAGCTTGAATTGCTCCAAATTTTACATAGGGACTTCGAAAAAAAAATGGCAATCGTTTTTTTTTATATTGCCTATCTATTTTTGAAATAAAATTTTTTGGGCGAACCATTCCTTTAACAGCGCCGGTAAAGGTGCCGGTGTCGTTTAAACCCATTCGGCCCTATTACGAGGTTGCATCGCGGGACCCGCTCTGGACGTCTGGCTGCCTCCAAACTCGTAATGAGGCCCATTGACTCCTATACCACACATTGGGAGCTTGAGTTAGATACATCCGGGGGACCTTTGTTTTTATAAAGGAATGATCCACTCCAAGTAGTTTATCTTTTAAAATTCGAGGTGGACTTTTAAGATTCTTCAACATACATTTCCGAAAAAGTGCCACGGTTTTCCACAATGCCCTTGCTTGTAACGAAGTAAGGCCCAATTCGTAACTAATTAGTGCAGTCGAGATTAGATTCGGGAGCTTCGAGATTTTTTTTCCAAAAGGCTCCCTCCAACGAGGGTCAAGTCTCCCATTGAATCATGGGGAATCCTTCTGCTACATATATTAAAGAAGGCGGCACTTTTAGTTTATACAAGGACAGGACCAGTAATATAGAACATTTGCTGAACCTTCTTTGAATCAATCTCCCTTGGGCGGTCAGGTTCTTCATCCTACTCTTCAGGTTCATCTGCCGAGGTTGGTCACTCCTACTATTGTTAATAAGTGCACCCAGGTAGGTAACCTGAGTGACCTTAGCCAGCCGCTCATGGTCCATGTACAATGTGAAACACGGCTTAGCCCTACCGTTTGACAGACCTAAGGCCCTGATTTGTTTTTGTGGATTTCATTGTAAGTCCATTGGTGTTCATATATTCTCTGAGGGTGTTTCGGCTGCTCTTTAGTCCAATCTGGTTCTGTCCATTAGTTTGAGGTCATGAGCATAGAGCATTTTAACCAACTTCTCTTCTCCATCTCCAATCTTAGGAGGAAACACTCTGACTTTGTCGAGCGATTCTCCTACATTGCATAGGAACAAGTTAAACAAGGTCTGGGCCAGTGGGCATCCCTTTTTCAATAGGTCTGCTCAACAATCCCCCAGCGTTAAGTTGTATTTGCACACTGGTTGATTGATAAAGGGACTTCATAGCTTCGAATAGTGCGGTTGGACAATTCCAAGCCTCAATTTTTGCCCGAAGGAGTTGACGATCTATGCTGTCAAAGGCCTTTTTATGCCAATAAATGCCAGATACATTTTTGTGTGAAAGGCGTCAGCTCTTAGAATGTTCAGCGAAAATAGGTTTAGGTCTGTACCCACACCTTTAGCGAAGTCCGTCTGCCTGGGATCCTTTCTCAGTGTTGTCTTAATCCAAACCTGGAGTTGCTTCAAAAAGAAAGTGGCAAATAGTTTGCCCTGGGTATCTAGGAGGGTGATTGGTCGGTAGTTGGAGGGGTCCGATTGGCTGCCCCGCTTATAGATTGGGACAATAATTGCCTTTCTCCATGATTGTTATGCAGAAACCTGTGCAGTTCCCTTAGGGACCACTGCAAAAGGCTTAAGACTACAGGTGTTGGCAGTAAACCCAATTGGTAGCAGTCTGCACCACCCAGATTTACCTGGTAGCTGTGGCTGAGCAGTCAGACCTATCTCAAGAAGAGTTAGGCAGTATATAGAGTATACACATTAGGTACCAAAATACAGTAGCACAAGCAAACACTGACCAGAGCTTTGGTATAAAAGTATATAATTATTTATTTAAAAACACACTTGTAAAAATACACTAACACTAATATGGCGAGCAAGTTCAAAACACAGTCACTATCAATATATATACATCCCTGATTACTTATTGAACAAGTCTTAGCTAAAACACCACTTATTTGCAGACAGAGGTGAGCGCTTAACCTAAGATGGCACTCCAATAAGTTAAAAAGGGAGGGAAAAGGCAGAATTAGAAAGCACACAATACCAACACTTTTAAAAGGACCACAGCCAGGCAAGAAAGGCAGAGTCTACTGTAGAGCAAGAAAGTTCATAGGCCAGGCCCACTCTTGGAGAGAGCAAGGCGGAATGTGTCCAAGATCACACAGTTGAATTGTACTTTAGAAGTCTTTGCAGATAGTTCAAAAGGAGTTGGATCAGTTTGGAAAAAGTTAGTCAGCAGGTCCCAGGTCACCCCAGGATAGAGAGTCAAGGATTTACGGGACACCTTGAACAGTCTGTTGCAAGGGAGACCAGGCGGAACACAGTACCTGAAATGGTGAGAAAGCTCCAGCGGGGGCAGTTTTTCCTGGCAGCAGGGGCAAGTCGGTGCTTCGTCCAGTGGAAGAGAGGATGTCGACGTGGAGGAAAGCTGGAGGTAGTTGCACTGCCAGGGAAGAAACCAGCCACGGAGTTTCCCGGTTAGAAGATACTACCCTTTTATTCGCGGTAGTGGTGAAGCGTGGCTATCCGGCCGCTGGGGTTCTTGGCACGGGCGATTCGACCACGAGACAATCCAGGAAGGCGAAAAAGAGGGTGAACTGGTTATCCCCACCACTTCAAAGGAAGAATACTCTCCGTGATGAAGATCTTCTCTGTCGTCGGGAAGTGGTGAGGCGGTTCAGCAGGGCTCCACGGTGGTGTCGTCGTTGCAGGTCGGCTCAGCTTCTCCCTCTTCGGATTCTTTGGTCCTGTGGCGACTTCTGACGTTCCAGTCCCCAAAGCCCTGCTTTTATGCAGAAAACCCCCATTCATCAGTCCTAGCTGTCATTCAAACATGCTAAGTGGTAAGCCGGGCGGCTCACCACTGGGCCAATCACACAAGAGTGCGACTTGAGTTGCCGAAGCAACTCAGTCCAGGGTGCCTAAACCCCCCTCCCACACATCCTGTAGACCCAGACAGAGTGGCACCACTTTGGAGGGCTTCTGTGCAGAAGCCCGCCAAAAAGTGGAACAAAGGGCTTGACTTGGGTTAGAGTTACAAAAGCGAGCACAGACGCCATTTTGGCACCGAGTTCTGGCAAAAAATCCTAACCGGTGAATGAATATTAATTTAATAAACCAGCGGTATGTTTGAGGCTATGCTAAAAAGTGGTAGCCTCTAACAATGGGAAAATCCCATAGGAATATATTTGCGGTTGAATATAAAAAGTAGTATCCACTGCCACCAGCCAAAACTCGATCAGGGGGGACTGGACAGTGCCCCCTCGAACAACAGACCCAGGGGCAATCGAATTGCCCCTGCCAGTACGTCCACAATATGATGGTTTGTACTGGTTCTGTTCACAATTTAGGACTAGAAAAGCCAATGGTGACTTTACACGCCCTGGGAGACAGTAGTCAGTCCCAGGGTATGGAGTCTATGTTTGGGGGTCACTATGACACCCCTGTGTTACTGCACGGAGGGTGCTGTGTAACACACATACCAAAAACACATGAAGCCCTATGGAGTAAAAGACCCCATAGCCCATAAAACACATTCCAAGTCAAAGGAGTACCTCAAATCATGTCTAAGAGTGGGAGTAAAAGAGTCTCACTCTTAGCAGGAGAAAAAAATAAACCCCAAAAATCCAGCAAAGCTGCTGGGGGACTCACTAGGTTTGGGAAATTAGCTTTAACAGATAATTCTCCCTAAGAATGATCGAGGGATTTCACCTCTTCTCATGATCTGTTTAAAGAGGTCAAAAATAAAAGGGACCCAGGCTTCAGGTGTTTCTCTGATCATATTGTACGTAATGCCATCAGGACCGAGAGCCCTAGAGCGGTTAGCATTTTTTATGATTAGCTTCATGTCCATGTGATCCAGCGGGAATGAGTTATTTTTGATAACCGCTGCTTCCTTTAACCCATTGTTGGCATCAAACAATTTTTCATTAAGGAAGTCCATGCTTCCTCTGAAACTGCGTTAGCAAGTGAATGCATGTGCAGTACATTTGCCTCACTAAGCATTTGCCAAGAACTTCTCGTGTCCTTTTTGGCAAAGGTAGCAAGCATAAATTCAGAGTCCTTTTGGAATATCTTGGCTTTATGTAAGGCTAACCAATTTTTATATTTTGCTTTCTTTTTTTTTTAAAAACTTTGGTTTTATTGGTAATTTTTCAGAAAAAGAAACAATGACAACACCGGGAGCAGTATGAATATCACATTTAACATCATCATCAAACCCCCGTGGTCTCCTTCCCCCCCTCCTCCCTCTCCCCCCTCCTCAACTCCGCCCTTCCCCCCACATCAGTGTCCCATCGTAAAACCAATCGCAGGAGTCGTCATCAGTACTCGTAGTTCGGTGCCTTGGAGCTGTGCTATGCGTTCCCGTAAATGCTAGCCTAGGCGGATCCGCTGTCTCCCGGGCCGTGGGTTACACCATTGTCCTTGAGTGGTACTCTCCGGGCTCCATCGCCCTCACGCCCCGTGTTGTCCACATAATGTCAGTGAGCATCCCACCCCCATGCCTGGTAAACGCCATACCAATTTGCCTGGAAGGTGCTCGATTCATTGTTTACCATGGCCGTCAGTTTGTCCATGAGGAACATGTTCTTAAGTTTTTTTAGCCAGTCTTCCTTAGAGGGGGTCTCCGGGCTTTTCCACCTTTGCGCTAGGGCCACTCTTCCTGCTCGCAACATGGTCTCCCACATTCTTGGGTACCTATATATTTCCGCCTCCTCCGGTGGGAGGCCCAACAACATCGTCAATGGATTGAGTGGGAGTAGTTCCTCGGTGACCTCCGCCCTCCATCCCCGTACCTTCTCCCAGAACCCCTGTACCTTAGGGCAGAACCACCACATGTGACCCCTCGTCCCCACTTGACCACATCCTCTTTGGCATCTGGGGGACACCCCAGAGAACATCTTGGATAACTTCAATGGGTCTCTATGCCATCCCTGTAAGATCTTAAAGTTGTGCTCCATGTCCGACGTGAACAGGTTCCCATGGAAAGCTATTTTGAACACCCTGGACCATGCGTCCTCCGAGAGAGCCTCTCCTGCCAAGTCATTCCAGAACCCACGAAACCCTCTCCTCCCTTCCAAGTTAACAGTGTTCAGTATTTGGTACATTTTGGATACTACCCCTTCCTTGTTGTGGCCATGTCTAACAACTTTTCAAAGGGGGTGAACAGTCTCTGCAGATTCAGGCCCCAAGTCTGGTCACAGAGGATGCCCTTCAGGCGCAAATATTCAAAGACTGAAAGAGACCCCCGCCCTAGCGCATCTCGCAGCTCTTTGTATTCGAGGAACTCGCCCTCCTTAAACAGTTGCCCCGCCCATTCCAGCCCCCCATCCGACCAGGACTGGGCATTCCTAAATCCCCTGCTACCTAGTTTGAGTGGGTGGCCCCAGAGCGAAGACATCGGGGAGGGCCATGAAGTGAGGTGCGCAGTTGTGGGTCCTTCTTTCCAGATTGACCAAAGTATTCCCAGGGTTGGGTGGGTCTGCAGTCTATTTGTGATGTGTTTACGCGGCAACCACAAAAGGCAGCGTACTTTCAGAGGGTGGGCATCCATGTCCTCCAGATAAGACCAATAGGTGCCGATCCCCTCCCTCATATGCTCCAACAGGACCCTTAGCTGGGCGGCCCGGTGGTAGAGAAGGAAGTCCGGCAGCCCGAAACCACCCTCCTCCCTAGGTAACGTTAGAATGGCCTTTCCTATCCTCGGGTTCCGCCCTTGCCAAACAAACTCTCGGACTGCCCTCTGTAGGTCTCGAAACATCTGGTCGGGGACCCCCGTTGGGAGTGCCGTGAAAAGATAATGCAGTCTTGGGAGGATGTTCATCTTCACCGCTGTCATGCGCCCGTACCAGGATAGAATCATACCTCCCCACCTCCTCCGGTCTGATTTTATCTCCGCCATAATGGGCCCATAATTCGCCAAAGCCAGTTTTGAGAGATCTCTCGTGAGGAGCACACCCAAGTACCTGATGGAGTCCCTCTCCACCACAATCCCTGCACACCTATCCCTGTGGTCCAGCCCCGGGTCCCGAGCCCTCATAGGGAGTAGCACTGATTTTGATGTGTTTAGTTTTAGCCCCGCGAATTGCCCAAAGGTCGTCATCAGGGACAGGAGGGGGGGAGCGAGGAGCTGGGCTCCACCAGGTATGCTAGAATATCGTCAGCAAACAGGGAGAGCTTGAACTCCACCTCTCCTCTTTTAATCCCTTTAATGTTGGGGTGAGCTCGGACCGCTATGGCCAGGAGCTCCATCGTCAGGACATATATTAAAGGGGAGAGTGGGCATCCCTGCCGCGTCCCCCGCGTGAGAGGGAATGAGTCGGAAAGTTCTCCATTCACCTGTAGTCTCGCCGTTGGGGCCCCGTATAGGGCGGAAACCCAGTTCCTGATGTGAGCCCCAAAGCCCATTCGACGGAGGAGGAGTTGCATGTACCTCCACTCTACCCTGTCAAAAGCTTTCTCGGAGTCCAGGGAAAGCAGACTTGCTTCGAGGTCTGATTCTTGGGCATGGTATATTAGGTCTATCGTCTTCCTGATGTTATCAGAGCCTTGCCTGCCCCCTATAAACCCCACTTGATCCCCGTGAACCAGCTTGGGCATTATCCCCTCCATCCGTTTGCCTACCACCTTGGCCAGGATCTTAACATCTATATTGAGGAGGGAGATTGGGCGATATGAGGAGCATTCAGTGGGGTCTTTGCCCTCTTTGGCCTTCATCATGGTATCCGGCAGAGAGCCCCCCTTTAACACCCTCACCAGGTGTGGGGCTAGGATAGCCCGGAACCTCTTGTAGAAGTACATGGAGAAGCTGTCTTCCTCCGGGGACGTTCCCACCTTCATTCCACTGATCGCGTGCTCAACCTCCTCTTCCGTCACCCGGCCCTCTAGACCCTCCGCCATTTCACCTGTCAATGACGGGATCTGGATGGAGTCCAGGAAACCCTCAATCTGCGTGTCATCCCCGTCATATTCTGACGAGTATAACTTTTCATAATAACGGCGAAAGGCTGCTGCAATGTTTGAGGTGTCGTGATCTAATGATCCCCGATCATTCTTCACTGCCTTCACGGTTCTGTTCCTTTCAATCTCTCTGAGTTTCCAGGCCAGGATTTTGTCAGCTCTGTCCCCCTTCTCATAATATTTCTGTTTCACTAGCTGGAGGAGGCTCCGCTCAGTCTTATGTAACAGGAGGTCTTTCAACTGGAGTTTGTAGTTTTCTAGGGAGGCAATCTGATCCCTTTCCAGGGGAGCCTCCGGGAGGTCACCCGGCTGGAGTTGGGCTATCTTTTCCCTCAGGACTTTTCCTGGGCCTCCCTCTCCCTCTTTTTCTGGGCTCCCATTCTAATGAGGACACCGTGTAAGGTCGCCTTAGAGGTGTCCCACAGCACGTGTATGCCCACCTCGCCATTGTCGTTCAACTCGAAGTACTCCGAGATGGCATCCTGCACTTCATGTGCTAGAACTTCGTCCTTCAGCAGGGAGTCATTACACTTCTATCGCCCTCTACTGCCGCTCCGCCATCCCCCTACTATGGTGGTACGGACCAAGTCGTGGTCAGACCAAGGAACTGGGTCAACCCTGTGGCCAGAGACATGTGGAAGAAGGGGTTCGTCTACCAGGATGTAGTCTATACGGGAGTATGATGTGTGGATTGCTGAGTAGTATGTGAATGAGGGGAGGCCTGTGCTGGGAGTCGGAATGGTGTCCACCAGGCCCAGCTCCGCATTGACCCTTTGGAATGTACGGGCCATGGTTTCATCTGCGGCCCTAGTGAGCCGAGGCCCCAAGCGTTGTCTATGCGCGGTTGGGTCTAGGACCATATTGAAATGCCTCCCCCCCACCACCAACATCCCGTGAACAAACAATTTCAATTTGTCCTTCACTCCCTCCCAGAATTGCGCCTGGCCTTCATTAGGGCCGTACACAACTGCCAGAGTCAGAGGGGAACCCCGCAAAGAGCCCTTTGCCAGCAGATATCAGGCCTCTGGGTCCTTCACCGTGGCTTCCACTTCAAAGCCAACATCCCTTGCTAGCAGTATGGCTACCTCCCTTTTCTTGGTAGTGTGGGATGCACTGAGGACCTCCCCGATCCCGCCCCCTTGCAATTTCGGTTCCTTCCCCCGAGCCCAGTGTGTTTCCTGAAGAAAGAGCAGGTCAAGCTTTGCCCTCCTAAATTCCCTGCAGACCAGGGATCTCTTGGTTGGGGTGTTCAACCCCTGCACATTAAGGGAACCCACGCCCAGGGCAGGCAGATCCTCAGCCATTGGGCCTCATTACGACCCAGGCGGTAAGTTACCGCCTGGGTCGTACCTTTACCACCATGGCGTAAACTACGTTTACGCCATGGTGGTTGGCGGACTTACCGCCCCATTCCGAGGTGAGTGGGGCGGTAAGTCCCTATTAACCCATTTACCCTTCCCCATTCCCATTTTTGCCCCATAGAGCATAATGGGAGTGGGGAAGGCGTTAATTACGCCACCGTAAATTACGGTGGCGTAATTAACAACAAGGTCCCTTAGCGCCATGGATTTTAACACCTGCTAAAAGCAGGTGTTAAAACCTCCATGGCGCTAAGGGACCTCGGAATCAGGCGGTAAGGGTCGGCGCTGTTTACGCCGCCGTAAACCCCTTACTGCCTGGGTCCTAATGAGGCTCATTGTCTAGGATCGAAATCTTACTGGGTAGCTGACTCATGGCACTTTTCCTTTCCAGCTCCTTTTGTATTATAACCTGATCTCCCTTGCCCCCTCCCCCCGCCCCCCAGGTGGGCCTTAAACCTGTCCCCAACTGCCCTCTGGTCCCCCCTCTGAACTGAGCAACCCCAACTATTCCTTCAACCCCCACCCCCCACCCCGGCGTCCAGCCAAATAGATCCACCATTGCTGGTAATTGGCCGGACCACCAGCCTACCGCCTCCGGCTGGGCTAATGTCGGAAATCACTCCTCCTTGAGCCCCCCTTTTTCAATCCCCGCCCCCCCACCAAGCCCCCTCCCCCAAGTAACTGACATACTTGCTGTTCTGGGAGGCCCCTTACGACCTTAGACCCCGTAGTCCTGGAAGTCTACTCGACCTTGAGCCAGGCCGGACGTTGTGATCGTGAATTAAGTTCTTTGCCCGGTTTCCCCGTAACCTTTTTCACTTCCAGATTGGTTTTCCAGCTACCAGGCTACCCCGGGCCCGACCGGCCCGCTCCTCCGTGACCGGGGTCGGCGTCTTCCCTGTCCGTCGTCGGGGACGGCAGGTTCAGTTTCTTAAATTTCCGTGGACCCGTTTTCTTTCTCCTCTCTCTTTGTGACCTGCGTTCCCTGGGTCCTTCCGCTGCGAATCCCGTGGGTTCTCTCCGAGGGGCCGGGTCCGACACATACTCTTGGATGGCTCCCCTTATGTCCTCCTCTGTAATCAGGGTCGACCGTTGACCCTCGTACTCGAATGAGAGGGAGAAGGGGTACCCCCATCTATAGCGCACCCCCTTCTCTTTTAACATTTGTGTTAGAGGGCGGCACATCCTGCGTTTGGCCACTGTGTATGAAGAGAGGTCCTGGAAAATGGACACTTGTGCATTGTTATAGGTTATCTCCCGTGTCTTTCTGGCCTCCTCCAGAACCTTTGCTTTCTTGGTGTAGTAATTAAAGCGGACCAGGATTGACCGGGGGCCCCCAGCTCTGCCCCCCGCTCTGTGGACCCGGTCGAACGTTGGTTTGGTCGTCATCTCGTCCGAGAAAAGGAGGGTGATGATGTCGCTCACCACCTGGTTCAATTCTCTTTCCGTTTCTCCCTCCGACTCCGGGACCCCAAAAATTCTGAGGTTGTTCCTCCGTTCCCTATTTTCGAAGTCGTCCATTTGCCTGGCCCTCTCCTCGTCTCTTTTTTCTAGAGCAGCTATTCTCATGGACATGTCCATCTCTTGGGTCGTTGCTGAGGACTGGTTGGTCTCCAGCTGCAACAGTCTGTCCTCGACCTTGTCCACCCTACGGTCCATGTTCTCCATTTTCTGGGCAATGTCCGCCCGCATGTCTGTGATCTTCTGCAGGACCGAGGCAAAGCCCTTTACCATTGTAAGGGTGGGCGGGGGCAAGGTCTTGGTTTGGGACATTCTAGTCGTCCGATCCAGGCCGCTAATCTCCCTTCTGGCGTCCTGGTAGCGGTACTCCTGGAGGGTTTGGTGCCAGCTCATCCGATCTCCCTTTCTCTCCCTCCGGCCGGTGGTCTTCAGGGGCCAAGAGCGATGACCCTGCTGAGAGACCACCCCCTCTCCTTTGGGCAAAACCGCTCCGTGAGTAGCTATCTTTGAGCGGGCACACTCCCCACCGATCTCCAGCGGGGGCCTTTTCCCGCTGCTTGTGGTCGTCTGTCCCTGTGGTGGGGAGGTGGCGACAATGTGTATCAAATTGTGATCGGATGAGGGTCCAGGCTAGGCCCCCGGGGAAAGGGGGCGCAGTGTCCACGGCATGCTGGTTAGGTACTATCGGCCATGTTTTCTTCTGAGTTCGTCTCCAGGCGGTCACTCGCCCTGGGAAGGAGCCCAGGGGCCACCACCTGTATAGGTCTCTCACCTTCTTCACCAGCCGTGCCCCGCTGTTGTCCGCTGTACACCGCTCTGATGGCCCTCGCCAGGGTCCTTTGGATGGGGTCTTGGCACCCCTGTTGTTCGACTCCGTGTTCGGGAGCTCGGGTCAAGCGGGCTGCCTCTCCTCTGGCGGGTCTGGGATCGCGGCTCGAGTTGCCGCCACCAGGGGCTTCCGCTCTGTGCTGGTACCATCCTCCTGTGCCGCGGGGCCCCGATGGTGGAGTCCCCGCCGAAGCGCGGCTGTGCTCTGTGACCAGGGTAGGGTGGAGGGGTCAGGCGCGCTTGCAGGCCTCAACAGCTACTGCGTACCACGACTCCCCGCGCAGCTCCGGAGGTGGGAGGGGCCCCTCGCGGATTCTCTCGTTGGGCCGCAAGGCCTCGTTCTTGGGCATCCAAGGGTCTTTCGGCGTCGCTTTTTCACCCGGAGGGGGTCCCCCGGGGTTCACCGCCACTGAGAACCGCAGATATTTCATGGGGGGGTCGTGGGAGGGGCTCAATCCCTCAACACGCCCCGTTTCGGCGGGAGCAGTGTCTTCAGGCAGCCATCGGCTGTGCGCCCCCTGTGGCCTCTCTGCTTTCTTTTTTAAGCAGGATTAGATACTGAGCCTTCTCTGGATGGATTATCCTTTTTAGCTCTTTGCGAAGAATCCTTTTCTGTTGTTTTTCTGCTGCATTGAAGTTATGCTTGTGCAATGGTGTGCTGGCCTGGTCCTTTTTAGAACCTACCTTATACTCTAGTAGCAGTTGCTCATAGTTTAGAGCTTCTCCTCAAGCCAATTGTTTAGCAAATTGCTTGTGTATAGAATAAATGTCTTGCTGTTTCATTGCAGTCGATTTGCCCCCTGTGTAACTTCTATTCTCATATCAGTAAAGTCTTGCTTTTGTCGCTGATTATCTCTCCAGCTTACTTCCAACAATGCATGGCCGGGGGGGTGCTGTTGCGCACAAGGAAAATGGCAGCCTGATTTCGGACCCATATTCGCCAAGATATAGCCGTGGTGTGATCGACCGACACAAAGTGCTGAGGCGAGGCAGATTCACCCTTTAGCCGGGGACGCAGAGGGACTGCAGGCCGCAGGTGGGAGGAGCCTGCAACTGCGACTCGCGCCTAATCCCAATATACAGGTGTTGGTTGCACCAAGTGGAGAAGACGGCCGCGACTGACACCAACTAACGGACCCCGTGCATGAATGAGACCCGTGGGGTGCTTCGGCTGACAGCGGACAACGCTTTATTCCCTCCCGGACGCCGTGATCGTATGAGGTCCTGCACCAAATCCCCAAGTAGCACGCCGGGGCCCTGCAGTTCTCTGGAAGCAGCACGACACACTCACGTGACCCCAAGCAAGAAGTCGGGAGGTGGTGGGGAAGGTGTGGAGCAGTGTGCAGCAGACTTCTCCCGGGCTGTATGCGGAGCTCGCTGCTTGTTTTAGCTACCGCTGTAACGGCTGCGTACGTTGTTGACCGGAGAAGACAGCCGTCGCCTGTGCCCATGATGAGGGATGACAAGAGGGCGGAGGTCCTGTGAATACAGATCCGCAATTTAGAGTGACACTAACCCTCCAAGACTCGGAGGCCGCCGAATGTTGGCACTCCGCGTGGAATACATTATCCTGCCCTGAGGTAGACTACATAGCCCAGAGCTTAATGAGCAGTGGTACTTGGACCCCTGTGGTAGGCAAGGATCTTGTGGAGGCGATGCGGCATGCTCTGGGGGGCTCATCATAGTTTTTTTAAGGGGCGCTGATGCCTTTGATTGTTCACTGGAGGGATACTACACTGCTGCTCAGCGCCTAACATTTTACTGCCTCTTGATCACCTGGAAACACGCAGGGGCTGCCCCCACGGCCCTTTATTGATAAAAGAAAAACACCTGATGCACACATAAGCTTCACAAGTTAAGACGGAACTCAGTTGTCATGATCTCTGCTTCTAAAAGGTCAGGGTTTTCCCAACTCCCTTGGAAGCAGATCCATAACCCAGGTTCCGAGTGCCAACCAGTCCCAATTGGGACCTTTTGGACCCAGTCCTGGCGCCAGTGGCACCAGGCTCATAAATATGCCCAGTCCCAGCGCTGGAAGCGCCGGGCTCATAATGCTTGGGTGGACTTACCTGCAGCAGACCATGCTGCTTACTTGCCTGCCAGTTAAGCCTCTGATCCTCTTCTGTTTGGAACTACTTTTCCTGTTGGGTGGGGCTGGAGCCACTCCCTAGATTCAGAACACTGGAACTCTTCTGGAAGGCAGGAACTCTTTTTTTACCAGGAACTCTTTTCTTACTTAGGCGTGGCTGTGGAAGGAGACACCTAAGCACTACAGGAGGCTATTTAAACCACACCCGGTGGATGAATCTTGCTTTGCGTTATTCTGCACCCTCTGCAGCAGAACGCTCATCGTGTCTTCTGCATCCGGTCCTGGGCCTAGGGAAAAAGGCTTACCATCCTGAATCCAGTCTTCAGCAACACCTATAAAGACAAGAAAGAACAGGTTAGCATTCCGGCATCTGAAAGGCAAAGGCTTACCTACTCTTCGTGCGCTCCGGAGGTCTTCACACTGCATTCCGGCATCTGAAAGACAAAAGCTTACCAACTCTTTTCACGCTCCGGAGGCCGTCGGCGCTGCATCTCGCATCTGAAAGACAAAACAAGGTGCGTTTAAAGACATTGGGGAACTTTAATACTCACGTGCCATTACTCCTTTCCACATCTAACCCAGTGGGTATCCCGGCACCCTGCAGCCGCTCTGAACTTGTACCTGCAAAATAAAAAGACAGTTAGAGCGCTTCGTGAAGCTGGCAACAAGCGCTTACTTACGTGCTTCCAGGCGCTTCTATTCATCACACGGGCTCCATCTTCAACTCACTTCAGCCCGTCATCCGCCATCGCCGGAACCCTGCAAAACAAGAGACATCATTATTAAAGACTTTAAAGACATTTGAGTTACTCGAAACTTACCGTTTGTGCAGTAAACGACGGACAGCAGTCCTCTGAAGTCAAGAGGCCTGCGCTACCTATCCAGTGAAGAAACTGGTTACAGCACCCTGCCCCGAGGCAGATGGAGAGCTCGGCATTCACTTACCTAAGGTGAGAGCGTTAACCTGTGGGGGTCTGCAGGCGAGGAGAAGAGGAAAGAGATAGGGACACCCCAATAACCCCAGTTCATTAACCCCGTATTTTCTATCTGCAGACATCTTACTCTGCACGTCAGGCATACAGGGCACAGAGGTCCAGCCCAAAGAGCCAACCGGGTGCTGCACATCACCTTTGAAGATACGGTAGTCGCCCAGTCAAGACCGGCGCCTCTGCGAGAATCAGGTGAGCGTTACAGAACGCAAAGCCTACCGCAAAACTCTCGCCCAGGCGCTATGGAAACCTCGGATACTGACCACCTAGCCCGGTTACTTGGGGAACTAAGGGCAGAAGTGCATGCAGCTAGTCAGGAAACGAACGCTCTAAGAAGGGAACTAATTATTTCCAAGGAGAGAACAGATGATCTTGCTAGACAATTGCTACAGTCACAAGCCGGACAGACCCCGCTACCCGCATCAGGGGCAAATCTTCCTTCAACATCCTCTATGAATCCAGTGCAGATCAACCTACCTGGGAATGTACCTCTGGCTCCGCCCGAACGATTTTCTGGTGACCCAAAGAGGTTTGCGGTATTTATCAATCAGTGCCGGTTGCACTTCTTATGCCGGCCAGCAGCCTTTCCAACTGATCAAGCTAAAGTAGCTTTTGTACTTTCGTACCTTAGTGGCAATGCGGCAGACTGGTCGATCCCTCTAGTTAATCAAGATGATCCGGTTCTCCATGATTTTCAAGCCTTTCAGCTTAGTATGGAAAAACTGTTCGCAAGACATGCACAGGGGCAGGCCTTGGACAATGAGCTTCTTTCGTTGCGACAGGGTAATCAAGACCTTTTGGCTTATATTGCATCTTTCAATAGACTAATAGTGGAAACTCAATGGCCTGAGGACAAAAGGATTACGCTGTTTTATAGAGGTCTACGTGGAGAGCTCAAAGACGTTTTAGCCCAAATAGTGAATCCCCCACAAGACTGTTCGGATTATATAGACTTGGTCGTTCAAATAGATCACAGACTGCAGAACAGGAAGGCCGATCGTTCCAAGTTTGATGCTCGAGTATTTTCCAAACCGCCAACTCCTTCCAAAGGAGTAGACTCCGGGGAACCCATGCAAATAGGGGGTCTGAAAGGTCCTCTAACACAAAGGGAGCGGGAAAGGAGAAAACAGTTGCAATTATGCCTATATTGCGGAAACTCAGGGCACTTTCTTCGAGACTGTCCGGTGAAACCTGCCAAGAAGGCAGTAGGAGCTGCAGTTACCACAGTTACAAACTCTGAGCAGGGAAACGACCTCGCCCGACAAGAATAGAGGTCCTCTTGCCGAGCGTGAAAACCAGTTCCGTGACCTCGCATTTCGTGATACCTATGGTCCTCATTAGCCCTGATAATCCGGGTCGATTACATGCAATTGAAGCTTACGTCGACAGCGGTGCCATCGGCAATTATGTGGATCATGAAATGGTTTTGAGGATGAATCTAACTCTTTGTCCCAGGGCTGTAAAGGACGTCATTACTACGGTGGATGGTACGGAGATAGCCTCCGGGCCAGTAACGCATACCACTCAAGAGGTGACGCTAGTAAGTCAAGATGGACACCATGAGAAGATCGTGTTCGATGTGATCAAGGCCCCTCAGTTCCAGATTATTCTAGGAATACCTTGGTTAGAGAAACACAATCCTCTGATCGATTGGCGAGCAAGAACGGTCCAGTTTCCAGAATGTGTCTCTACGTGTCACCCTCCTTCTGGTGTTGCACTGGCAGCAATTTCTTCAGAGACTCCCCAGTTACCTCCCGAATACCTAGAATACCAAGATGTTTTCCGGAAGGAGCAGGCTAACTCTCTACCTCCTCATAGGTCTTATGACTGCCAGATAGACCTGATACCTGGATCTACTCCTCCTTGTAGTAGAATTTATGCCCTCACCGAGCCTGAGAACCTTCACCTTCGACAATACCTGGATCAATACCTGGCAAATGGGTTTATTCGTCCCTCCAAGTCCCCTGCCTCTTCAGCTTTGTTCTTGGTTCCAAAAAAGGAAGGAGACCTTAGAACTTGTATCGATTATCGCTCCCTGAACCAGATCACCGTTAAGAATAGATATCCGTTACCTTTGATCCCTGAACTCCTGGACCAAGTCAGAAAAGCATGCATATATACAAAGCTGGATCTTAGAGGAGCTTACCACTTGGTACGAGTAAAAGAGGGCGATGAATGGAAGACGGCCTTCCGCACCAAGTATGGGCTATTTGAATATCAGGTCATGCCCTTCGGACTTTGCAATGCCCCGGCCGCCTTTCAATATTTTATGAACGATGTCCTCAGAGAGCTCATAGATGTGTGTGTTGTTGTTTACATCGACGACATTCTCGTTTATTCTTCATCGAAATCTGAACATCGGAAACACGTGAAAATGGTCCTCGAAAGATTGCGTCAACACAAACTTTTCGCTAAGTTGGAAAAATGTGCTTTCAACGTGACTGAAGTTGAATTCTTGGGATTCATATCATCACCTGGCGGAGTGCGTATGGATTCAAAGAAGGTCGATGCAGTTCTCAAATGGCCATCACCATCCTCCGTAAAAGGTGTGCAAAGCATGTTAGGCTTCGCTAACTTTTACCGCAGGTTTATCCCCGAGTTCTCTCGAATAGTCCAGCCCATCACTGCCTTGTTAAAGAAAAACAAACGTTTTGAATGGTCTACCGAGGCGGAACAAGCTTTCCAGGATTTGAAGACTAAATTTATCTCTGCACCAATCTTAAAACACCCTCGCCCCGAACTCCCCTATATCGTGGAAACTGATGCTTCAAGCCTTGCCATGGGGGCAGTTCTATCACAAAAGGACCCGGTAACCAATCAGTTGCATCCCGTGGCATTTTGGTCCCGCAAATTCTCGCCTCCTGAAGTCAATTACACGATTACTGACAAGGAACTTCTGGCTATCAAGTCTGCCTTTAAGGCTTGGCGGCATTATCTGCTGGGGGCCCGACACACCGTTACTGTGATTACGGATCACCGAAACCTGCAATATTTGAAAACCGCAAAAGCCCAATCCTCTAGACAACTCCGTTGGGCATTATTCTTTGCCGAGTTTGACTTCATAATTACCTATCGACCTGGTACCAAGAACGGTAAAGCCGATGCCCTTTCTCGGATGGGAGTGGAAGAACACTTGATCAACCCTAAACCTGTACCAATCATTCCCGAACAAAGAATTCTGGGTGTAATCACCACAGAATCCCTAGAGGAAGTTAAGGATAAAGCCAGGCAACTTGTAACTCCAGCAGACATACAGAATTGGCATCTGCAGGGGAAGGACTTTGCAGTAAAGGACAACTTATTGTATTTCCAAGAACGATTATACCTACCCAGCACAGATTTACAGAAAAAGGTAATCTCTTGTTATCACGACTCTTTAATGGAAGGTCATCCCGGTATAGCCAAGACCTCAGAAAAGATCAAGCGCTACTTCTGGTGGCCGTCTTGGAAAAAAGATATCAGAGACTTTATAATGTCCTGTGGAGTATGCGCCCAAAACAAGAGTCAAAAGGAAAGACCAGCAGGCCTCTTACGCCCTATTGACATCCCACCTCGCCCTTGGCATACGCTTTCTATGGACTTCATCACCGATCTACCTCCATGCACCGGATACAATACGATTCTAGTAATCGTGGACTTATTCTCCAAGATGGCGCATTTCATTCCGCTCAAAGGCTTGCCAACAGCAGCAACTCTGGCCCGAGAATTTCTCGAAAACATCGTCCGACTGCACGGTTTTCCTTCGGTTCTAATTTCGGATCGAGGTAGTCAATTTATTTCTCATTTTTGGCGAAGTTGCTGTCGGTCGGCTCAAATTGATGTGAGACTATCGACCAGTCACCACCCTCAGACCGACGGACAAACCGAGAGGACCAATCAAACTCTGGAACAGTATTTACGCTGCATGCTGCAACAAACTGAAAAAACTTGGAAAGATATCCTTTGGATAGCCGAGTATGCCTACAATAACTCTGTCCATTCAGGAACTGGGAAAACCCCATTTTTTCTTTTGTACGGCAGTCACCCTCGAACCTCGGAGTTGGATCCCCTCCAAGATCTTGAAACACCAGCAGTAGACTACCTGCATTCTACAATCACCCAAGCCTTTAAGGAAGCTGTTTCTCACCTTCAAAGGGCTAAAGAACAATACAAGAAAGGAGCAGATCAACATCGGAAGGAAGCCCCCCACTATCAAGTAGGGGATCAAGTCTGGTTATCCACCAAATATCTATCTCTAAAAGGGCCACGCACATTCAACCCAAGATACCTTGGTCCCTATTCCATCACTACCATAGTAAACCCAGTAGCGGTCAAGTTGGACTTGCCCCCGCACATGAAGATACATCCGGTCTTCCACGTCTCTCTATTAAAACCCGTGCAACTTCAAACCCGACTAACCAAATCTCCAAAACCTATCCTAGTTGATGGAGAACTCGAGTTTGAAGTCAAAAGCATTCTGGACTCCAAGATCTCCAAATCTAAACTATTCTACCTAATTGACTGGAAAGGCTACGGCCCCCAAGAGAGATCCTGGGAACCTGCTGAATATGTCCACGCTCCTCGCCTAATCAAAAGATTTCACCGAACATTTCCTGACAAGCCAAAACCCCCGGAGAAGCCCGGTTTGGGAGGGGCCTTGAGGGGTAGTACTGTCATGATCTCTGCTTCTAAAAAGTCAGGGTTTTCCCAACTCCCTTGGAAGCAGATCCATAACCCAGGTTCCGAGTGCCAACCAGTCCCAATTGGGACCTTTTGGACCCAGTCCTGGCGCCAGTGGCACCAGGCTCATAAATATGCCCAGTCCCAGCGCTGGAAGCGCCGGGCTCATAATGCTTGGGTGGACTTACCTGCAGCAGACCATGCTGCTTACCTGCCTGCCAGTTAAGCCTCTGATCCTCTTCTGTTTGGAACTACTTTTCCTGTTGGGTAGGGCTGGAGCCACTCCCTAGATTCAGAACACTGGAACTCTTCTGGAAGGCAGGAACTCTTTTTTTACCAGGAACTCTTTTCTTACTTAGGCGTGGCTGTGGAAGGAGACACCTAAGCACTACAGGAGGCTATTTAAACCACACCCGGTGGATGAATCTTGCTTTGCGTTATTCTGCACCCTCTGCAGCAGAACGCTCATCGTGTCTTCTGCATCCGGTCCTGGGCCTAAGGAAAAAGGCTTACCATCCTGAATCCAGTCTTCAGCAACACCTATAAAGACAAGAAAAAACAGGTTAGCATTCCGGCATCTGAAAGGCAAAGGCTTACCTACTCTTGGTGCGCTCCGGAGGTCTTCACACTGCATTCCGGCATCTGAAAGACAAAAGCTTACCAACTCTTTTCACGCTCCGGAGGCCGTCGGCGCTGCATCTTGCATCTGAAAGACAAAACAAGGTGCGTTTAAAGACATTGGGGAACTTTAATACTCACGTGCCATTACTCCTTTCCACATCTAACCCAGTGGGTATCCCGGCACCCTGCAGCCGCTCCGAACTTGTACCTGCAAAATAAAAAGACAGTTAGAGCGCTTCGTGAAGCTGGCAACAAGCGCTTACTTACGTGCTTCCAGGCGCTTCTATTCATCACACGGGCTCCATCTTCAACTCACTTCAGCCCGTCATCCGCCATCGCCGGAACCCTGCAAAACAAGAGACATCATTATTAAAGACTTTAAAGACATTTGAGTTACTCGAAACTTACCGTTTGTGCAGTAAACGACGGACAGCAGTCCTCTGAAGTCAAGAGGCCTGCGCTACCTATCCAGTGAAGAAACTGGTTACAGCACCCTGCCCCGAGGCAGATGGAGAGCTCGGCATTCACTTACCTAAGGTGAGAGCGTTAACCTGTGGGGGTCTACAGGAGAGGAGAAGAGGAAAGAGATAGGGACACCCCAATAACCCCAGTTCATTAACCCCGTATTTTCTATCTGCAGACATCTTACTCTGCACGTCAGGCATACAGGGCACAGAGGTCCAGCCCAAAGAGCCAACCGGGTGCTGCACATCACCTTTGAAGATACGGTAGTCGCCCAGTCAAGACCGGCGCCTCTGCGAGAATCAGGTGAGCGTTACATCAGTGCCACGAGATACTACACACTGAATACTACATACTTGGAAGGACACAGTCCATTTGTGACCAACACGCCCTGAAGACCTAAAACACGAAGAAGTTTGTAGACACACTTTGAACCCCATTCCTTCTCCAGCATGGGGTCTGGCATGGATTCACATGCTCATGAATATTCCCCGTCGTCAGGCTGGGAATCCTCGGTAAAGAAAAAACCAGTATCAGTTTCGTTTCTGATCTGTCTTTCGTAGTAATAACCAATCACTGGTCTCTGCGTCATACTGACCACAGCCAATGACTGCCCTCTACCTAAGCACCGCCTCTGGCAGCCATCTTCAGATTTTTACCGCACGTTCATGTGTTGGGATCCTCGTGCTATTGCTCTCGAGCGTTAGTGCTATTTTTCGCGCTTTTTCACAAAAAACTTCGATTCTTTCGGTCAAAAGAGCCTCAAGCTCCACCGATCCTACATCCGATCAACGGTGACCCGTGTCGGATTCATCTGTGCCCCTCAAGGGTGAAGATTTCGTCGAGCTACACTTCGGAGGACTCCAGAAGCTTCTCAGGCCCGGTCTCGGAGATGGCCCAGGAGAAGGGAAGCTCGACGCCCGGAAAGCTGTTCAGGGTCTGCCCTGGATGCCAGCTGCAGAACGTCTTCAAGGAGGACGAACACTCTTTCTGCCTTTACTGCCTTCATGAGGACAAGACGCACGTGGAGAAGGACTGTGCGTTTTGCGGCAACATGTCGGAACGGACCATGAAGGACCGCCATCAACGTCTCGCCAACTGGCTGGAGGGTAAGAGCCCGTCTGGCGAGAAGAAGAAGAAATCCGAGCGGTCTTCTAAGACCTTTGAGGGCGCCCCGGCGACGGGGGCCCAACATAAGGCCAAGCACCGCGAGTCCGCTGGCACCGGGAGCGCCGAACGGTCGGGCTCTACGGGCGCCAGGCAGGGCGCACCCTCCCCGGCACCATCAACCACGAGCCAACGCTCTGGGTCGGGTAAGAGGAAGGCCGAGCACCCGGCGAAGCTCCTGGAGAGGCCCCGGTCGAGCTCTAAGGCAGAGGAGGAGCGTGGCAGTGCCCCCTCCCTCAAGGATAAGGCGGTGAGCGCACCTAAGGTGGTGAAGGCCTTGATCCATCCGACCAAGCCCTCTATCGAAACGGTAGCGGCGGCCCTGGCTCAGCCTGTGGTGGCTGCACCAGTGGTGGTGACCTCAGGGCCCAGAATCTCCCTGCCTCCTCGGAGGGAGTCTTCCTTTGTGCCCATCGATAGGACCCCCGTGAAACCCTCCGTGGGGAAGAAGAAGGGGGGGCAGGGCGTCGTCGTAGATTCGGCCTCAACCTCAGAAGAGGAGCTGATCGAGGTCTTAAGCCACGGCCTAGGCGTGGAAGAAGGCCAGCCCGTCGGAATGGACCCCGACGCAGGTGACGACGACGACATCGTCGAGGATACCGACGGGGCCCCTGCTCGCCCGTCGGATTCCCCTCTGCCAGCGCCGCAAGACAACTCGGCGGCCATTTTGTTGGCCATACAGTCCTTATGCTCCGAGATAAGGACGAGGCTACCGTTACCGACGGAGGAACCTCTCCCGTCGGGGGACCCAGAACCGGGACCTTCTGGTGTTCCCCCTACCAAGAAAAGAAGGATCCATCCACCACCTCCTTTTCAACCGTCGCGCCCCGTCCAGCCCTCCTCCCCGTCCACCCGAGGGGATGATACGGGGACTGACACGGCAGCGACGGGTACGGACGACGAGGCATACGACGAGGATTTTCCGTCGTCGCCTCCCACCAGGGCTTCTCCGCCCGACGAGATCGGATCTTTCCACTCCATGATCTCCAGGGCTTCCGAGCTTTTCCAACTCTGCCCTGAGGAGAAGAAAAAGGAAGGCTTCCTTTATCAGCGGCGCGAGGCCAAGAGGAAGACGGTCCTCGCAGTGCCTCTGTTGGACGACATTTGGGATGAGGGCCTTTCCCTCCTCAAGAACCCTTCCACGACGCCAGCTAGAAGAGACCGGTACGAGAAAAAGTACCGGGTCCCGGACACGGCCCCCCTATGCCTCCGGGCGCAGCCCACCCCGGACTCCGTCGTCTCCGCGGCAGCCAGGAAGAAAGCGGGGGGGTGTGCGGGCCTCCACATCGACTTCCCCGCCGGACGGCGAGGGAAAGAAATTGGATGCTATGGGACGTAGAGTCATCTCGTCGGCAGCGACGACGATTAAAGCGGCCAACGCCTTGGCTATCGTGGCCCGCTACGACAGGGAGCTCTGGTACAAGATAGCTCCCCTGCTGGATTTTCTGCCGGACGACAAGAGGGCGGAGGCCCTTGAGATCCTGCAGGAAGGTGAGGTGGCTTCGGACCACGCCATCACCGTGGCGACGGTTCCGCCAGCTGGGCAACGGCGTTTGCCTTCGACGTCGTGGATGGCTCAAAGCTACGGACTTTCGGCAGGACGTCCAGACCAGAGTCCTGGACATGCCCTTCGACGGGAACAACCTGTTTGGGAAGACAGTGGACGACTCCCTTCAGGCCATCAAGGCGGATACTGAGACGGCCCGGGCCCTTGGAGTCCTGCAGCAACGACGGACGCCCTTTCGGAGCGGCGGAGGCAAGGGCGCCTCCAAAGGTTCCGGCGGCGGTTTCGCTTCCTACCGTCAAGCGGCCCGCTCGTCGTCGCAAGAGGCCTACAGAGGACGAGGCAAGTCTAGCGGACCCCGCCGTCGTCGCCAAGGAGGTCAAGGCGGCAAGGCCGCGTCCAAGCAGGATTGAACCGGCCGTGGGGTCGGGCCCCCACCGAAGCACCCCGGTGGGAGGCCGGCTGGCGGGCTTCGTCAGCGTGTGGGAGTCCATCTCCACCGACCGTTGGGTGCTGGACGCCCTGGCCCGGGGCCACGCGCTCGAGTTTCAAAGAAGGTGCCCGCGCGTCCCCCCCGTGGCCAGGAAAGAACTTCACGTCCCTCAACTTCTCCTGGAGGTAAAGGCGATGCTCAGAAAGGGCGCCATCGAACTCGTCCCAAAGAGGCTTCGGGGCTCCGGAGTCTACTCGCGGTACTTCCTCGTGAAGAAGAAGACGGGAGGATGGCGCCCCATCCTAGACCTGCGACGTCTGAACAAGTTCATCAAGGCGCAGAAGTTCCGGATGGTCACCCTCCAGCACGTCCTGGGTCAGCTGGAGGAAGGAGACTTCCTATCGTCGTTGGATTTGGAGGATGCCTACTTCCACATTCCCATCCTGAAGGGGCACCGAAAATTCCTCAGATTCGTGGTCCAAGGGCGTCATTACCAGTTCAAGGCCCTTCCCTTCGGACTACGGTCTGCACCCAGGGTATTCACCAAGTGCCTCGCACCGGTGGCGGCGCAGCTGCGCCGCGAGGGGATTCACGTCTACCCCTACCTGGACGACTGGCTCATCCGCGCCAAGACGAGGGAGCTCGCCGTGGTCCACACGGCAAGGACCGTCCAACTCCTCACGGACCTGGGATTCTCCGTGAACTACGCCAAATCCCACCTGGTGCCCGCGCAAGTCGCACTGTTTCTGGGAGCGAGGCTCGACACAGTGTCCCTTCTGGCCTCCCCGTTGGAGGAGAGGACCAGGACCATCTTGGGCAAGGTGCAACGGATGTTGGTGGCCGACGCGGCCAAAGTGAGGTCCATCAAGTCCCTCCTCGGGATGATGTCTTCCTGCATCTACCTCATTCCCATGTGCAGGCTCCGGATGCGCCCGTTGCAAGAATTCCTGGATGCGCGCTGGATCCAGACGACGGGCAGCTTCGAGGAAAGGATCAAGCTCGACGAGAGTTTCCGACGAGCGATACGGTGGTGGGGCACCCGCGCGCATCTGACGGCGGGCATGGACTTCCAGACCCCAGCCCACCAGGAGACTGTGACCACGGATGCCTCCCTGGAAGGGTGGGGAGCGCACACCGAAAATCTGCACGCAAGGGGACTCTGGCTCCCGACGGAGAAGTCCCTGCATATCAACGTCCTGGAGCTCCGTGCAGTGTTTTGGGCCCTCAGGTCCTTCCTTCCGTCCCTCAAGGGCAAGGTGGTGAGGATCTTCACCGACAACACCACCACCATGTTTTACATCAGGAAACAGGGCGGAACCAGGTCCCCAGCGCTGTCCAAGGAGCCGCAGGACCTGTGGCATTGGGCCATCGCCCAAGGGATTTTACTGGTGCCGTTTCATCTGGCAGGGATAAAAAACACCATCGCCGACTCACTCAGCAGGGAGCTGCGCTCGTGCCACGAGTGGGAACTACGGCAGGATCTGGTGGATCGCCTCTTCCGACGGTGGGGCACACCCCAGATCGACCTGTTCGCGACGGCGACGAACACCAAGTGCCGGAGGTTCGCCAGCAGGTTTCCCCAGACGAGGAGCATGGGCGATGCTTTCTCGTTCCCCTGGGAGGGCCTGTTCCTCTACGCGTTCCCTCCCTTGCCTCTGCTAATCCGACAACCAGCTCAAGAGGTCACGGTGCAGGATGATCCTCGTCGCACCTGCGTGGCCGAGGCAGATATGGTTCCCGGACCTTCTGGACTTGTCAGCGTCCCCGCCGATCAAGCTGCCGGCGGACGCGGATCTACTCTCCAGGGAAGGAGGCGCCATCCTCCACCACGACCCGAAGTCGCTGAACTTGCAGGCCTGGCTCCTGCAGCGCTAGAGTTTGGAGGATACGACATACCGGCCGATTGCAGAGAGGTTCTTGCAAAGGCCAGGGCGTCCTCGACTCTTAAATGCTACGGACACAAATGGAAGAGGTTCTCTGTCTGGTGCCACGCACAGAAGATTGACCCTCTACGGATTACGGCTCCCCAAGTACTGCCGTACCTGCTGACGCTGGCCAAAGCTGGTCTGGCACACGCGTCCATCAAGATTCATCTTGCTGCGATCTCCCGATACACCAGAACCACGGGGCGGACGTCCTTGTGGTCTCATCGTCTGGTGAAAGAGTTCATGAAGGGACTGTTCAGATCGTTCCCGCCGGTGAAGGCTCCGGCCCCGGCGTGGGAGCTCAACGTGGTGCTGACCAAGCTCATGGGACCTCCGTTCGAGCCTCTGCACTCGGCCCCGTTGAAGTTTCTATCGTGGAAAACAGCTTTTCTTGTGGCCATCACCGCCGCACGACGAGTGGGAGAGATCCAGGCCCTTTCCTGCAAGGCCCCGTACTTGACTTTCCACGACACGAGGGTAGTGCTCAGGACGCACCCCTCCTTCATGCCCAAGGTACCGTCGGACTTCCATCTCAACGAACCCTTGGTGTTACCTGTGTTCTTCCCGTCGCCTTCATCGCCGGCTGAGAGGACTTTGCACTCGCTGGATGTAGCTAGAGCGCTGAAGTTCTACGTGGACCGCACGAAGGGTTTTCGGAAGACGTCACAACTCTTTGTGAACTTTGGACCTGTCAATCAGGGGAAGGCTCTCTCGAAGGCTTCCATCTCCAGATGGCTCTCCGGCTGTATCATGTGCTGTCACCGGTTGGCAAACCGACCGCTGCCTGGCCGTCCGAGAGCCCATTCCACCAGAGCGATCGCAGCTACCACAGCGTTCCTATCTGGTGTGCCCCTGCTGGACATATGCAGGGCTGCTACGTGGAGGTCGACGCACACCTTCACGAAATTCTACTGCGTCGACCGGGATTCCAGGGAGGAGTCCAGGGTCGGCCAAGCAGTGCTGCGCAACCTGTTCGCCTGAGGTGAGCCTGGTGAGGAGGTAAGATGCTTAATGTTGAGTTGATGTGATGCTTAATGTTGAGCCTTTGCCACCTCCCGTGGTTGTGCATGTGTGTACTGCTATGTATTCTTTATTCATGAGCATGTGAATCCATGCCAGACCCCATGCTGGAGAAGGAACAAGTTACTTACCTGTAACTGTTGTTCTCCAGCATGGGTCTGGCATGGATTCACATGCGAACCCTCCCGCCTACCCCTCTGCGGCTCTTCACTTGGTCATACTGCCACTTCACGTGCTTCCAAATCTGAAGATGGCTGCCAGAGGCGGTGCTTAGGTAGAGGGCAGTCATTGGCTGTGGTCAGTATGACGCAGAGACCAGTGATTGGTTATTACTACGAAAGACAGATCAGAAACGAAACTGATAGTGGTTTTTTCTTTACCGAGGATTCCCAGCCTGACGACGGGGAATATTCATGAGCATGTGAATCCATGCCAGACCCATGCTGGAGAACAACAGTTACAGGTAAGTAACTTGTTCCTCGCCGGCCAAACCAACCATATGGTGACGGTGTGAGCGTTTACAGAAAACCATTGCCCTGAACATTGAAAACAGTGAAATTGAAAGCAGCACACTGCTCTGCGCAGCCATGGGGGAACCACATAAAGCAGGCAAACCCATCTAAGACCCCTGGTAGCAAAAAGAAAGGGCCAATGGATACTTAGACCAGCAGCCAAAACCAAACTGTTGCAGTGAACATGCATTCGGAGCCCACTGTGACTGGCAAGCCTGAAGGAGGGGAATGAGAAGACAAGCTGGCAACACTAGTGCAAAATGGGTTCCTGGCAGTCAACGTGAAGCTGGATAAGATAGTGGCCACTATTGGCTCCATGAGGGTCAGAATAGATAAAGAGAGCGCACGTGTCACTGAAACTGAAAATAGAATAAGTGTAAACGAAGATACCATTGCTCATCACAGTCGAGACATTACTCAAATTAAAGAAACAATGAGTAAGCTACAAAATAAATGTGAAGACCTCCAATCTAGATCAAGGAGAAACAACGTTCGAGTGGTCGGTGTAGCGGAATCCTTTGGGAAAGGCCAAATGGAGAAGGAACTGGAAGTGCTGTTCAGATCCTTGTTTGGACCTGAGTCATTCTCTGAACACTTCCTGGTCGAGAGAGCGCACTGAACGCTGGCTCCGGTACCCAAACCAGGTGCACCACCATGCACGATAATTGCACTTCTCCTCAACTACAGAGACAGAGACACAATCCTACACCTGGCAAGGGAGGCTGGAACATTGCAGTATGAGGAAAACCGAATACACATATACCCAGACTTCTCCGCCGGGGTCCAGGCAAGCAGACAATCTTACGAACCAGTTAAGAAACTCTTGAAAGCATGTCAGATTGCATACGCCTTGATGTTCCCGGCCAAAATGAGGATTCAAAATGCAGGAAGAGCACTCTTTCTTGAGAATCCCGCTGAAGCCATGGCCTATATAGAAACTTCTATGCCCCTTCCTCCCAGAGGGGGTAGACCCGTGCAGAACAACAGACCCCATCCAGCGGATTAATGACACATGCCAAGTGAAGCTATGTTTGGGCTATCAGATCCTTTTTTGTCCGGAACTAAGTTGACTGGCGTCGAAAGCGGCCCCATGATACATGGCTAGGTGGAGTGGGGAGAACTGGAGTTGGTGGTTATGTGATGCAACATGGCTAACCCTGGAATATTCCATAAGTTGAAGTGGGAATGTCGTTAAGTTGGGGGAGATGATGAGGGAGGGGGAAGGAGAGGGTGGGAGGAAGGGTGGGTGAGAAGAGGGTATGAAGCATGTTGTCGCTGTTATATAGACTCACGGTGCGAAACGGCGACTGGGCCCCATGTTACGGAGCCTCGTCCCAAGGGGAGGATGAAGGAGGCAGAATGTTTGTTAATGGTTAAATCAGTGGTTACATGGATGCTGGCCCTACCCATGCTATACAATCATTATATCACTAAGAGACGAGGTATCGTTGGAACATTTCCCTATGAAGCATTGGTGACGGGCTGAAGGTAAAACTGCTGTCGTGGAATGTAAGGGGTCTGAATAACCGGATACAGACTAAGAAAGTGGGCAATTATATCACCAGGCACAGTCCCCAGATCCTAATTTTGCAAGAAATGCACACAATGGATGCGAGCAATTTACACATATTGCCCAAATGGGGCAAATTGAGGTTCCACACTAATTATTCATCCCAGTCCAGAGGGGTCATCACTCTTATCCATCCAAGTGTGGGGTTCAAACTGGTGGGCCAAAAGGTTGACCAACTTGGCAGGTATGTTCTGGTGTGGGGTGAGATCGCTGGCCAGCAACTGTTGCTGATTAACACATACGGGCCTGCCTTTTACACTAATATATATATTAATTAATCGCTTCAATTAATATGACCACTATAATATGGGGAGGGGATTTCAATGTGGCCCTGGACCCCAGACTAGTTAAATCCAGGACTACTGTCAGAGCACCTAATAAAACAGTTCTCACCCTGAAGCACATTGTACCACAGCTTTCACTTGTTGACGCCTGGTGTGTGCTGCACCCGGACAGTAGTAGTATTACTCCTCGGTTCATAACTCTGAATCTAGGATCGACTATTGGTTCGTCTCCCCTGCTGTGGCCACTGCACTGAAGACATGCGAAATACTGCCCCGCACACTGTCTGATCATTCCCCTGTGTTGATGGAGGTGGAGCTTCGCGATGCCACTTGGCCTGTAAAAAGATGGAGAATGCCAGGAGGAATGTTGGGCGACCCTGGGATTGTGGAGGAATTACACATAGAAATTGCAGAGGTTTTTACTAACAATACGGGATCAGTTGATAGATACTCAAGACACAGCAAAATTGGCTGAAATTCAGACACGTCTTCAAGAATTGGGCAAGTTGGCCACTAGAGAAGTGCGCTATATGGCGGCACCGCTACGCGCCTTTAGATATGGGGATGGAAATAAAGCTGGGAGTACACTGTCCAATCTGCTCAAACAGGATAGGCAACCGAACCAGATTACGAGCATACAAACCTCACAAGGGGAGGTTCTTCTAGGTGAAGAGGGGATCAATAGTGAATTTGCTAAATTCTACCACAAACTATATAGGAACAAAGATACCAAAACAGACACTGAAATTAAATCTTACCTAGGGGCACTTTCCATGCCAAAAATCTCTGAGGAGATCCGACTGGCAATGGAGCAGCCTGTGACCGCAGAGGAAATCTCTGAGGCGGTTAAGACATTGGCGTCGGGTAAGGCTCCAGGGTCGGACGGATTAGGCACCTAATTCTATAAAGAGTTCCGCGAGGAGCTAGTACCAGTACTATTGCAGGTATGGGAGGAAGCCCTTCAAACCAATATACTACCCCCGACAATGAGAGAGGCTGTGGTAACAGTACTCCCCAAACCTCGTCGGCCACCCCAAGATATATCATTCTACAGGCCCCTCTCACTTATAAACACTGATGCCAAGATATCTGCAAAAGTGCTGGCCAATCGGCTTTTGCTGGCAGTCCCGACACTGGTTCATCCTGACCGGCTCTTAATCTCCGTAGACTTTTTGGCATTATGGCACAGATAGACCCGGGAAGAAACGCAGTGGCCATATCCCTTCACGCCGAAAAAGCCTTTGACTCGGTGTCATTGGCTTATTTGTTAGCGCTACTGAAGGCATTTGGGTTGGGCCCTAATTTTATTAGATATGTGAAACTGTTATACACGGAACCCGGTGCAAGAGTACTAACTAATCGATCCATCTCTGAATTATTCCTACTGGGAAGGGGCACCAGGCAGGGGTGCCCATTCTCGCCTATATTATTTGCACTGACCATAGAGCCAATGACAATTAGACTTAGGCACTCAGACAGGGGGATAAAACTGAAAGGCTCTACCCAACTGATCTCCCTATACGCGGATGATACGCTCCTATATGTTTGTGAACCAGAAAATAATATTGCACCCATCGTGGCGGAGATTCAGGAATTTGCAGTTTACTCTAGGTATACTATAAATAATGCCAAATCCGAAATATTCCCACTTACATCGACAACCATGAAAGCGCGTTACACACTTTAAACACCAAATAACTGATATGGGGGTGCCTTCCAATCTCACTGCATGGCAGAGTCGCAGTTCTTAAAATTATAATCTTACCTAAATTACTGTATTTGTTTGTGAACGTCCCTATATGGCCGGGACGGCCCTTCTTTGCCAGGCTTCGATCCATGGCGGTAACCTTTCTGTGGAACGGGAAAATAGCAAGGATAGGGTGGGAAAAAATGACTGAACCATACTCCTCAGGCGGCATAGCGGCACCCGATTTTGAACTGTATTACTATGTTGCCCATGCTCAGTTTTCGAAATACTGGTACGGTGAAACCGATGGCACGCCTCACACGTGGATAGAGGAATACACCACACACCCCACTAATATACAGTCTGTAATTTTCGATACCCAATATAGAGATACATGCGAATACAACCCAGTGAGCGGCATGGTTAGGATATGGAAGGCTATATGCAAAAGACTGGGCTTGGAAACCCCTTATAATCCAGAGGTGTCCCCCTGGACTACCCGGGCATACCTCCAACACACGATAGCGGCCTACAAGAATCCTGGGATCCAAATAAAGAAATGAAACTGGGTGACATGTTCATTAACGGGAAATTTGCAACCTTAAATGACGTGCTGGGGGCATTGGGCAGGGGACCGCTTAAAACACTCCAATACTAGCGCATGAGATCAGCTTTCCAGAAGCACTGGCCGCTCTTCCCAGATGAGCCCCTTACACATCCATGTACGCAACTGGTAACGGCTGGGGATAGCCTGGGAATTTCCAAACTATATGTAGCGATCCAAGCACATACCCCCACAACAAACCAGGTCAAAGACAAGTGGGAAAGAGATCTAGAGGCCCCCATTGATGCTAAAACCTGGGACAGGTATTGCTCGCTTACCAAAAGGGTATCATTAAATGCTGGCCTACGGTTAATCCAGTTTAAGATTTTAAGTAGACTACACTATACGCCGGCTAAGATAGCCAAGTTCACGTTGGATGGTTTGGGTGAATGTTCCAAGTGTAGGGCTCCTCAGGCGGGTGCATTCCACATGTACTGGGGTGTCCGGTAGTGGCGGGTTTTTGGAGGGAGGTGGCTAAGATGCTAGAAGAAATTACACAGGTTCCCCCTGAACTAACGCCACAGAAATACCTATTTGGGGACATAGGCAAGTGCTCCGAAAAAATTAGGAGGCTGTTTAATATCACATGTGTGATGGCCAAAAAATGCAACTTACAAACTTGGAAAGGCACTGGTCCGGTGAACATGAAACATTTCCTTCGGGAACTAACATATGTTAACGAATCGGAAGAACAATTTGTCCTGACCCAGCCAGCTGCAAGTAGGCCCAAAGACATATGGGGCCCTTTCAGAATGTATTTATGCGACATGGTTTCTGATGACGACGAGACTTCGTAATCTTTAATGTCCAAATGTGTTGTGTCATACCATTGTTGAAATATGTGAAATGTGATGTGATATGTGCTGTGCATCTTTTGTGACCACCAATAAAGAGTTTTTAATAATGCATTGTTTTTATTAAAAACTCTTTTCCAAGTTGTCATCGCCCTTGTCATGGTTGTCATTAGAATCACTCCTAGGCCTATCGATAGAGGCCATTGTTTTTAGCCCTTTTTCTGTTGGTCTTTTTTCATCGAAAAGTGATATCAGCTGGGAACTGAATATTTCTAATAAACGCGCAAGCATTACTAGAATTCCTGTTTTAAGGCATCAGGAGATTTTTGGGTTTTTAGTTCTCAGTGTATCCTTGGTTGTTGCACAAAGTAATTTTCTGCTTTTCCGATTCTGGAATATATGGAAGGGCTGTGTGGAGGCCACTGTCTCTTGGCCAGAAGTCCCCTGGGTTATAGGAAAATTGCTGTGTGAATGTGTTCGCCAGCTGTTTGGAAGTGGTCTCCGTAGACAAACATTTGGTATCCGTTCTAGGAGTGTTTACATTTGTGATCTGTTGTAAACCCAAGGATCCAATGGATGGGCCTTCTCTGCTTCCTGTGGGAATTTCTGAGAAGTCGTGAATTTCTCCATTTCCTATGGGTGACTCCACTACTATACAATCATTGTTCGCCAGGAGGTTTGAGTCCTGTTTCAGAACAGTAGGCTGTCTGGCTTTCCTGTTTTGAACCAACAATTTTAATTGGAGCAGGTCCAGCACTGAGTTTAATAGACATTTTTTGTCTGCTCTTTCCAGGTCCAAAGCCTGTTGTAGTTTCTTTTGAATTGTGTTAGCACATTCTGCCTCAGGGTCGACTCTAGATTGTAAAGATGTGACAAATGATTTGATAAATATAATTTTTGAATGAATCATTGCCAAGAGTGTGACGTGATCCTTTGTGTTTTCATTCATAATCGAGTACAATTTGAGAAAAGGGGCCAGTGAGATTGTGAGCACATCCATCATATCGCATTGTGACTGAAATGCTGATGGAGGAGACCTCTGCCTTTGGTTATCCATCGGCTTGGGTGAGAATATCGAGATCCGTGAGTGTATGTTGCCGGGCTCTGTTAATCCATGGAAAAAGAGATCAAGCCCTGGGAGGTTTTGGAAGATGAAGGGATTTTTTTCTTTTTTTGAATAATTTCAGTAAGCTGGTAGGACTGTCTTGTTGTTCGTCATTGATGTCAATGACTGTGACAATACCATTGGAATCATCACTGTAGACTTATTTGCTGTTGTTCACTCAGGTATTCGGGGCCCTCAATCGAGGAGTCTTTGTATGGTATTACTTCCACCTCTGTCACATTCTCTGTTTCAGTGAGTTCAGACAGTACTTTTAAATTGTTGGTATTTTGTAAATGTGATATCCAAAGGACGTGTTAGTCGCGAACATGATGTTGGGGGAAAGGTCACCAAACCTACAGCTGCTCTGGACCATCTGCTCTACAAGTGGGGAAGCTTGCTACGAGCCGGTAGGCTTAGCAACAGAATTGTCCTTTTCGATCCTATGTAACAACAATTCTTTCTCTTTTCGGGTAAAAGGAGTCGCACCGGTTTTAATTGCCTCCAGTACATACCCTCCTGGGTCTTTTAGCACAAGTTCACTTTGTAGAATTTCTGCATCGGTGAGATCGAGAGAGGCCCACGGGAAGACAGAGATTTTAAAATGTTTTAGAAAAATCTTCAGAGGATAGTGTTGAAAGATCCTCATTTGTCTTCAAAACTGGGGGATCTTGTGTGGGAATCACTACCATATAGTAACAGCAGGTTTAGGTGTCTTTTCCCTTTAGTGCATGTATAAGTCACTGACATTCTCCCCCTGCCTCCCTTGGAGCCGTGCAGCCAGGTTTTAGCGCCATTCAATGTCGGCGCATTGACCCACTTGTGAGGTGTTTTGTAGTGAGAGGAAGAGTGAAAATTACGCTTCTCCTCATTAAGAGTTTTCATAGCCATCCCGCTCACCGGTGATTTCAATTGTTGCCTGGTGCACGGCATCAGAAAAAACCTTATCGCTTCCAAAGGAGGATCCATCGCAGCAAAGAAATGCAAACAGTCACTCCATCTCCGTGTCAAGGCAGTGCTTTTGTTTTATTATACGAGCCGTCAGGAATGAAGGTCGAGAAAAGAATCTGCTACACCAAAGACTGTTTAGTCATGATCAACCGCATAAGTTTCTCAGCATCAACAGTGCTCCGGTCGAGGTACCTGCTTCACTGCACAGCCGCTCTGCCTGCCTTCACAGCCACTTCTCGCCACTTGCGCACGGGCGCTCTGTGCCCAGAACTGCAATAAATATGCTTGTAGAAATTAATGCCACAGCAGCACCATGGCAGTTTTAGGTTTTACTACTTCATACACTGGAAAACAAAGGGTACTGCTGCCTTTACTACCGCTTCTCACCACTTCCACTTCTTTGCATTTTCTAATTCTTTGGGGTCTCCCCGCTGGTATGTTTCCCATTGCTAGTTAACCTTGCCACCTATCGGGGGAGTGTGGCCGACAGCCATGCTGTGAGGACGTGTTCCTCTCAAACTCCCGCATTATCTAGCTGAATCCATGCCGAAATACACTGAAATAACTCTGGGACTCAGTGGCGCATAAGCAACAACAACTGACCCTGGCCCGGGTGACCCAACCTGAACCGGAAAAATATGCAGTGACTGCGAGCAGAACGAGCCAGGGGAGAAACAAGCCTGTGTGCTGAAGTGCCACCAAGATGGCGGTGAGCCCAGGCATAACACGCAGCTGATTTGACTTCAGAGAAAGTGGAAGAAAAGAGGCTAGCAGCGTGGCCGGGTGCCATCGGTGTGTTTGCCCCAAGTGGTGTAGTTACCGAGGACCATTGGAAACACAGACCAGGAAGATAAGACACTCAGAATATCCAGCGACGTTCCACAGAGCTGCAGGATGAGCAGCCGGAAGAAACAAAGCAGGAAAACCACCGGAGGAGACGCAAATCGGGTGGAGACGCCCAGAAGAGCAGCTGCAGCAACACAAGCAGCAGCAGCTGAGGAAAGGGACAGGGAGCCGCAGAAACAAGACTAAACCAGTAAGTGTGATGGTGCTATGACCTAACCCCTCAACCAGATGCACATAAGCAAAAGTGGCAGCACAAGGATGAGCGGGCCATAACAGACTGAGCGAGGTCTGCAGAGGGAGGCTAAGCGGCATGAAGAAGCCTCCACACCCCTTCACAGAATGTTGTGGAGTAAAAGGGCTGCATCAAAACATTGGTAATCGCCCATTATCAGACCCTGGCAAATGTCGCTGAGAACTGCTAAGGGGTGACAGGAGGACCCCCTTATATACAGGGACAGGGGTTAAGGTGCAGCACAACATTGTAGCAGGCGACCCCCGGAATGAGGGATTGAAAATAGTATGGCGCCAGACAGCCCGCAAGAAAGTGCGAGCGCGTGTACGCCCTTATATGCAACCCAGGTGCCAAGATACGATATTGCAGCGGAAGCACAGGGTTCAGGCATAACAAGCTACCAGCAGCGCAACGAGACAATAAACCTGCACAGTAGCAACATAGGTGACAAACAATTATAAACTGTTAGAGGACACCTTATATCCATGAGAGCCATGCGCATGCCGTCTAAGGCGTCCAAAGGAAGAGCCAAACAACCTACAATTGACTCCTTTGCCAGGACAAAAGATATGGCAGCGTTGCCGGATAAGACGGACAGAATAAATAATGTCCAACTAGTGCTGGCAACCATTGCAGACTTCAAATTCTCACTGGAGGGCAATATAGACGCTGTTAGCTTTGATGTTAATCGACTAAGACAAGAACTGAGAGCATTATCCGAAAGAAATGGGTTTCTAGAGAAGCAAGTTGAACTGAATGCGACAAACCTTAAGGACTCCATGAGAGACGTGGCGACAATGCAACAACAGATAAAGAACCTAGAAACAAGAGTGGAGGACGCAGAAGGGAGAGCGAGAAGAAACAACATCAGGATTATAGGCCTTCCGGAGGGAGAAGAAGGAATGAACCCCATTAACTTCATAGAAAATCTGCTGCTGCAGGAGATCAGCCCAGAGAAACTTATGTACATTTTTACAGTGGAACACGCACATAGATCTCTTGCCAGGAAACCACCCCCTGGTTCGCCTCCAAGACCCATCATCGCTAGAATCCTGAACTACAAGGATAGGGAAAAGATCCTGGAAAATGTCAGAATCGGAGCCACGATACACAGGGCCTCATCAAAAATCACGGCATACCCGGCCTATACACTCCAAGTGCAGAAATCAAGAATGCTTTTTGCCTCCGCCAAAGAAAGGCTTTGGGAGTCCAATCTCAAATGCATGTTACTATATCAGGCAAAGTTGAAGGTCATGTATAAAAGCAGAGGGTTGTTTGTGAGACCCCAGAAGACGCGCACAGGTGGATGGATACACAGAACTTGCAATCGAAGGCTGAGGAACAAAAGAATGAAGACACAGGGTCAAAATAGACTTCGTATTGGCAACACTGCAGTTTAGAATTCGGAGTAAGATGGCGAGATATGGGCACAGAACACTTGGAACAATTCGGAACTGATGCAAAGTATTGCGGGAACACACACAACAGAGAATCCCTGGACGAGGAGTTAACGTTGCGGAGGAGCATTCTCCACCCAAGACTATTGTTTTATCGGATACTGACGATTACGTATCCACTCGCCGCACAACCAGCACCGAAGGACAGGTCAGTCTGTGCTGGGGTGAGAAGCGGGGATGCCTGAGCATAGAAAACATTGCTGGGCAGCTGTTGAGAGGTTAAGGGGGTTTGGAGGGTGGGAGTGAAGTTGGGAACCAGCCGGCACTGCCACACATAGCGAGTCACAGCTGGGTGCTAGACGAACAATATGTAGAGGACTGCGGTATGAAGGGTGGGGGACCTTAAGGTAGCCACTTGGAACGCCAGAGGCCTAAACAATTACATTAAATGAAATAGGGTAATGTCATATCTACGTCGTAATAGGGTGGACATGGCACTCTTACAGGAGACACACCTTACTCCAGGGAAACAAAAGGCCTGAGCCAACAAATGATGTGGCAGCACAATAAGTGCACCTTACTCAGCGTATGCTAGAGGAGTACTCGTATGGATTGCACCCACAGTGTCCCTGCGAGTAAGACAGACTGTGAGGGACAACGAAGGAAGGATGGTCCTTATCCACGGCTTCCTAGAAAAGCGAGAGGTCTGTATAATTAACTCATACGCCCCAAACCACAACACAGCAGCTTACTTCCATTCATTGTATACCATGGTTGGACCGTATAGACACTGCACAGTAATTTGGGGGGGGGATTTTAACTGTAGATTGAACCCAAGACTAGACAGGTCAAATACATGCACTGTTCCACCCGTGAAAGCGCTGAATACACTGCTCACGGATTTTAATTTTGTAGATATCTGGAGAGGCCTCCACCCACGAGTCAGGAGATACTCACACCACCTCTAAATTTATATACAAGGCTAGACTACGTGTTCACTAGTGCAGAAGAAAATTCATGGCTGCAGACTACAGGACTAAAGTACTGTCAGACCACGCTACGCTGCTAGTTGCGTGGTAAGGGACACACCCAAGAGCCCGCATAGGAGATTAAGAGCAGAATCCCTGAAAGATTGGGCATTTAGGGAACACCTTAGATAGAGTATTATAGAATACTTCAAGCATAACACAGGCAGCGTAGCATCAATAAGAGTGTTATGGGAGCCTTCAAGGTAGTGGTAAGGGGGCAAGCAATAGCCAAAGCAGGAGGTATGCAGTCTATAATAACAGAAGACTTGGTTAAGGCAGAATTGGCTCTGGAACAAATGGAATAAACAGATGAGATAAAGGGGCCCCATAACTCACAAGCGAACAGGTTAAGACATAAATGTATGCGACACTTGGATAGGCTAGGAAAGCTGAATTATGCAAAATATGTAGAAAGCCAACACGCTGAGGGGGATGAACCCGGGTAGAAAGTTAGCCTGGCTGCATAAGTGGGACACACAAAGAGATATGATCAACACGTTCAGCGGCAAAGACGGCGTGCTGCGTGTGTCGCAAGTAGATATAAACAAAAGGTTTCTAGAGAATTATAAGGCTCTGTATGCAGACACGGCAGGGGAACACACTGCAGACATTAATGAGGCTTTAGCACAGCTAGACCTCCCAAGGCTGGACCACACGGCAATCGAGAGACTAGAAGCCCCTATCACACTAGAGGAACTGATAGATACAATCAGAGGGATACCCACGGGAAAAGCACCAGGCACAGATGGCTTGCCCAGTGGATTTTATAAAGAATATATTGTAGAGGTGACACCCCCATTATTAATAATGTAAAATGAAACGTTTAACGCAGAAGTTCTCCCGATGTCCCAGAAAGAGTCCATTATTATACCCCTACTTAAACCAAATAAGCCAGACACTGAATGTGGTTCATACAGACTGCTTTCGCTTCTTAACCAAGGTGTGATAATACTCACAGCCCTACTGGCAAACAGACTCAAGATGGTAATAGCCACACTGATACACCCAGACCAGGCAGGAACATGACCGGCAACCTTCGGAAGTTGCATCACATTGTAGACCATGCTCGAAGACAGCACTACCCATTACGCTGTTGCCTCACTGGACTCAGTCAAGGCATTTGATTGCGTTAGGTGGCCATGGTTGTTAGCCTCACTGAAACGATTTGGCATGGGCCCAGATTACACCAAATGGGTACAGCTGTTATACAGCCAGCCGGTAGCCAGAGTCAAGACAGGCCACCAGATTTCGTAACAGTGGGTCTTGCAGAAAGGCACGAGGCAGGCATGCCCCTGGTCCCCTATGATGTTCATCCTGACCATAGAACCACTAGCAGCGTACCTGCATAAAGAATGCAAAGAGGCAGGCATATATATACAGGGAGGGTGGCATCTAGTGTCCCTTTATGCAGACAACATGCTGCTGTACATACAACACCCAGAGTCCAACCTACTGTATATACTCGAAGAGCTGGAACGATACGCAGAGCTTTCAGGCATCAAGGTCAGTTAGCAGAAGTCCATTTTGTTTCCGCTGGCAGGTTACAGACTTAGGTCCCCTGTATCACTACCACCTCTCCCATTTAAGTGGGCTGGTAGCTCATTTAGGTACCTAGGGATAGAGGTTTATCACACCCCACAATTAGAACATGTGCACAACACACAAAAGGAGGTAGAGGGAATAACGAAGCCCATGGACTTCTGGACTAGACTCCCCCTCTCCTTAATGGGTAGAGCCGCATTGCTGAAAATGGTGGTCCTCCCCAAACTCCTTCATTACTTTACAAATGTCCCACACAATATCCCTGAAGGCTTCTTCAAGAAGCTAGATACGTTATGCAGGGGGTTTCTCTGGCAGAACAAGAGGTGCAGACTAGCGCTGGGCAAATTACAAAAATCTTATGAACAGGGACCCAACTTCGAAGCATACTTTGTGGCTAGTCAATTGCAGTATGTGTTAAGATGGATTTCTGAACTCTGACCTGGTGGGCAGAGGTTCAGAAGGCCAGCCTAGTTTCTTGGAAGAGGGTAACCTTCTGGACAAGCCAGACCAATCAAGATAACATTGCTGGCGGTCAAGACTAGGTCTCAGGAGTGGTGAGGGAGATCGAAAGCCCACAATGAGCACACACAGTGAAGAACACTCCAAATTACTCTGTCAGGTGTATATAAAACACATATAAAATAAATATACATTTATTAAAGGCTTTTTTTTTTTTAAAAACTTGTTTATTGGCAGGAGTTTAAGACAAGTGCAGTACTGTGTAAGCAGAGAAAATCAACATAATAATAACGTACAAAGGTATTACTACATATCTATATCAGATATCACCTGGTGAGGGGGATTGCGAGCATAGAAAGGCATACATGACACGTTTCTTATGAGGAGTTGGTGGGGGGGTGGAGCTCCATTCAACCTCGTCCCTGTTCAAGTAGCTACTGAATTCTGTCCACACATTTTTGGGGTGCGAAGTTAAGGACAGGGATCCGATATAGTCTACTTCACACCCTTGTACCCAGGTAAGTGCCTTCAGCCACATTTGTGGGGTGGGGGGATAGCGACGCTTCCAGCACTGCAGTAGACATTTTTTAGCAACAATAGTGCTCACATTTAAAGATGTCGACATCTTCCGTTCGTTTTCCTCAACCCAAACTCCAAACAGTAAGGCTAATGGGTCCAGGTCTACTGGGGACCCAATTATTTCAGAGAGCGCTTTCGTCACTTCCACCCAAAACGTTTTAATCACAGCGCAGGACCAGAACATGTGTACAAGATCTGCCTCATCTGATCTGCACTTCGGGCATGTGTGAGTCGGGGTGCGTGTGAATTTCGCCACTCTATATGGTGTGTAATAGAGCCTGTTGAGTTTATATTGTATGCAGCGGAATCTGGCACGGAGGGAAACTTTGCGCGTATGTGTGCACATTTTGCTACACAGCTCCTCCGTAATTTCCATTTCCAGCTCCCTAGCCCATGCTTCCCGTGGTTTGGAGGATGTGTTTACCTCTTTTGCCAGCTGCATTTTGTACAGGGAGGATATTATGCCCCTGCTGCCTGCAGAGTTTGTAATGTATTGTAGTTCAGGTGAGTCTGGGCGTTCATCTGGGTATGAAGGCCACATTGCCCGTACCGCTGCTTTGAGCCTGTAATATTGTAGCATCTCGAGCGCGGAATTAGAGTGATCAGGCCGCCATGTTTGAGGGGTGATAAATGTACCATTAGGGAATAGGTCAGTTAGGGACCGATAGCCCAGATTTTCCCAGTGCCGCAAAATTGGTTGGTCGTGTGTGGGGGAGGGGTCAGGAAATGACCATTTGGGAAGCCACTTATAATATGGGCATTGTTCTTGTGTAGGATGCAGATTATACTTCCATGCCTTGATCATGCTGGCCACTGGGTCTGCTGGAGCATCTGTTCGGTAGAAACGGTGCAGTAATAAGGTCATGATGTTGGTCCCATCCCCTGCAAGTTTCTCTAGTTTTACATGCGGGGGCAGGTTTAGATGCTGTAGCAGTGGGAGGCATGCTGAGCCTGTGCTGCGTTCCAGTACAATGATAGTTCCGGGGCCTTGAAACTCCCTTTTTCATAGGGTAAGGTCATCTGTTGCCACTTCTTGCGGACCGCCGGGAGTGCCAAAGGAATTGCGCACACTCTGAGTGGAGCCGCTTGAAGAATCGCTTCCCGGGCCAAACAGGTACGTTCATGAAGAGGTATAGGAGCTTGGGGATCAACACCATTTTTATTAGGGAGAGCCTGCCCGCAGTGCGCCATTTGAGAATCTTGGATTCAATGAGCTGTGCGACAGTCTCATAGTTGTCCGCCAGTAAGGAAGCTCTGGTCAGTGACACCTGCACCCCGAGGTACCTGATGCCACCCGGGGACCAACGTAGGGGGTATTCGCATGTCAGTTGTTGAGTTGCTGTAGTGAGAGGGAACATTTCTGATTTAGAATATTTGATGGTGAAACCGGGGTATGTGCCTATTTTGGTTATGTCACGGATGATCGGGTCTAGGAATGTGGAGGGGTTTCTGACATACAGGAGTACATCCTCCGCGTACAGCGAGATGATTTCCGGCGCGTCCTTGCCGGAATGTTGTTCCCTTACATGATCCGCCATAGGTTCAATAGCAAGCGCGAAAAGGATGGGGGAGAATGGTCATCCCTGACGAGTACCCCTTTGTAGCGCGAGGGGGGAAAAGGGAATCGAGTTGACCAGCACCCTGGCCGATGGTCCCGTGTATAGTAGTTTTATATAGGAAATCATATTTGGTCCCACACCCATTTTCCCCAGCACAGCCCATAAGTATTGCCAAGAGACCATATCAAATGCCTTTTGGGCGTCTAGAGTTACTGCAACTGCATCCGCGTTTGGATCAATTCTGGACAGTACATTAAACAGGCGACGGATGTTAAGTGCCGTAGATCGACCGGGGACAAATCCACTTTGATCGGCGTGGACCATGTGGAGCATAAATGAGAGGAACCTGTTGGCGATTACCTTGGGGAAAATGTTTGTGTCCGTGTTGATGAGGGACAGGGGCCTATAGGACCTGCACTCGTCTGGGGGTTTCCCTGGTTTGGGGAGGACAGTTATTACAACCTCTCTCAAGGAGGGGGGGATACGTGTTCAACTGGAGTGATTCAGTCCAGACCCCGTGCAGTACAGGTGCTAATATTGCAACATGTTCCTGATAGAACTCAGATGTGAGCCTGTCAGGACCCGGAGCTTTGTTCTTGGGGAGGTCAGAAATAACCTGGACTATCTCGTCCAAAGTGAACGGAGCTTCGAGGCAGTCCCTGGTGTTCTGAGAGATAAGGGTCATAGCAATGTTCTCCAGCAAGTCATCCAGGTCTTGGGTGGCTTGTTCGGGCTGGGGACCATATAGGTTGGCATAAAAACTGGCGAAGGTGTCAAGGATGGCCTGGTCCGACCAATGTCTTACGCCCTTTTCATAAATTATGCTGTCAATTCGGGTCCTGCTGCCCTCCACACGCACCAGCCTGGCCAGGGTTCTACCCGGTCTGTCACCCTCCCCATACCTGCGGGCAGCTACATGGCGAGCAAAATATTGCACCTCACTTAAGGTGTGCGACTCAAATTGTTCCAGTTCCATTCTAATCTTTGCTAGGATTGCTGGAGTCGGTTTGGAAAACTCTTGTTCTAGGGTTTTGAGGTTGGCTTCAGAGTTGTTTAGGGACTGCCTTATAGATTTGAGGACCCTGGCTTCCCTGGAGATACACATCCCCCTGATGTACACTTTAAATGCCTCCCAGCGGATCCCTTCAGGTGTATCGGACGTGCTGTTAGTGTCGAAAAACGCGCTGACATCTGCAAGGATCTCAGCCTTAAAGACGATATCAGATAGGGCTTCCGACTTGAAGCTTCAGGCAGCTCGGGTCAACAGTGTACTACCCAGTTGGATCTGCATCAGTACGGGGGAGTGATCAGAGAGCGTGCATGCGAGGATCTTAACCTCCAAGACCCTGCCCACGCGGTCACCAGATAGGAGGAACAAATCTATTCTTGAGGAGCTGTCATGGACAGTTGAGTAGAATGTATAGTCTCTTTCATGGGGATGGAGTGTTCTCCATACGTCGTGTAAATTCATGGAGGTCATGTGTATATGAAGTCGTTTGGCAGCTCTAGTTGTGCCCTACGAGTAGTGGTTGTTCTGTCTAAAACGGTATCAAGTATAAGATTCACGTCCCCTCCCCATATAATGGGTATCCCCATGTATCTCGTAAGGATGGCAGTCGCCGTGTCTATGAATTCAGGGGAATCGGTGTTAGGCGCGTATGAGTTTGCAAGCAAGCATTCTTCGTTGGCTAGGGTGCAATGTAGGATCACATATCTAGCTTCTGCGTCAATGTGGGATGCGTGGAGTGTAAAGTTTACCGATTTGTGGATGAGAGTAAGGAGTGGAGTACTGGGTATAGTACCTATTGGGGCCCCAGGTTTGTGCGAGATTAGAGGACGAGAGTTTCAGAGCATGTGTCTCCTGCAATAGAAACACCTTGACCCCATGTCTTTGCCCGTATGCCGTGATCTTGCGAGACTTCGTAAAGCTCATCAGTCCCCGTATATTCCATGTCATTATTTTAATAGCCATGCAGGTACCTTATGGAACATCCCTAGTGTAGAGTCTGTCTCTTATTGCCCCAATATGCCCTGCAGCGGCGTAAGAACGCCTCTTTGTAAAACCAGTCGCAACTAGCCTGCCATTTTGTGTATAACCCTCCCAAACTCGCCCATCCCCCACCCTCACCGCCCTGCAAAACCTAGCAGTGTAAAGGTACCCACCCATAAAGCAATCAGCTGCGTGCCTACCCCAACTCGGCAACGCCTGAGAAAACGCCCAACAGGGGCTTGAACACAAAGCTTTCGCCCTAGGGGGCACTGCAGTTGCAATGGGGGCTGCCGTTGCCGTCCGGCCCACATAAGTAAATGCATTATTTGAATGATACATCGTTAATTTTGTGGAACAGCTGAGAAAACTTAGGTTACGAAGCAAGGACACACATGTTCCAGAATAATAAGATCATGGCTTGAACTACCTTAGCCAGAGTACAATAATGACACTTAGCTCTGCAAAGTTAGGGCCCAGTGAATGGTGTTATAGTTAAGTGACCTCAGGTCTTGTGCTTGCTATGATATGATATGGCATTTGTAACGCGCCTATACACAAGTGTTTCAAGTGATGGTGATGTTAGGCCAACATAGGCCTCTGTGGGACCACGAGAGGAAGCCAAAAGTCAGTTTACCATATCTTCTGGGGCCCACTGAGGGAGCCCGAGTGTCCTGAGATCAGTCGTCGTCTATCCGTTCCTCAGGGGGAGCCACCAGTGGGATCTGCGCCTCGATGAACTTGACAGCCTCATCCGGGACCGTGTAAAAGTAGAGTTTGTTGCGATGGTTGAATTTCAAGCGAGCAGGGAAAAGCATCACGTACTCGATGTTCCTTTCTCTTAACATTTTCTTCACCCCTCCAAATTGTCTCCTCTCTGCCTGGACACCCACTGAGAAATCCGGGAATATCCTGATGATTTGTGAATCCAGCCTCAATTTTCCCTTCTCCCTGGCCAATCGGAAGATATGGTCTCTGTCTTTGCAACTCAGTAGTTTTGCAATAATTAGCCTGGGGAAGTCTCCCGGTTTAGGCCGGGGTGCCAGGGAGCGGTGCGCCCTCTCCACTGTGAAGAAGGGGGAGAGCTCTGGGTTACCAACGAGGTTACCAAGGAGGTGTTTGAGGAGTTGTTCAACTGCCAGTTCCATGCAACCCTTCATTGCAGATTCGGGAACCCCCACTATGCAAATATTATTTCTTCGGGACTTCGATTCGAGGTCATCGCACTTAGCTTTGACCTGTTTCATGTCACGTACAAGATCTGCAACTGTGTTTTGCTTGGTATGAACGTTGTCCTCATTAGTTCCTATTCTTTGCTCCGCCTCAGTGATCCTGGCCCCATGTTGGTCGATTTTTGCTTTCAGGGATGATACATTTGTGTTAATATCGTCCAGCTTTTCATGAAAAGCAGCTAATTTTCAATTGCCATGGATTCCATCATCGCGGATAGGTCTGGTTGTGGGGGGACTGGCAGGTCCTCGTCCCTCTCCGGCGTCGCAGAAGACGGCGCCTGGTCCGCTCTAGGTGCCATCTTGGCGAACTTGTCCATGGCGCCTACTTTGCCGTTAGCCCGCGCCTTGCCGGGCATCGCCGAAGTGGAGGATAGTGCTTGATCAGCTAGGGTCGATGGTGGCCCCGGGATGTCCCCCAGAAGGGAGGATGGCAGTAGGACGGTGGTTGCGGTGTGTGAGGAGGTCAAGAGCGGATGGCTTACTATTATCAAGCCAGGCTGGAGGAGGCCCGTCAATAGCGAAGCAATGATGGTGGGCCGGTTGTGGCCGAGATGAGCCGGGGGGGGATTAGTCGGGGAGGGCCGACAAGCCGTGTATGGTAAGCGTCCCCTTGAAGTGTGCCCGGGTGCACAGGGCACTGAGCGGTTGGTGAGACAATGGGGTCCCCTACAGGCTATGGAGATATCGCTGCATGCAGCTGTGTACGTTGTTGGCCGGGGGGCTCAGCTTTCAACTGCACTCTCCGGGGGCAGCAACAGTGCTGCATACAGGCTCCAGCTTGTGAGTATGCGGAGCCCCATGGAGCGACAGTCACGTGGAATAATACCACTCCAAGGGGGTGATGGGAAACCTTGTTCCTGGGAAGGGGACCACAGGTGGTTGAGGCGCCGGGGTTAGCGAGAGCTGGAGAAGGGCAGGGCAAGCTCTCATGGAAACACATTGAATGAGATGCACATGGATGGGTGAGCAAGGGCTTGAGGAGGCTGGAGGAGAGAATTGCAGTTCAGCCCTAGGCACCCACCTCACAGCCTCCAGGGCGGCCGGACCTGTGCGCTCCGATGTAGGATCAGCTCCCCAGGGGGCCGTACCACACTCCACAGGCCACAAATCCGGGGCCAGTGCGACGATGGGGAAGCAGCCGGCCTGTTGTCAGCATTACGTTCAGAGAATTCAGCCGCAGACCCGCGGTCCAGTGCTTCCCGAGCCAGGCGTGTGTGTAGAGCCGCGCCGGTGGGCCCCCGATGGAGCCAGCAACTGAGGAGGGCCGCGGGGGGACAGCGCCCGCCCTGAGTGACCAGTGTGCACAAGGCCGCTGCTGTCTATGGGGCGACGCAGGCGGCCCCACCAACGCCGCACCGCAGGGGCACGGCGCAGTTCATGCAGCCCCCACTCCTCAGGACAGGGGGGGCCACGGTTATGTGTGGGCATAGGGGGGCTCCAGCCCAACCCGCAGGAACAGACGCCGGACCGGCAGCCCAAGCGCCGCAGCCCCCGGCCGCAGGCGGCGATGATGGTATCCAAGCCCTCTCCTCAAGGCACCAGCAGGGTGGCAGCACACCAGAGGCCGGCAGGGGAGTGCCCCCCGGCAGAGGGGCGTATCCAGGGCTCCGGGCAGCCACAATCAAGGTCCGTGAGGAGGGCGCGCAGCGCCGCGGGCCGCGATGTCCGTTGTGCCAGCCCCAGCCACCGATTTCTCCCCAAGTTTCGGGCACTTAACCAGGAGGGAGTAGTAAGCAGGAACGTGGCAGCATCTCTAGGCAAAAGTGCGGATTGGCGCCGATATCCAACAGATTCTGGTGGGCAGAAACGGAGCTCACCAGCTAAGCAGCCATCTTCCTCAGCTGCTCAACAGCGCCCCCCTATTAAAGGCTTTTTAAACCAAACACAAGCAAAGATCAACAGTAAGACTTAAACTGAACCCACACTACTATAGAACATATATGCAGTTACAATGGCCTAAAGGAATAGCACACAGTAAGTGTCCACAACCTGTAAGGGAAAGGAGCAAACAGTGCAAATATACTTTAGGCATTCCTTCAATTTATCAACCCTAACTGAAAGGCAGTCCAGTCCCTACAAAGAGGTTTGCAAGTACTCACCAACCCAAGGCGCACTCCTGACCAAACTTCGCCAGTCGAGTCCCCTTCGGTTGTGGGTTCAAATGCTGCAAATGTGCGGCTCTGCAGCTTTCAGCGTCTGAGTTCCAGGGATGATTCTGTGGGGGGTAGTGGCGATTTCTCCTCTCCTGATGAAGGGATCAATTCGATTTCACTGCAGCTCGTCTCAGGGCAGAGGCGGGCACAGCAGCAGTGCCCCCACAATGTTTGTCACCACTGCTTGGGGACACAGTGACAGCATGTGTTCAGGTGTACTCTCCTAATTCCAGACCTAGAGCGCCTAGGTGTACGAAACTCGGAGGGAGAGTGCCTTCAACCCAGTACTTACAATATCCAAAGTCTCAAGAGTTAACTTGAGACGGCGGCAGTTCCAGAGCAAAGGTTCTGTGCACAGTTCACTGGTTGGCCCAGGAACACTTCTAAAAAAGGCTCACTTGCAGGTTAAGATGGAGGTGCCGTGAATAGTTGTTCCCACTCTTCAAAGAGAGCAAAGCGTCTTTGCAGACTTTCTAGCTCAGTCAGATGCAGAGGGGTCCTGCGGGACAACAGCAGGCTCAGGGTGCCAAAACATCCAGCGGGTCACCAGCGGTTCCTCGACTCAGCTTCTTAGTTTCAGGATGCTTGGATCCTATCCTAGATTCAGTGAGAACTCAAGAGATCGACCTGGTAAGGGTGTTTGGGCTCTTCTCTTATCCAGCATCTCCTTTGCGCCAAAACAAAAAGGACCCAATGAGAGACCTCCTAACATACAGCCATTCCAGATGTGGACCAATCACAGACCACAGTGGCCCCAGTCATTTCCAGCACACCAGACGCTCTGGCACCTAGGATGTGTCTTGAAACTAGACCGTCCAGCCCACATCCTTGAGGCACATACACAAGGCATGCAGAAGCCCTCGAAAGCTCGGCATTTGAGAATGCATGACCAAATAAGGACTGACCCGTGTCTGCTCGACCTGGGGAAGGCAAAGGGACAAGATGGCGAAAGGACAGGACAAAGAACCTCGTGGCATGGCCCTTTTGGAGCCAGGCCACCTTCCTGTGCCAACCGTGGTAAATGCGGTGTGCATGGCAAGAAAGGGTTAAAAACATAAGTAAAAGCTGCCACCAACCCTGTCCAAAGCACATCTGTACTTGTCCCAAAAAAATCCTTTGAGGGAGTTTAGGGCCATTGGAAATGAAAGGAAGACACCAGCCTACTGTACTTGAAGGTACATTGTGCACTGGTAACATGTTGCAGAAAAGTTACAACATAGGAAAGGACTAAGGGAAACAAAGTCTCCCAGTACTGACTGTCTTTAAGGGCATGTCAGTTTCCCATAACAAAGTGAGCAAAAACCCAGCGGAGTGAGCAGAAGGCTGGGCTCCACTGGCAAACGTTAGGCTAGGATTGTCAGACAACAGCAAAAAGTTGGGGGGTACACAAATGGAGGGAAAATGACATAAATGGGAATCTTTCCAATTAATATGTTACGGGGTGGCTGGCCGACAAGCCGACCCAAGATACATCAATGTTACAACCAGCCTATGCCCCATTCTTCTTGAAAGAGATGGTATGGATACATGAGTCACACTTGCGAGCGAGTGAGTGCCCGCTCTGTTGTTAATATTAGGGCAACAAATATGGTGCAGGGCCTGCAAACCTATAAGGTACCAGCGAGCCCTACTCACCCCAAATTCCACTGGTGCCACTAAAAGCTGGGGACCAGCAACGCAGAATGAGACTGAGGAATCACTGGGACCCCATGGGTTTGGCTACGATTGGGGATTTACTCCAAGAAGGGAGACTTGGGGACTTTGGTGCACTTGCAGCTATGACAGGCTCACATGCAGGTTGATACATCCATCACACATGCCTCTTTACTCGGAGAGCTTAAGCAGAAATGGCAGGGAGGAAGTGGAGATTTTGTAGAGGACGCTATGATAGAAATGCTTTACAACACCTACAAAGGGGGCCACACAGAGTCGCATATATACGATATGATCATAGGAAAACAGGAAGATGCGACTATGCAAACCCGACAAAGTTGGGAAGAGGACTTAAAGGGAACAATTTGCAGAAGGGGTATGAGTGATTTCATACCATAGAAAAGTGTTGAGGAATGCCAAACTGCAGCTCATGCAATTGTATGTCACCCACAGAGCATACTTAACACCCCAGAAAATGTTGCGTTTAATACAAACACAGACCAATGTTGCCCCAAATGTAAAGAATTGCTGATATGGTGCACATCTCCTGGGCGTGCCCAGTAATATTAACATACTGGGAAGATTATGGCCAAAGCAGATATAAGATTGAATGTGCATTCCCCCAAAGCCTGTTTACTAGGTGAGTTTCCACGGCCAAAACAAACTAAACATGTTAACTGAAGGACTTTGGGGTATGTTCTAGCAAAACATAGAATAGCCATGGGTTGTAAAACACATAAGGGCCAGAGTGTATGGCATTGGTGCCATTGGTGGCAGGACTTACAGATATGGACTCTGGCAGAGATGTCAGTGTGGCAAGAGGCTAACCACTGAGGTCAAGGGGAAGAAAATATAGCCATTATATCATGGAGAGCTACGCTCCAGGAGCTGTTCGAGACTGTGCAACCTCTGACACAAGAGTAATGACACATCCACCGCGGACGCTAAAGAGAAATTAGAACTGCTGCACAGAGTTTGTGCTGATGTCAGCACAAGGAGATAGAAGCAGAAGCATAGGCTGGAGCGGGAAGGGGAGAGATGGGGATGGGGGTGTTACAGACAACAACGGATGCATAGTATGATGATGTTTGAATAAGCCTGTATGTTGTATAAGTTAAACCAATAAAAACACATTAAAAAAAATCTTGCCTCCCCTCATTTTCCTCTGCAGCCTTCAAGCGTGGGGAAGAGGGGGGGCACTGATGTATGGAGCATAACGATGTGGTATATATAAGATGTCTGATGTCACTTCCGGAGCCAACGATAGAGCACCAAACAAGACAGATTGACGGCTGAGTCAAGGTCCACTATGCCCCCTGTCGAAAAAGTTTGACCAGCAGAGTTGGATAGAGATATCCGTCAGATGAGGAATCTGCGGGAGAAGAATCCATAAAAAGAACATTACTGAAAGTTATTTCTCCTTCTATGGATTCTTCTCCCGCAGATTCCTAATCACCCTCACATCTATCCATCCCCGCTATGAAAGTGATTTTGGGAGGAAGAGGTTAGCTATAGTAAGGGGGGAATAGTAATATAAACTACAGTTTCGGGTTCTCATATTTCTTGTCATTTACAGCTGCTTTAGCTTAATTGTTTAGTCTTTCTGCAGCGGCTGAGTTGTAGCTTTGGTGGGGGAGTAAGTGGGCACCTGAGTTACAGGGGTGTAGGGACGCAGTATATGTACGATGACCAATGTCACATCCGGAGCCGACGATTGAGGCAAGACGAATCGATGGCCGAGTCGAGGTGCACTACGCCCTTTGTTGAAATGTTTTCCAAGCAGCTGACGCTGGAATGGATATCTATCTGATGAGCAATCTGAGGAAGAAGATTCCATAGAAAGAACATTGCAGTAAGTAATTTCTCCTTCTCCATTATTTTTTAACATTTATATAAAATCTTTACATGATACTTGGGGCACCAGACAAGACACCACCGCAGGAACCAAGAAGCAGGATATGACCTTGACTCTGGAGCATCTATTGGATAGAAAAGACTCAAACCAGGTGGTCACCTCCTCTGATCTGTAGCCTTGACACTCAACCATTCTATTAGTAACTTATGGTCGAGGTTATCATGCTGCGACAGATCTAAGAGTATCGACAAAAACCTGACTGCCTATCCCCCAGGAGATGTTTCACTTCCAGGTTTTCCTTTTAGCTGTATTTTTGCAGTTGTATCCAAAATTCTAAGCAGGAATGGTATATTAGAGATAGGCCTAAAGTTAGCAAAATGATTTGGGTCTAAAGTAGATTTTGATGGCATTTCTAAAAGAGGAATTAGTGCTAGGTGTCACCAAAGTCAACAGAACTTTTAATTAAATGGGAATTATAAGGGTCACCAGTACAGTTTATTGGGATAAGTGCCAGGGACGTCATTTCACCAAAATGCCCGGGGTAGCGGAAGTGACATCACATGACCTTTGACCTCTGATGACATCACAGGATGTGATGTAATTTGACCCCACCCCGAAGTGACATAGCGGGAAGTGATGGAACACGACCTTTCACCCGTTGACAAAACAGGAAGTGGCCTCACATAGCATTGTACACTACGCAAAATATGGTTACAATATCACTATGTGATATGCATTTCATACAAGAATGGATCGCCACAGTTAAGATCAGATTGTATAGGCCCATATTACCAAATTACTGTGATTGCAAGCAGACGTCCATGACCATGTGATAATGATGTGTTATTACATAGCACTTACGCGTAAGCGCTTTATATAGAAAAAAATATACACCCAATATCACCCAACCTATGTTGTACTCATTTATCAACCTCAGAAGGATGAAAGGCTGAGTTGAGGCATTTAAGACCAGACTAAATCAGTAACTCACCCCCTGAAGTGTGCCTGAAATTAACCTTTCATGAGTCTAGCAATTATTGTATAGAATTCCAGAAAGACACATTATTTGGTATTCATATTCTTTCTTATTTAGGGTCAGTGTTGAAAGTGTTAGACTTCTGGCACTCCTGTTCTTCTTTTTCTTCTTCTTTTTTTTAAGGGCCTGAACAAGAAAGCCAGCCACTCCAGAAGTAAAGAGCCACATGGTGCTGGCCACAGCTGAGGAGATTGCATTACCAAAAAAAAAAAATAAGAGGTTGCAAGGGAGACCTCAGAGGTCGCAGGTGCGACCTCTGGCAACCCCTAAATGACGTCCCTGATAAGTGCTAGTATAAGCTGCTTTTTATCTTCAACAGAGATATCATTATAAAACAAAACGTATCTTCACAGATATTTCCGAACTACAACAAAAAGCATATTCAACTGGTTCCCTGCAGCAGAGATGGTTCGAAAAGTGGAGAATCTTAGCTTGCTTACTTACTAAGCTCTATGGTACTTAAGGCATGCTATTTTAAGAAGGGCTTTGTCGTCCTCTTTAGTAAGCACGACACCAGTGGCATTCTGCCTGCTCACGTGAGTGGAAAACCATATGATATTTGGGGCGGACCTTCTAGAAGGCTTGGCCAGAGTTATAACAGGTTTCAAGTCGTCTGCCTCTGGCAAGATGCATTTACCCCAAAGCAAGAGGAGACTGACTTCAGCAGTCTACCTTTGCCACAATGAGTGAAGAGACAGCCTCTGCAACACTTGGCAAGCACTTCTACCCCTTTGACTCTAGGTATCTGACAGATGTCCTAGCTGTAGGCACATTTCCATGCCCCCCAAATTGGATTTGTGTGGGTTGAATTTTTATGGATGGACTCTGATCCTCTCAACTCTCCATTGCAAAACTTAATTTATTTGTCTAGCGGTCTTGCTATTTCTTCAGGGTCTGGAGTATGGCTCCAAACAAGCCTTCTCCTTTCCTCTTTGTTACTTTCCCTAATGTTTAGAAGGATTCCTAACCACCAGTCTTCCGACTCTAAACCTAAGTTTCTCCAATTTTCTGGGCATCCTGCCCCTTGCTTCCCTTCAACGAATGCTTCGGTGGTACATCAGAACTCCCTGCTCCAACTGGCTTCTGATCTTAGCATCTTAGAAGACCCAAACTGCTGCACTTTACTCCCTAAACTGCAGTAGTTCTCTCTCTGACGTCCCTTTTCTGCTCTCTCTCCTCAGCTCTCTGGAATGACGTCCTATCTCTCCACTAAACTTCCAGACACTTTCTATACTGAGATCATGATTGTTGGGTTTCTTTCTCTGCTAATATCATGTTTTGTGAGTGGTCCTTTCTGTGCATGTCTACCTCCTCCCACTCCTAATTATGTACTTTTCGAAGCATGTTTCTTCAATTGAGCCACTCACTTGTCCTAGTGATCGCACAGCTTCACGAACCAAGGCTTCAAATAGACGTGCCGGCATCCTGTGTTTCAGGCTGTCAAAATATGAAAAAGTCGGGTCCTACAGTGTCTGCCCACTAATTCTGGTGCGAATTTCAATCTTTGGGTCACACAGCCTCTGCAGTGCGTGAATAGGTCCAGCTGGGATTCACTCTCCCTGCTCCTACAGCTGGATCCACAGTTGTTTGCAGTCTGTGGTCTCTGTAAATGCTCATTCTGTGTTAACTGGTTTCCCCCACAGGTCAATAGACTGCGGTAGGTGAGATTCTGTGGGGCGCTTGGGTATAATTTCTAGCTAAGGACATGGTTTTACAGAAGGCTAAAAGAGGAATCCTCCTACCTTTTCTCTAGAGGTATCTTGCTGGTGTCCCAGGGTTTTATTTGACTGCAGTTACCTCTACTACTTTCCCCAAAACTTGAGCCGCACTTAGTTTTTTAACATCTGGGGTCCTTTCTAGTGACTAATTGGAGAGCTAAGGGTTTTTCTCTGTACCCCCACCATGGACGGCATCATTTAGTGGGTGGTTCCTGCTGGTCACAAGGCCTCAACAATCTTCCTTCGATGCTTTCAGATAGGTCACTTTGTCAATATTTCTGATTTGTTGATAGAGGCAACTACTACCAGTGAAAGGACTTGTTCTTGAGCCTAAATGCAGTGCAAAGTGTCATCATGGTCCTGGTTCCATTTTTCAACTTTTGTTCGCTGCGTGGACCGCGTGTCTACCCTTACTTTGATAACAGGTTAATGGGAGTGCTCGTTCAAGAGCAGTTACAATTTTTTCTACCCAATAATATTAACACTTGAGACCATCATGGTACAGGCAGTGCTGTAAAAAAAATGAATAAGTATCTCACCACTACTTGTTATAAAGACTCAAATTGTAGTAAAAGGTATTCACGTTAAAGCCTGCCCACTGCCTGTAGAGACTCCCACTGTATAAAATGCTACTTAAAGTAGTTTGCAAACCTGTATAAATCACAGCAGAAAAGCTCTCCAAATGCATTTCTCTAAGAATTAGCACGTAACTTGTACTTGTTTGGCTGCAAATACCACCTTCTCAAAAATCCCTTTCAAACAAATTCCCTCATCTGAATTCTTCCCAAACACTTCCATTTTGTGGGGGCGTGGCTGCTGAGCCATGCAATACGAAGTGATTCTACAGTGCTCCTGCTGATCCTGAAGAGAAGATATGATTAGTATCGGCTATTTCATGTGAAGTCAAAGCTGCTGATGCATGAAAATACAAGGAACAGAATGCTCAGACTTTCGCAGTGAACCGTAGTGATGACCGGGATTTATGAGCAAAAGAAGATCTGAAGCGTCCCGTCGGCAAAGCAACAAGATGGGGACCAGCACGGGACAAAGGACTGTGTCGGCAGGCCATTGCGAGGAATGAAAGTGGTCGCAATACAAAGGATGCAGTATAAGACCCAAGTCTGCAGAAAACACGGCACCGGAACTGGGCGAAGCAAGCAGGCTGATTTTCACGGAGCCGATGAGCACAGGAATCGCAGCAGAGATAGTAGACGGAATGGCGGACTGTGCCTAAGCAAAGAAGCACATGCAGACGGCCCGGGGTGGCTTACCCTGGCACCGGAGTTACTGTTACCAAGTAACTGGCATCGCACAACAAGTGGAATAAGATAAAGAGCCCGGTAATCTCGACGGGCCACGTGGATTGAAAAAGGTAGAGGTGGATTGTATATATAGCAGCCAGTATACCAGCGCTGCCTACAAAAGTGACAACGGAGCACAAAAGAGGAGTCAGGAGTATTCATCCTGAAAGGCGCATAATCAGAGATCGCAGTGGGCCACGAGGTGGAACCCTACATGAAAAGGATGCATGGATAGAATAGACACTCCGAAAGGTGTAACAGTTGCAAGCACATGAAGGTACAGCCCGGGGCTCTGGAAAAACTAAATTGAATGATAACTGCAGCGCAGAGGAATCCTGCCCACATCGGAAGCACAGTAAATCCACAACATGGCCGAGTTCGCTAAGCAAAGGAGATGGCCGCATAAGGTGAAGACACAAAACACACATTTTTGGACAATTATCTATGTGATTGTTCCAACCCGTATGCACAAGGTGAGAGCAGGTACCACACACGAAAGGAGCTGCGGCTGGGTCTCAGGAAAGGTATAGCAGCCCAACTCAACTAGGTACGACAGTGCAACTCGAGAAAGGGGCTGTGCGCGGACTCACGTTAGGGGCCTGAGCACAGAAACTGTATAGTGGCACCGGACAATGTGTTGTGAACGCCTGAAACAAGCTCCAGCAGGACACAGAGTGGTAAAATAAAGTACTGGTTCGGACGAAAAGCAGACAGATTCCCAGACCCAGTGGTGACTTAGTAATCGCATAGCACTGCGGTGGATTGCCATACTGTACAGAAAGCCACGCAATATATTAAAGCACAAGCTGCAGGGCAAGTTTAACAGTGGCTTGGTGACAGTAATCCGTTTGCACACGAAGAAGGCACCTTCCCTGGAAGGCAGTTATCATCCTAAACTGAGCAGAATAAAGAACAGTAACCTGTTAATACTTGGATGCAACCTGAGGGAGACGCATGGCAGCCCAGTCCATGCAAAGATGTAGGGCCTAACAGGTGCACGCTCGCAAGGGGCCACGATCCTCCATGGGGCTGGAGTGACACAGCTTTTATTGGAGGTGACGAGTGTCTGTGCAGACTGAAGGTGAGGGCCAACAGAGAAGAGGAGCACCAATTGCTCAAGATCCGGCTGGCACCATAGGAAGACAAATACTTCAGCAACGCAAGCTGCAGCAGAACAAAGTACATTTGTGATTAGGGGGATTGGGGACTTCTTGAGGTGATTGAGGACATAAAACCCTAAAACGAGCAATAAGCCCACAGAAAGAGGTGAAGGTGCTTAGAGCAAATTGCAAATCATGGGACCCCCGGAGGAGGCCAGCCCAGATCTGGCAGGAGCATATACCAGGCAGTGCCACGGCAAGGAGTGCCAACGGTACACAGTGACAAATACATAGCGGAAATTTCCGCTGAAACATTGTGAAACTCACTGCCATTACAAGACAGATCGAAGGAGTGCACAGGTGTTGTGCTGAGACCAGTAGATTGTGTAGGACAAAAGAGTCCATAGCACCACCCTCAGCCCAGTAGCACCCACTGGAGTGCCCATAGACAAAGGGGTGAAGTGTGTAACACCAGACATATAAGACAATAAACAGGTCCCTGGCCACAAAGGACATTTCGAGGGAACGCCGGAATAAATCTGAAACAGGATGGTAACTACAGGCCCCAGGAAGGAGGATATACACAGCGTGCAGCAGGAACAATAGCAGGGTAACCCCCAACATAGTACCGCAACAGACAAGTGACCGCACCTTGCGCACCAAAGCAGAAGTATAAGCTACAGCGCAACGTGGGACAACAGTGGCATTCAAGTCACACAAGAGCAAAGGGAAATAGTCGTCAATTGATGCATTTGCCAAATGTGCACAAATGACAGACAGCAAGAAGACACGTCAAGAGGCAGTTCCCGAGCAGAATGACCAACAGATACTAGAAGCTCTAACAGAGCTGAAGGCAATGCTAGAATTCAAAATTTACGCAATCCGTATCGGTGTGAACCTATTGATACAGGATGTCAGAGCATTAACAGAACGCACAGGGGTGCTAGAAAAGGAGGTGAAAGTTAATACAAGCAGTTGCAACGAAAACTCCCGGGAAGTCTCCATACTGAAGCAGCAGGTGCAGAATCTGGAAAACAGAGCAGAAGAGGCAGAAGGTCGTGCACGGAGGAATAACTTATGAATTGTTGGACTCCCGGAGGGTGAAGAAGGTCTCAACCCGTCAAATTACATTGAGGACATGTTATTGCAAGAAATAGGAGCCGGGTCACTTACCCAAGGGTTTACAGTGGAAAGGGCGCATAGGGCCCTGACAAGGAAACTATCGCCTGGGGCCCCACCCAGGCCGATAATTGCCAAGATACTAAATTATAAAGACAGGGAGAGAATCCTGGAACATTTTCAAAAAGGAGGATCGATCAGCCGAGCATCAGCGACCATCACAGCATACCCAGATTATACTTTCCTGGTGCTAAAACAAAGGATGAAATACGGAGCAGTCAAGAGGAGGTTATGCACCGCCAATCTTAAATACATGTTGTTGAATCTGTGAAGATAAAGGACCTATATAAAGACTGTGCTGTTTTTTTCAAGACCCGGGAAGATGTGAACAAGTGGATGGACACGTTGAATATGCAGATAGAGAAGCAAGACCAGACGGGAAGCGGAAGTGCTAAGTGAAACTCCATTGTTCAAATAATGTACAATTGAGCCGCGTGATCCGACATTAACATTTAAGCTGAAAATAAAATGCGTTTTTTACTGTTAGCTAAATTTTGGAAGCACAAGTGCTGCTTAAGTTTTGAGCAGCGCTAGGAATCACACTATCACCCATATTAGTTTAGTTTAGTTAGGATACTAGTAGTTCAGTATCATCCTGAGGCACGCTGATACCGGCATTGTGCCGGGATAGGAACGAGATGCAGGGATGCCTGAGATCCAGATTTGGAGCTGGCAAACGTTGGGAACGGTTGTGGAGGAGGGCGGGAAGGGAGTTGGCATAGTTAAGGAGAAGTTGGCCTACGGATAGGCACAAGGAGAAGAAGGTGTAGATATCTAAGGTGGCAGGAGGGTGGAATCAGTCAGAGAAAATGGGGGAACTCAAAATAGCAACCTGGCATTTGAGGGGCTTGAACAGCTATATTAAAAGGAACCGGGTTATGTCATATTTGAAGCGCCAGAAAATAGATATAGCTCTCCTTCAGGAAACGCATCTGACGAAAGATAGACAAGACACATTAGTATGGAAATGGAGTGGGGTGACCCTGGGCTCAACATACTCGGCATATGGTAGAGGTGTCCTGATATGGGTGGCACCTACAGTCCCATTCAAGATCCTTCAAACCTTCCTAGATAAATACAGAAGGATGGTAATACTTTGGGGATTGGTTGAAAATAAAGAAATATGCATTATTAATATGTACGCCCCGAATCAAGATACAGCGGCTTATTTCAGATCTCTATATCCTAAGATTAGTCCATATAGGGATTGTGCATTGATATGGGGAGGAGATTTTAATTGTACGATGGACCCGAAGAAAGGTAGATCAGATGATAAATTTACTCATCTAACCCCCGCAGCCAAAACTTTAAATATGCTGTTGCGCACGTTTAAGTTAACCGATGAATGGAGAACGCTGTACCCACAAGACCGAGTATATTCTCGCTACACTGCCCTGCAGAATTTATACACAAGATTGTATTAGGTGTTCGTAGGGGAGGAAACATTGAGCGAGTTCACACAGGCTGAATATAAAGCTCGAGTCCTTTCGGACCATGCCCCTCTGTTACTTGGCAGGTTCATCCCCCCGAGCCAAGATCCTGACATGAAGACTCAGGGTGGAAACGCTGAAAGATACAGGGTTCAGAGAACATTTGAGAGATGAGGTGAAAGAATACTTTTACAACACTGGCAGCGTAAACTCGGCTAGCACACTGTGGGAGAACTTTAAAGTGGTGGTGAGAGGAGCGGCGATGGCTAACTTGAAAGGAATGCAAGAGATTACCCTGGATGTTGGATCCCCCGTGGCTTATCTGTTAGGGGGCTTTCCAAGGCCCAAACAGGCTAGACACGTGAGTAAGCGCAAGGATTTAGCATATATACTCGCAAAGTGCAGAATAGCGATGGGACAGAAAGCACAAACAAGGCCAGCGGTACAGACATGGTGGAGAGACTTAATAAAATGGGCTAACGCAGAGACTGTGGTATGGCATTTAGCAGTAGATCGGAACATAGAACAGGGGGAGGTCGAGGTGGAAGCTTGGAGCCAATTGATAGCGGAGCTAGCCACCTCTGGAAAGGGTACCCGAGACTTGGAGGAAACTCATGGACAAGAGGATACCGTAGCCAGGAGGGTTGATGATGAATAAAGGAGAGAGATGGAACATTGGGTGCGACGTAGGCCTAGGATAGGTGGGGGTTTTGGCAGGGGTAGGGACAGTGTAACGTGAAATGTTTGTAATTATTAAAATGTCTGCAAGTTGTTATGGTATTGTAAAAATCAATAAAAGTAGTTTTTTGAAAAAACACTGCCATTTGTGGTGAAGCTCAAACATTCCATGAGCATAGAATCTACACATGCCTGCATATTTCAAAGGTGCTGTGATGAATCTGGAGGTTTCCACCACTCTTCCATGGGGGTGGGGAAAGCGGGACCTCACTGGGAATGACTCCCCTCAAGGTACTCCAATTCCCAAAAGGAACTCACCACTACTAAGACATGTTCTGCACATTTTATGCATATATGGGAAACTGATCTTAAATTCAACTGTAGGACTGAACAAAAATGTTGTAAGTGCCTTTGGATGTTTGGCTTAAGAGAATGCTGGTCTCTCTGTGAGCTTGACAGCTTAACATCAACAACACACCCCTTTTGTGTCACAGAGCGAGAATAAAAGTACTATTCCTTTTGAATGGAGGAGAACAAAACGAAGCGATATGAATAGGCAAGACACTAAGGTCATTGGGAGGTGGAGCCGTGCTGTACAGCGTAACCGGCTGTGGAGCAGAGAGTATCCAGTGATAAAGCTAGATGCTGATGACCAGGCACTGGAGACTGCCTAGTCAGTGAGGCCAAGGCCAAACGGAGCCGACCTTACCTTGAGGCCTGACCACGTGGAGGACTTGGTGGGCCCAGGAAACAACTCCAAACCCAGAGAGAGCGAGGGAGGAACAAGTCCTTAACTCACAGAAGGAAGCGATTAGTGGATATGCGCTGAGATTAGCTCAATGGCAAACCTGCTCACATCCATAAGAGAAAGCCAATAAGCAGCGGGGAATGTCACTACTACTGAGACGCCAACACCTCGCTGGTGCAAACCCTGCAAAGACGAAGGTATACAGGTTGCTCATAGTGGAGGGGGGGGCGGGGTGACCAGAGAGTGAAAGCGGGAGAACGAACGGATATCTGAAATCCCTGCAAGGGGCATCAAGACGCAGAGAGGTCAGGAAGGAAAACAGTAATAAGGGTTACGGAAGCCCAAGAAACCGAATAGTGCAACCAGTCAAATGGCCCATAACTTCTGAGAACAATGAGAGATATACAAAGTGGGGGCACCCATGCCACGGAACGATCAGTGAAATATTGGGACATAGTAAACCACGGAAGCCTTAGGGGCCCAATAAGCCAAGTGAGGGACAAATCCAAGTGGAACCAAGAAAAAAGCAAGACATGAATTTAGTGAGGAGAAACCCACGTAAGTGGTGGAAAGTGATTAAGAGGCTATCCCTCCACCTGCGACAACTGAGAGTGGATCTTTGGAACATGAGACTTTACTTATAAACTTAGACTTTTGGAACTTTTGCACCTTCTTCTCTTGAAAAGCCTTGGACCTGAAACCTTGTGCGAGGTCAGGGTGATTAACTCTGAAGGCAGGATATACTGCCCAACTTTGTTATGTTTTTCTAAGAGGTACGGCTAGTTTGGAGTATAGAATTTAGACGGAGGACTATATTTCTTCTTTTAACAATCACAAGCACCTTTAGTATAGTTTGTTAGGAAATGTGAGGAACCGGAGGTCATCCACCCATCTACTCCTCCTGGATCTTCCTCTAAGGTAGCCAGGGAAAGGCCATCGCTCTTGGATCCCGACCCTGGGGGTGGATATGCGAGGGAAGATCACCTGGGTAGAGGGACCTTGGGGAGTGGAGAGAGGATGTCTTTAGGTGAGGCATGGTATCCCCCTATCCCTTGTCAGAATGCACCCTAGCCTGCCACTGACTTCGTAGGTTGCTGTCAGTCTTTCCCTCTTGCACACACATAAACTGTCCCACATTCATATTCCTTTAAGACTGGGATGAGGAGGAGGCGGCAACTGGGAGGCATGCACACTTCCATTCACTCACACCACTTTGGTACTGAGACGAGGTTAGGTTGAGGACTATGGAGTACCACTATAATGGCCAGGTATGTCCCAGTAATAAAGTCACTATGGTCAGGCAAAGGACTTGCACCTGCAACCAGTTGAGAGAGTACAGGTGTATAAGAGGAGAGACAGGCAAGAGCGAAGGAGAGAGACCCACCTGGGTAAAGAAACCCACCTGGGGAAAAGGACGCAGCGACCAGGATGTTGATCAGGCATCTGCTGTGACGTTGAAGTCTTCTGCTTTCCCTTCTCTACCATAAGGGAGGGAGAGCAAACAACTGGATGTGTGGGGATGCAAAGATTTTGCTTCTGGCAGTCTGGGCTTCAGACCTATTAATGCCACCTGCACCCTGGCCAAGTACACCCACATTCTGTGGACTATAATCTATGAGGAGACTGACAATCTTTCTACCCAGGAAATGCAGGATGGGTTTGCCTCTCTGGTATATGATATTAAGGATGCTGTACGTCTTGCGCTTAAAACTGGCCTCCACACAGCGGACTGTGTTGCTCTTGTGATTAGCACTGGATCATTAATGTGCAGGCCCTCCTGGCTGGGGAACCTCAAGGTTTGCACTATATACCCACGCCACACTGCTTCACATGCTCTTTCAGAATCTGTGTGGGGCGAAAGGCAATGGGTCCTTGTAAAAGTTTAAGGCCTCTGAATCCACAGCTAAGTTCCTAGGTTTAGCCATCCAACAGCCTTCCCGCCTTCACATCGAGGGGCTGTTCCTTTCGGCCTTCCCTTTCTTTCACCCACTGTGGTGGGGGTCCTGCACCCTCCAGGAAGTAAATCCAGCAGCGCTTTCCTACCAGAGCAGAGGCAATGTGCCCAGAGAGGTGGAGTTCCTGCCTCTGCTGTACCTGAAGCTGCCATGATCCAAAACCTCTTTAGTTTGGGCTTTGTCAATTCTTCTCTGGCGGGACAGAGTTTGTCTCTGTTCATCATGAAGTGCTGTCTGACCACTTAAAGCACGTGGGCCTTACAGGTCATATTGCAGGGATTTTGTTTAGTATTTATCCAACCACCCTCGTTCTTGCCATGCCACTCCTATGTGACCCCTCCTCTAGGAAAAGGTCTGAGAATCCTTGGAAAAGGCAGCCATTAAGCTAGCGCAGTTACTCGCACCTTCAAGGGTCTACAGCTGTTATATTTGCACATGTGAAAGGCTAAATTCAACCTGATCATCTTGGCCAGATTCTCCAGGCCTTCAAGTCAAGCTGCAATGCAATGACATCACCTTTCAGAAAATGCGATCACTTCACTAAAGTATTGAAAAACATAGTCCACCATTTACAAAATTAACAGTCATGTAATTGCCATGTCTATTCTGCTCGATTGCACATCCCTTTAGGCATTAACTCGTAGTCTCTATTTTACAAAGCGCATGATGTGCATTTTAGCTGCTCCTACAATTTAAAAGGTATGCTAAACATCTGTGTACTCAGTACTCGCACACTAAAGAAACGTTCAATTTAGCCACATCGCTCTAAAAAGGCTCAGTCCACTATTCCTTTACCTGCAATATGGTGCAGTCGGTCAACACACTCAATCTCAAAACAACCCAGCATCCATGCCGCTTTTATCTAAAGCCTAAAAAGTGTATGTTGATGCGTGGCCCTATCAAAATAGCTGATGGTTTTGGCTTAAGTGCTGTTTATCTGCACGCCATCTTTAATCTCCCCATTGTTTAGAACGATATGTGACGTGACCCCTATTGAAAGCTCAAAATAAGGCTAGTATTCGAAATTCAAGCCGTGTCCAGCAATATTCATTAATTACAAATTAATTTGTATCTACGGTTGGGCTACCAAAACCCAGTCTGGGTCTTCAGAGTACCCATCAGTGGAAGTACACTCAAATGATGTTCTCTTGTACTTCTTTACTTAGATAGACTCAATACAACAAGCATAAGAGAATTTTGTCAAAACTTTCAGGTGAAGTGAAACTATTTTTTTGAATCTTTGTTTTTGTTTTAAATTGTGGTTGTTTATTTCTAGTTTGTGTTTGTGTTATTATCAATTTCTCTTTGCAATCCCTGATTCTTTATACTCTATTATGGCATAGGGTGTTTTTATGATTTTATATGTTCAAACTATATCATTGGACCTTGTTTGCATTGTATATATTTCATTTATTTTATGACATTGGTTTTATTTGGTTTACATCATCATTTCATGGATGTTAGCTAACGTACATGTGATCTAATCAAACCATAATGTGGGAATGTTTGATTACAGTGTGGAAATGTTTGATTTAGTAAATAAGAGCCCAGAAGAAGAGCTAAAGGCTTGAAATGTGCCGTTTCAAGAAACCAACAATACATTAGAGGTTTGAGTTTGCTCAGCGGCTTGTGCGCTGATCAACACCTAGTCATCTACCTTTGTCTAGTTTAGTGATTGGGTCATTTGGGGCATGACCACTCTTTCTGGGTTTCTTTGCAACACCAATTATTAGTTACTACCAGCCACTAGCGCATAGGTAAGGTTTGGTTCCCCGTCATATGTGTGTTTAACACCACCTCAATGCATTATATGAAGAAAAGGGGTGGTGTGGATTCACTCTCCGTAAACAGGGGGACACTTTTGGTTTGGTTCTGAGCTGCGCAGATTGAAATGTCAGTCTCAGTAGCACATTTGTGCCTCCTCCTTGCTGGCACCCTCAGCATGGTGGAGGCAACATCTCAGAAGTTGCATTGGGTAATAAGACATTGGTTACTTTTAGTGTGTGTGTTTCCTCTGGATACTCTGTTTGCCTTCAGCAGAAACATAATGTGATCTGTTTTGCTCAAGGGAGTTTCCTTTTGGGGGGGCTTTAGGGAACACTTTGGTTGATAATTGGCATTCCTTTCTCGTCTCAGTACTGGGTGAGATCCATGCCCTCAGTTGAGGAAAAGGGACATTTCATTGAAAGCTCAAGATAGCATGTTCATTTGTTATTTGTACTTCAGAGATGTTTTTAAAAAGTTTCAATCGAGATCATTTTTAGGCCATCTTGGGAATAGGAACTAGTTTATACGTTTTGAGACTGATGATCCAATGTATTTTTGCCCCTGTGATTCCTAAGGCTGAATGGCCTGTTTATTACAGCTGTCACCTTTGCATGCCATATGAGTAACCTGCAGTCGTTTTGCGTGGAGAACTTCCTCTTGTGTTTTCCCCTGGGAAAAGGTGACTTTGACATTGAAGCATTCCATTTTGGCCCAAGTAGTCTGAGTTCCATGTTTCTCTAAATATTCATTTACCAGTTCTATTTCTTACTTTCAAGGTCCTCTTTCCTCAATTGAATTCTCTCTTAACTTCTTTCAAGGCCGAAAAGGCGTTATTATTTTGACCTGAAGTAGGTGATTGGTTTCTTTGACTCCAGACTATAGGTGTATTTTAATGTGTATCTTGAACAACTGTGCACTAGCAAACAAGGAATGAGTTCCCTTCATCGAAACATATTTTGCCAGAGGTCAGGCTGCTACTTCTGGTTTTCAATGAAGGTGGCGCATTATTGAGTGTCCTGTTACATCTGCACACATTTGTTAAATATTAATGTTTAGTTTCAGCAGCAAGGGAGGATGCTTGATTTGGTTAGCCAGTCCTTTAGAAGTTTCATCCATAAGTGCATTGGCCATCTTAATCTCTACCCGCTGAGTTTACTGCTTTGGACGTTTTCTGTTTTTTTTTTAGTGAGGAAGCTGTGGGAGAAAGGTATCCTTCAGAAGAATGAATTACTTATCTTAGGTGATGTACTTGCTGATGTATACAATTTTCCTCCCACAGCTTATTTGGTCGCGCCTTCCTACCCTTTGGAGTGAATCATGTTATTATTTGTAACCTTTAGTGCATCGCGCATTCATGGCAGTTTGACCTATCCTTTGGATATCACTGCCACATAACGTAGATGTGCTGGTATTGCTTTATCGCCATCTGATTACCCTTTAAAGATTTCCAAATCCAGTCTCGTCCTGGAGCTATTGTAAAAGATGAGAAATCTGCGAAATATATTGTTCGAAGGGATTGTGTCCTCCGACGTATTCCTCATCTTAAATATCTCCTTCCAGCTCTGCTGGTCTCGGAAATTTTTTTCTCTAGTGGGCGCTGCGCGTCGACGTCCTCCGAGTCGATGTCCCTCGACAGCCGCCGTATCGACGTCGACGTCATCCTGCCTATAAAGGCCGCGCACAGCGTCCATTGCTCAGTTACGTTTTTCCGCGCTTACTCAGTGCCTCGGAATACCGTTGCTCAGTTCTTAGTCAGATTAATCCTATTTACCTCGAGTCATTCGATCCGTACTCGATGGCTTCCTCGTCGGAACCGACAACTCCTCGATCCGGCTTCAAGAAATGTCGAGATTGTGGGAAAAAGATGTCGTTGACTGACCCTCACAGAGTTTGTCTGTGGTGTTTGCGAGCTGAACACCATTGTTCGGAATGCGAGGACTGTATGTCCATGACAGCTAAGGCCCTGAAGGAGCGTAGGGGGAAGCTGGAGAAAGGTAAGACTTTTAAAGCTTCTTCTTCGTCGACGAAGTCGAGACATTCGTCTCCTCGTCACCATTCGCGCTCCAGGTCTCGGAGTGGGTCTCATCACTCCTCGAGATCGAAGCACTCGAAGAGGAGACGTCGAAGATCCCCTTCTCCGTCTTCCTCTTCCTCTGTTTCGCCAAAAAGAATCCCTTGCCCCACGAAACATAGTTCCCGGGCTGAATGGGAGGAATTCCGCAAAAATATGATGAGCGTCTTCGAGAAAGCGGCCTCGACCCCCTCGAAGACTGCCGAGAGCGATGCTCTGGTCGAAAGAACCGAAGGTCAAAAACGCCGCGAGTCGCAGTACCCGGCGAAGGAAACCTCTCGAGCGTGTCTCGAATCCTCGAGTAGGACTATGACCTCCAAACTTTCCTCGAAGGTTCCGTCGACGCCGTCGACGAGGGTGCCGTCGACGTCGATGTCTTCGACGCCGTTGTCGAAGGGACCTTCGACACACGGGTCTGTCGACTCGATGCCAGCTTCGACACCGGCGTCGACGCCAAGAAAAGTCACAGTTACGACACACCCAGTGACTATCCCCAGGTCCTCGACGTCGATGGCTTCGAGATTGTCGAGTAGAATTCCAATTCTGTCGAGGTCTTCGAGGCCTCCGCCTTTGTTTTCGACGCCACGCTCGAAGCCTTCGACGTTGACAACATCGACGTTTTCGAGGCCGATAATGACTAGTTCGGCACCCTCTGCCTTGGAAATGGGATTTACTCCGTTTATGAGTTCAGAACAATTGAGAACTATGTCCTCAATTTTGGAAGAGGGTGAATTGTCTGAACAGGAAGACACATTTGTGTTGCAGGGACCTGTAACCCCAATTAGAGAGGAATTTTCCTCTGAAGAGCGCAGGTTAAAGGATCTTCATGATTCCTTACATGAGGCAAGTGGGTTAGACACTTCCCCTGAGGTGGAGTTTGCTAAGCCAGACCCGGGGGAGCATGCTGAAACCCCCTATAGAGCCTTAATGGCCAGGATCACAGAGTTCATGGGGTGGTCTGCACCTTCACAATCTTTCCAACAAGATGACCTCACGGATATTCTTGACAAAGGCCCACAGGAGGATCCTGTGGTGCCTTTTCATAAAGCTCTTCAGAGAAAGATCATGACAAACTGGGAAACCCCAGATGTAGTACCAGCAGTAAATAAAAAACTGTCTACAAAGTACAGGGTATCTTCTACAGACCCAGAGTTTTTGTCTAAACACCCATCCCCAGAAAGTCTGGTGGTACAGGCAGCATCCTCTACCGATGTCAAGACGGCTTATCCTACCGTCCCACAGGACAGGGACGATAAAAAATATGATACTATGGCAAAGAAAGTCTTTTCAGCATGTAGCATGGCGTTAAAATCTGTTAATGCTACTTGCACCCTTGCTAGGTTCAGCCATACACTTTGGGAGTGTGCTTCTACAGCGGCTGACTGCATCCCGGAGGGAGAAGAAAGGGATGCGTTCCTGAATATTATACAGGACGGTAAAGACGCTATGTGTGAATCCCTCCAGACGGGCATTGATTCGGCTGACAGTATCAGCAGAGCAATGGCGGCAAGTACATCAACCAGGAGATTCGCTTGGTTGAGAAAGTCTGGTTTTGCCCCAGATGTGCAAGCCAGGCTCTTGAACATGCCATTCGATGGCTCTTCTTTGTTCGGGAAAAAGGCGGATGACAGTTTAGAGAAACTGCAAACTTCAAAAGCAGCAGCAAAATCCCTAGGAGCTGCAATCCGTCAGACTCCTTTTCGTCCCACAGGAACCTCTGCGAGGGGCAAGTCCTTTCGCTTCTACTCCGCATTCGGAAGAGGTAGAGGACGACCGGCTCAAAGGGGACAAAGAAGAACTACCCGAGGTGGACGGGGTAGATATTCAAAAGCCGCAGCAACAGCAGGTACCTCTTTACCATCGGCATCTGCATCAGCCGCCCCAAAACCACTCTGAGGACTTCCCTCACAGGACACCTGTAGGAGGCAGGTTGACTCAACATCTGGCGATATGGCAGGCTATCACGTCAGATGCTTGGGCATTGGAAACAGTTGCCCAAGGTTACTGCCTGCCTTTCCTACGTATACCTCAGAGTCATCCACCAGGGATCAGCTCTCAGAAAGCTCCAGATCCGCTCCTCTTGCAGGAAATTTGGGACCTGCTAGAGAAAGGTGCCATAGAACCGGTACCTGTAGTGGAGAGGAACAAGGGCTGGTACTCCCCTTACTTTCTCATTCCAAAGAAAGACGGAGGACTGAGACCCATCTTGGACTTGCGAGAATTGAACAAATTCCTCAGAAAAGACAAATTCAAGATGGTCACTCTTTCTCAGATCCTCCAGGCCCTTCAGTTCCAGGACTGGTTGGTATCTCTGGACCTTCAGGACGCTTATTTCCATGTGCCTATCCATCTCAAACACAGGAAATACCTGAGGTTCGCAATTGGCAACTCTCACTATCAATTTCGAGTGCTGCCATTTGGGCTGACCTCCGCCCCGAGGGTCTTCACCAAGTTAATGTCGGTAGTGGCTGCAAGTCTAAGGAGGGAAGGGATTCACGTCTACCCCTACCTGGCCGATTGGTTGATCAGGGCTGTTTCTCCGGAACAAGCTCAGATCCAGCTAAATCACGTGTGCCACTTCCTTCACAGACTGGGCTTCTCCCTCAATTTAAAGAAGTCACAAATGATACCATCGCAGAGACTCCAGTTCATAGGAGCGATCCTGGACACTTCCCTGGGAAAAGCCTCGCCACCAGAGGTGAGGGCTCAAGATATTCTACAGATGGTTACCAAGTTCCAACATGCCCAACGTCTCCCAGCCTTCGACTTTTTGAGGTTGCTAGGCCTCATGGCATCCTGCATTTTCCTAGTGCCAGAGGCTCGCCTGAGCATGAGATCCCTCCAGTGGGCACTGAGGACTCAGTGGTCACAATTCTCAGGGAGAATGACAGATCTTCTTCAGGTTCCCGGCAGGGTGGCTCGAGACCTTCAGTGGTGGGCCTGTCAGGAGAACATTCTGAAAGGAGAGCAGTTTTGGCAACCTTGGCCGGAGATAACAGTAGTCACGGATGCCTCACTCACGGGGTGGGGAGCCCATGCCAACGACTTGACCATCAGCGGTCGTTGGTCTCCATCGGAGTCCAGACTACATATCAACCTGTTAGAGCTGAGAGCCATCAGACTTGCGCTGAAGGCGTTCCTGCCAGCTGTACAAGGGAAGAACGTCCTGATAATGACGGACAACACGGTGGCCATGCATTACCTCAACAAAAGATGAGGCGTAGGATCACTACCCCTGTGCAGAGAGGCGATGCAGCTCTGGTTTTGGGCAATCCAAGAAGGAATCTCTCTATCGGCAGTTCACCTAGCCGGAGAGAAGAACTTGACAGCGGACGCTCTGAGCAGGCAGAACACAGTCTCCCACGAGTGGGAGCTAGCTCAGGAAGTCCTTCAAGAGATCTTCGCCCTTTGGGGAACCCCTCAGGTAGATCTGTTCGCCACCAGCCTAAACAGGAAATGCGACCTGTTCTGCTCAAGGGAATTTCCCCCGAGAGGAGCTCTGGGAGACGCGTTCATAGTGGACTGGGAGTTTCCGCTTCTGTACGCGTTCCCACCGGTCCCTGTCATTCCTCAAATGATCAGGAGGTTGAGAAGATTCCGGAGAACCATGATCCTAATTGCCCCGGATTGGGCCAGGAGAACGTGGTACCCAGACCTTCTAGATTTGTCCATCTGCCCTCCAATTCGACTTCCACTCAGAGAGAACCTACTCTCACAGAAGGGCGGTCAGGTTCTCCATCCAGACATCAAAACCCTCAACCTTCATGCTTGGCTTCTGAAAGGCTGAGGTACAAGGATTGGGACCTCCCTGATGATGTTATGGAGGTGTTGCTTTCGGCAGGAGGAGGAGGCCAGCAACAAAGTCTTTATACCGCTGCCGTTGGAACAGATTTTGCAGCTGGTGTAGAGAACAGAATATCGACCCTTTTTCATGTGGTATACCAATGGTTTTGTCCTTCCTACTACATTTGGCAAATTCAGGCCTTCAAGTTGGCACCATTAAGGGCTATCTCGCAGCGCTATCCATCTTTAAGCGTACTGCGGAAGAACCATCCTATTTCAAATTACCCTTGGTAATACAGTTTCTAAAGGGGTTAACCAATGTTTATCCCCCTAGACCATTCCAAATTCCCCTATGGGATTTAAACTTAGTACTAACTTTCCTGATGGGTACACCTTTCGAACCTCTCCATTCTTGTTCGTTAAGATTCCTTACCCTTAAAACTGTTTTATTAATAGCACTTACATCTGCTAGAAGGGTGAGCGAATTACAAGCTCTTTCTTGTAAACCCCCTCATACAATCTTTCACAAAGACAAAGTTGTTCTGCAAGTGAAGCCTAATTTCCTCCCAAAGGTGGTTTCTGAATTCCATATCACTCAGAAGATTTCCCTACCATCTTTCTATCCTCCTCCTCACCCGGGGAAAGAGGAAGAGAGGTTACACAGGCTAGACCCTAGGAGGGCTTTAAGTTTTTACATCAGTAGACTAGCCAGGATAAGACAGGCAGACCAGCTGTTTGTAGGTTACGCAGGTCACAAGCTGGGGTTACCAATAACTAAGCAGACCATTTCCAGATGGATCATTCTAGCCATTCTGGAATGTTATAAACTGGCAGGGAAAGAGCCCCCTCAAAACCTTAGGGCTCATTCGACCAGAGGTATTGCAGCTTCATCGGCCCTCAAAAGTGGCGTGCCGGTTAAAGACATATGTGCGGCCGCTACATGGTCGTCTGTCCATACCTTTACACGTTTTTACAATTTGGATTCCTCCTCCAGTCAAGAGACTAGGTTTGGAAGGGCTGTACTGCATTCTATTCATCAATAGAAGACAGCGTGAAGTCAGTACTCCCTCCTCCGATAATAGAATACTGCTATGGGAGCCTATCTAAGATGAGGAATACGTCGGAGGACACAATCCCTTCGAAGAACAAGTTACTTCTTACCTTGTAACGTTCTTTCGACGGGATGTTCCTCCGACGTATTCCTCATCGACCCTCCCATCCATCCCCGCAGTTCTACTTCCCTTGTTGTTGCAGCTTACGCTCCTTCAGGGTGATTAGTTAGTCCAGAAAGTATTATTGTGGGCTACAAAACGGAACTGAGCAACGGACGCTGCGCGCGGTCTTTATAGGCAGGATGACGTCGACGTCGATACGGCGGCTGTCGAGGGACATCGACTCGGAGGACGTCGACGCGCAGCGCCCTCTAGAGAAAATTTTTTCCAAGGCCAGCAGAGCTGGAAGGAGATATTTAACATGAGGAATATGTCAGAGGAACATCCCGTCGAAAGAACGTTACAAGGTAAGAAGTAACTTGTTCTACTAATCCACATGTATACTAACTAAGGTAAGCACGCTGTTCTTTTGCTGACAAATTTTCTTTCCATTTGTTTTACCATGAATGATATTAGTGGTTGGCTAAAGACAAAATCAATGATGTAATAAGAAAAACAGAAATGTTTTGATTGTATAGTATTTGACATCAATTACAAAGCCTTTTCAGGCAGCCAAAGTGTATAATTGTTTCTGTCTCGGTGCCAGATTGAATAGTCTTTGTATGTTTATCGGTACTGTTTGTGTCAAATGTATGATCAGTAGTTTTGTTGTAATAGCATGTAGAATATTTTCTAAAAGATTAATGTAAATGAAATGGCATTCATTTTTAAAATTTCTACAAAAGTATACTGATCTCAAAAGTAAAACAACAATTGGTTTGTATGGAACTTTTACTAGAAAAAGAGTGAATAATGGCAGGGCAGCTAGAATTTGTAACTGCCTTTCACTGCTTTCAGGCAAAAGGCATTAGCTGTTCTAAGGAAAATGCCCTTTTAAATTACTTTTTTCAGCATAGTTCGGAATATACCTACACTGCAAGCCTTTTACAATACTGTCTTTCATCAGTTTTTATTATTGATGAAAAGAAAAACAGTCCATTGAGCTGAACTGGCTTGAATCTTTTACCATGGCCAACCAGAGAAAAGCAAATGTCTTGGTTGCAGTGATGGTCTTTCTGTTTTAAAGAAAGTAAGTAGAAACGTACCCGAAAGTCCAGAATTTAACACACAGTTTCAAATGTGGCCTGACTAGAGTCTTGCACAGTAATACATGGACACCTCTAGAATCCCTTTCGATGCCAATGCAGAATAATACACACCCTTCCTTGCAGATCATAGCATGGCATTGTGCTCTCGTGTTTACAGTGTTGTCTGACCACCTCTGCATTGATTATTGGTGTAATCTGTCAAGCTTTCAATCATTTAAGTATTTCATGACCGATGTATTTTTGTGGCTTTGCTTCATCATCAGGCACTTATCTGTATAATGCCTCATCTGTCGCTATCGTACTCTGTTTTCAATAGTATTCCTAGTCCTTTCTACATTTACAATTGTACAGTTTTTTTTATTGCTAGCAAAGTTGGAAGTATTGCTTCTCAAGATTTAGCATTTATGAAAAAGTTAAATGTCCACGGAGTGCAGAACAACATACCTCAGACCTCCCCCAAATGTATTTTATGCTACTCCTTAAGCCTGTCTTTCCACCAATTATGAGCCCATTTGCAAATCGCACTTGCCAAATGCAGTTCTCATGAAATTGAATTTAATAAGTCATATTTTCTTTACCTTTGTATGATGCCTTTGAATATTCTTGGTATATAATATCCACGCTATTTCCTGTATCTACAGTTTTGTTGTTTCAATGTACTCAATAGGTTAGCTCGATCATACCTTTTAAGCTTAAAACTATCTTCAATTAAATTAATGCCTGCCAATACGTTTCAAGATATGTTTCTTAATAAGGCACTCCAAAAGCTTTCTCTCAATTAAGGTCTGACCTAGTGGACCAAAGTTACTGGTTCCGTCTTTGACTCCTTTGTAGATAGAGACTCAAGACATGACTAATGCAGTTAAAATATGCCAATTTCAAAAGATGCTTCATACATTAAGCATAGATGTTCTTGCTTCACACAGCGTCTCAAAAGTTAATGTATACAAAATATTCTATTGTTTTGGCTTGAGGGTTTTCTTTTTCCTTTCATTAACCCAGTGAAGTAAAAGTGGAGTAGACAATGTTGGCAAGGGTGTATATATGTTCATTTATAATAGTATACATTAGTGCACCATGCAAATGTAACTGTGAACGTATGTTAGATAATAATACTTACATGTATAGGGTTTCCTTCTGTATGATGGGTGCAATATTATGTTGCATGCTGCATGCATCCTTAATTTGAATGGAAGACCACCTAGTTGTTGTCTACATTTTCTCTAACTCTCATCAGGGTCTCACTATGCGGGCTTGTTTAGCACCTCAATGCTTGGGGCTTCTTCAAGCGCACCTAACCTCCAGGACTATGCTCGTTTGCATCGTAAAAAGCTGACTACTTCTGGCTGCAAAGATGGTATGTGCATACACTCTAGCACAATATCAACTCATTCACCTTCTTCAAAAACATGGTCATCCTTGTGATTTTTAAAATTGTTAGTTCTTTACTTTACTAAACTTTGTAAATCATTTTCCCCTTCCCCTTCCATAGCATGATCACAAATTTGGTGTGATTATATGTCAGCCTCCATTACTGGTGTCTGTGATAAATGCTCTTCATATGTAAAGACACATTAATTTTGTCATCTTTCAAATTTGTCATATTATGTTTATCAGTGGCCTTTTTATAAGATAACGTCCATTAGTGCATGGATCATTTACAAGCAACACAAATATTCGTACAGTGATTAACCTTTTAAAAAAGTAATGTCCAGATGTAATCTCCAAGGGTTTTTAATGAAAGTACACTTAAGCAGAATCTTGGGTTTGAGGCTTTGGTTTCTAAGGATGCTTTTGGATTTGCATGAAGAAACATTGCTCGTGTACTCCATATGGTACACCCTGATTAAATAAGCTAAAGGTTTAAAACAATTAACATTTTCACTGCTCTTGAAAGGTTAATCTCTTAACAGCAATGCCTGGCCCAGAGTCAGCTGCTTGTCGTTTTCTTTTTCCAGAAAAAATTCTAAAACACAGGTGTCTTGTTTTGATTGCATCGGTGGCATTGTTTAGCCTTATCCTTCTGGCCTTCCACTGCATGCTACTAAATTCTAATATTTTCCTGAATTTTCGTGAATTTTCACCTCTTCCCGACATTTTTGTATCCTGTTTTGGTAGCTGTTATCATTTTCAGTTACCTGTTTTTCTCTTTCTCAGACGCTTCACGCGCCTCTGCAGTTAAAAGATTTTCTATCTCATTTGCCCGACACCCAACCAATGGTATGTTTTGCTTTTATTTCAACAATTTCCCTTTGTTTAATTATTTTTATTTTCCTGTTGGTTTAAAAATATGGTGGGCACAGTAAAAAAGCCACTCATACTTCTCCAGAATTAATCAAATGCAATTCAATGATTGTTGATGCTTACCTGTGTCCTGTTGACTAATAATCAGTGGGTTTCATTTGATTTTCTCGTTCCTACATTAACATTTCACCTATGCAATGGAGTTTAAAACAATGTTGCTTAATGCTTCATAATCTTGGATTTCATCAATGTATTACATTGTGACATTCATTTTGATGCTCCAATCAAATATGACACATGTTTAAAAGCAATATTTATTAGTTTATTACCCAGGCTATTTTCATTATGTTATTCCTATTCATAAGCAGAATAAGAGTTTATAAGTGCTAGTTTATTATTAATGTAGCACTCACAACTGAGGATTATTTGAAGAGCTACAACAAATAAATAAAATATCTAAAAATAAACATGACAATCACAATATTTTATCTAATTTTAGTTACCATACTCTCAAAGTATTAAAATACAGATACGTTGCTTTTAATTTCCAGGGTTTTTCTCTTGCAGCTTTATTTTTAAATGTTATTTTTTATAAGCCTAACTTGTTTCCTGTTTGTTGACTGCTCGGTGTGTTCAGGACATAGTTATGAATGTGGTCTACATTAATTTGCTATATAAGGATGTCAATTGATGATGATGCTGGCACTGTTTGGTGGGAATAATATAGTTGTCAGTAGGAGATCATCAAGGATTTTATTTAAATTAAATAGCCATATTGTTCAATAAGATAACTTGTAACTGTAGTCCATTTATCAGGCAAATATCTAAGGTGCACTATACGCATAATGCATAATAAAATACAGATAACTAACAAATAAATGTTAAAATAATCTGAGCTAGAGAAATTACAGGAATAGTGTAATATTATCAGGCAAAAATCTAAGGTATACTGTCCCATCCGGAAATAAAGCAAGGTAAAAATAACAATTTGAAAAAATCTTAGTTACATAAATTCAGAAATCAGTTAAATGTTTCTGTATGTAATACTCAAGCCACCTACTGAAAAACACTGATGCTCGACTGCAAAGTGCACCTGTATCTAGCAGTAACCCTTATGTATGTTACTTGTAGTCCCTGGCAGAGCTAACCTAGAATTTATGGTAGTGCTGTGCATACATTGACTTCCCAGCCCTTAATAAATAATTGGCAGAATAAGAATATTGTAGGTAGTGATAGTTTATCTTACCCTTTGTGAAGTATGCCCAAAGATGCTTTGTAATCTTTCATGTTCTTAGGCTTATGTAATTTTCCTATGATTACATAAGCCCCTGTGGTCTCCTTATCTGCCGTAACCACTATACCTTACCAATAATCTAAAACTTCAGTTGTCCATCTAGAGAGCTGAGGATCAATATCTGGGTACTTTTTTAAATTGTCAGCAATTGTTTAATGCTAGCCAGTACCTTTTAAGTTCCCGAACTTCAAAATGTGTGTCCAATCCCCCTTAGTGTCAACTTGGTTATACACATTAAGTTAATAAAGGATTGGCCCTATTTGCTCATCTTTTCTATTAGACCTCAATATTATTCTGTACAAGCAGAGTTATCTAACTGGTGGATTGCATTGTACACCAGATTTTAGTTAATACAGTGTCCCACTCTACAATATCACATACTTTAGCTAATACATTTTACTAATCTTAGCAATCGTAGATGGTTTATTTATACAAAAAATAGATCTTTTTCACTAATGTTTCAAAAGCGGGTAGTTATGACATTAGAAATCGACAAGGTAAATCCTTAGTTGAATATAATTAATGTCAAGGGTACTGTTGCCTTTATGTTTAAATAATTCAAGAGCAAATAGAACTTTGAAGAGCTGATATGTGAGAGTATTTCTGGACACTAAGTATTCCCTTTATTTTGCCTAGTTTGGGCATATATTTTTTAACGTTCTGTGTGTGCGAGTTCATGTGTTGCCCACTTAACCTTTTCTAACATTTAATTATTTTTCTGACTCTGCCCTTTTTCAATGACCCCCTTTCATTCTTAATATTATGCTGCCTACTTACATGGCTTTATTTTCTGGGCTTCTACACAGAACCTAAACACCTACTTAGGTGCTGGTCGATTGCCTCAGTGGAATTTCTAGGTTTATGTGGTACAGTATATTTTGAAGTCATGAATATTGCTTTTTATCCTTCTGCGTGAACCCTTTTGGTGTTTTGCATTAGAAGAAATTTCATTTAACTTAAAAACAAGCATAAAATAACAATTTCAGATTAACAGTTTTGGGTAATCAAGTGAAGTAAAATAGAGTACAACTCAAACATATCTATAGATAGGTGTTAGTGGGCAGTTGTTCGAACTTGCACAACATCGACAAAAGGGTTTACGTTTGCATGCAGGTGTAATGTTGCATTTTATTTTTATAATCCTACCACACAACACAATTGTAGAGCATACACCATGAATCTCAGTTATTACATAGTCGCTACATGGCTAAATGGCAATGTTTTGTTTTCTTTAACGTTTGCATACTTTATGGTACGCTTCACCTTCTCCTGAAATACATTTTTGCCTGCTTGGTTCTGGCATTTGAGTTCTCTTCAGTCCAATAGATGCCGTGCTGGATCAAGCTCTTATTGGAAATAAAATTGTGCTCTTGGACATGTTTTGCATTGGCTTGTATATTTTACCACTATTTCACAAATTGCGCTGCATGCCAATTTATTTCTAAAACATGGATAGAATGGATGTATTACACAATATTGTTTCATTCAGTGTCTCTTTGTGCTTGTACTGCCAAAGTAATCACACTCTATCTAATTGTGTTTAATATGTATGTAATGTAGCTCTAAATGTGACCTTTTCATGAATAATTTGTTGTTACATCCTTAAAGCTACATTGGGGAGTTTTACACATCCTTTGCCTGATTACAGATGAAGAATTTCTTGTTTTCTAGATTTGATCATTTTCAGTTGCCTCTAGTACTAGACTGGAGGTCCAAAACATTAATAATTTACTGCATTGTGCCATTGGTCCCAATTTATGTGAATGTCACTGTTAAGATGGATTTCTGAACTCTGACCTGGTGGGCAGAGGTTCAGAAAGCCAGCATAGTTTCTTGGAAAAGGGTAACCTTCTGGACAAGCCAGACCAATCAAGGTAGCATTGGCTACGGTGAAGACTAGGTCTCAGGAGGGGTGAGGGTGACTGAAAGACCTCAATGAGCACACGAAGTAAAGTACACTCAAAAATCACTCCCAGTCAGGTGTATATATATTAAAAATACAAATACATTTATTTCAAGTTTATTATTTCAGTTTCAAAACACACATAAAATCACAGTAATACTTCTAAGCCAACACAATCCTATCCATATACATATTTCTGAGGCTTGTGGAATCTGCTTAGATCACATGCTGTGCATAGGCCGACATCTAGTGGAAGCTGCGGAGTATTACAGTTTGTTTTTCGAAACTCGAAAATGGGCATCGACACAGGGCGTGCCAGTAATACTATCCCGTGTGACGTCCACTGTACCCATGATCCATCACCCGTGTAGAACCTCAGATTGTTTTTTTCTGCCATACTTGTCGGAAGCATTGCACGGAGTTCCATGGCTTTAAGCCATTTTGCCAAAAATCATTATTAATTTCCCCATTCTTTCACTCCCACAGCGAGACATCGAAGATCGACGCCAGTCCAAAGAACAAACAACTGTCGAGAGCTGCACGACGGACTTTGGGCCTCAGAAGGCCTCTGGCCTCGGCCCTGCAAGTAGGGAGAGTGGGGGGTGGAAACATACTCTACACTCTTTATTTTCCTACACACACTAGCCCGCTGCCATAAAGTGACATATGGAGAGTACTCCATTTAAATTTTGCCCCAAGTGCAACCGCAAGTACCCTTGGGTTGACAAACACGCCACCTGTAATCTCTGCTTGCCGAGGGACCACCCCGAAGCTAACTGCAGAGCGTGTAGGCTTTTTAAAGCAAAAACACTCTAGGACCGCTCCACTAAACGTTGGGCCCACCACGCCAGGCAGCTCGAGGCCATGGAAGCGGTGGGTGCTGTCAGTGATGGCAGCGACACCGCCCATTCGGACGGTGAGGGCAGAGGGGTATCGAAAGACACACAATCGCTAGTCCCCGACCTCGGAGGATTGTCCGGCAGGGCAGTTATGGGGAACACACCCAGCGACACAAGCGCTACCCAATCTTCTTCTACACCTAAGAACACTAAGGCCAACCGAGACTCGACGCGCGTGTCGCGTTCACAGAAGAAAGAGGCACAAAGAGAGCTGTCCTCCGACTTGGTCTCCTCTGGGCGTACCAGGTCAAAATCGTCACACGACACACGGCAACCGTCCACAGTTGCCAAGAGTGCCTCGCTCCCTAAAGTAACGGAGGTACGTTCGTCAGAAGACGAATCCGACCTCCATTCCCAAGCCGCACACCCAAAGTTGGCTCCGGCAGCCCATTCGGCGTCTGCCTCCGAGTCCCGACGTGCGCACTCAAAAGAGAGAGAAAGTACCCCCGAATCTCGACGCCAGGCATCTAAAGATTCCGAAAAGGCCAAACCGTCAGGGAAACACTCTTCCACTCATGGGAAAGGGGACAAACAGCAGAAGAAGTCTACACATTCAACTTCTGCACCCCAGGTACACAAGGATAAACACAGGTCATCAGATAAGGACAAATCTAAGACCCCTGTCCCTGTCACTACACCCAGGCTCATCCCTCCCACTCCTTACGATATGGGATTAGAAGATGAACCTCAACAGGAGGTTGTCATCACCAGTTCAAGAGAATGGAGCACTGAGTACATAGACACAGTGATGGGGAGAATGTCTTCCTTAGCTAATTTTTATGAAAAAAATCCACAGCATTTTCTTAGCTATACCCCTGACAATGCCACTCCTTCAGGATCCAAGGACCCTCAGCCTCCTAATACGAGATCTTGGATTGATACTCCAGCTCAGGGACTGTCTTCAGACCCTTACTATATTCAGCCTTACCAACAGTATGAGGATGACCCAGACGTACTGATGCTGGACGACCAAACTGGGGTCGAGTATTATGAAGATGACGAGGGCCAGGATGAGGAGGAGGAAGACGATGCAGAAGTCTACAATATGGACTACCCGGTTAGCAAGGAACCACAGGTTACTGACTCACCTATAGATAACCAGCCCCTTCTAAATCAGGTCTTGGCTAAAGCTGCAGAGCACTTCCAAATAGATACTCAGGGGGCGCAGGAAGAGAGGGACTTTGCAGAGGAGCTAGTGGGGGACAAAAGACCCATTGCTCAAGCCATTCCTATTCTCAAATCAATCCAACATAGAATTGATCCTTCCCTTCTCACTCCTAATCTCACCAAAGCTGTGAACCCCAGAATTGAGAAGATGTTCAGGGTTGCCCAGTCAGACCCTCTTTACATAAGGGGTCAACTGAAGCCCGACTCCTTGGTAATCACAAACACCAGAAAAAGAGCGGGGACACCTCTATCATCATCTGAGGGTCCCCCAGACAAGGAGAGCAAAAGAATTTATGGGCTAGGAAGGAAAGTAGCCTCCACCTCCGCTTACCAGGCAAGGATCGCCAACACCACCACTCTGCTGGCAAGCTATAATTACCACCAGTGGGAGCAGGTAGCTGCTCTCATTGACTCTGCACCGGAACCACTAAAGGCTCAGTTGGCCCAGATCGCATCGGAGGGTAGAGCCGTGTCTGGTTGCATTCTGAAGACAACCATTGACGCCGCAGATAATGCAGGCTGGCTCATAGCAGAGAGCACTGTCATTAAAAGGCACGCTTGGCAAAGACAGTCAGGGTTTAAACCCGAGACCCAGGCAACCCTTATTGAAATGCCGGTGGAACTGAATGTCTTGTTTGGCAAAGCGGTAGAGGACGCACTGAAAACTGCCAAAGACGAGTATGATACTCTAACGTGCCTGGGACAATTGACGAATAAACCCACTAATCAAAGAGGGAATAGTAATTTTCGTCGCTCACACGGCCAAAATTCCCAGAGGGGCTCCAATTATGCACAGGGACAAGGTACATCATGGGTTGGCAACCAGCAGACTACCCAAAGTTACGGCAGAGGTAACAAGAGGGGGCCGTGGTAGAGGTAGAAGCAGCCCCAACAGAGGCGGTACGCCTCCCGCAAAGCAGTGACGTTCTGCTCAGGGTCCCTTCCCACGCATCCTCAGTAGGGGGGCGCATTTCCAACTTCACCCAAGCATGGGAAAGGATCACATTGGACAGATGGGTGCTGTCCACAGTGTCTGCAGGATACTGCATCGAACTGCTAGAGCGCCCCCGCAACCACCCTCCACGACAAAAGATACATTCACTGGACCACCAGAAGATCCTCCTCGAGGAAATCGTGAATCTTCTCGCAAAGGACGCGATAGAACTCGTCCCGGGAAACCAGGTAAAGAAGGGTATCTATTCAACTTACTTCCTTGTGCCAAAAAACGATTTGACAATGTGCCCAGTATTAGACTTGCGCCCTGCAAACAAGTATGTCACATGACTACTCTCTAAGAAGTAATCCCCCTCCTAAAAAGGGGGGGATTACATGGGAACATTGGACATGAAAGATGCCTATTTTCATATTTCCATGTTCCCAGCGCACAGAAGATGCTTGCACTTCAAGGTGGACAGTCAGCACTACCAGTTCAACGTGCTGCCCTTCGGTATAGCCTCGGCTCCAAGGGTATTCACCAAGGTACTGACGGTGGCGGCGGCACACCTACGCAGGGATGCAATTCCAGTGTACCCTTACCTGGACGACTGGCTCATCACGGGGGAGACCCGAGTAATTTGCACATCAAACATCCAAAGAACGATGAACCTCCTCTTCGAATTGGGTTTCTCTATCAACGAGAAAAAATCAAGCTCGGTGCCAAGCACCTCCAAGCAGTTCCTAGGAGCTGTACTAAACACTCAAGAGGGGTTGGCCTTTCCATCAGAGGAAAGAATTCGGAATTTACTACTGCAAATTCCTCTATATCAGCCCGGTCGCCAGATATGGGTGCGCAAAGCGATGCATTTGCTAGACATGATGGCGTCATGTATTTACCTGGTCCCCCACGCACGCCTGCATATGCGAACCATGCAAGAATGGTTGGCAAAACAGTGGTCTCAGGCAAGTGGTCAGTGGGACGATCTAGTGGTCGTTTCGCCAACACTTGTACAAAGTCTTCACTGGTGGAGAAGAGAGAACCTGCCAAAGGGGAAACCCTTTTACGATCCGGAGGTACAAGCTGTAGTCACTACAGACGCTTCCCTGTCAGGGTGGGGAGCACACCTCCTCCACCACACAGCTCAGGGTCTCTGGTCTCACACAGTGGCCAAGAATCATATCAATCTGCTAGAACTCCTGGCAGTCTTCAGAGCGCTTTGGGCATTCGAACCCCACTTGTTGAACCTGTCAGTACAGATCCTAACAGATAGTACGACAGCGATGTTTTACATAAACAAACAGGGAGGGACTTGTTCGCCAAATCTGTACAGGCTTGCCCAGAAAATTTGGACATGGGCACTCAGACGGAACATTTACCTGTCATCACAACATGTTCCAGGGGATCTCAATTCACTAGCAGACGCTTTAAGCAGAGATTCCTCCCAGAAGAACACGAATGGTGTCTACACAGAGAAGTCGTAGAAGACATCTTCTCACAGTGGGGTTTCCCCACTATAGACCTATTCGCCACAAGCGAAAACAGGCAATGCCCAGGATTCGCATCCAAGTTCCCTCAGCCAGACTCCAAGGGGAACGCCCTGTGGATGAACTGGTCAGGGTGTTTGCCTACGCTTTTCCACCAACACCTCTCATGAGGAAGGTGGTCAACAAGATGCACAGGGAAACGATGACGCTCATCCTAGTTGCTCCCATGTGGGCGAGGCAACTGTGGTTCCCATACCTACGCAGACTAGCAGTGTGCGAACCCATCAGACTCCCGGGATGGCACAACCTACTATCCCAGCACCAAGGTCAACAGTGCATACTCAACCCAGCTCAATGAACTTGGCAGCATGGCTCCTGAAGTCATAGAGTTTGGGCATCTCAATTTACCACAGAGATGCATGGACATCCTAAAGGAATCTAGGAAACCAAACACGAGGCACTGTTATTTTGATTAATGGAAGAGATTCGTTATCTGGTGCCAGAATAAGCAAATCAACCCAGTTGATTGCACTCCTTCCAATATTGTCACCTACATGCTCCTCCTGCTGGATGCAGGGTTGGTATTTAACTCACTCAAGGTACACCTGGCGGCGCTGTCAGCCTACACCACCTCCCATAACAAGGTTTTGTGGTGGAAAGTACCAGTGGTTAAAGCCTTAATGGAAGGGGTAAAGAGTCTCCACCCTCCAATTTCTAACCCACCACCAGGATGGGACCTAAATGTGGTGCTTGCTAAACTCATTGGCCCACCCTTTGAACCCATGCATAAAGCCAGTCTCAAACACCTGACCTATAAAACTGCCTTCTTAGTAGCCATTACATCCATAAGAAGGGTCAGTGAAATTCAGGCTCTGTCAGTGCAGGATCCTTTCTTTACTGTTCATAAGGATAAACTGGTTCTACGAACACATCCTAGGTTCTCACCTAAGTTAATTTCAAAATTCCACGTTAACCAGTCCATTGAGCTTCCAGCCTTCTTCCAAGAACCCAAAAGCTCTGCTGAGGTGAAACTACACACTATAGATGTGCGAAGATCGGTCCTGTACTATGTAGACAAGACCCAGGCCGCTAAGGAAAACAGACCAACAGTTTGTCTCCGTAGCTACAGGTAGAGAGGGAGATTGCGTCTCTAAAGGTGCCATCTCAAAGTGGATAGTCAGTTGTATCCAGCTATGTTACTCCCTTTCTGAAAGAACTCTGCCTTTTACGCCAAGAGCCCACTCTACAAGAGGCACTGGGGCCACTCTGGCTTTCATTGCAAATGTACCCCTTGACACCATTTGCAAAGCAGCTACTTGGAGCTCTATTCACACTTTTACTCAGCACTACTGCATTGACACTCATTCCAAGACATATACTCAAGTGGGACAAGCAGTTCTAAGACACCTGTTTGCTCATGACCCTTCTCACATCCCACCTTCTTCTTCTAACACTGCTCGCTAATCTATGCACAGCATGTGATCTAAGCAGATTCCACAAGCCTCGGAAGGGATACATTACTCACCGTAATCGTATTTCTGATGCTTGTATCTGCTAAGATTCACATGCGCCTGCCTTTTTTCCCCTCTGAGAGAAGGCGCATGGATGCTTGTAGTCTTATCTATCTATCTATTGCTCGGTAATCTGTACTCAAGCTACTCCTCATGCTACCTCATGTCAGAAAAAATACAATCTGAGCGTCCTACACGCGTGAGGGATCATGGGTACAGTGGACGTCACACTAGGGATAGTATTACTGGCACGCCCTGTGTCAACGCCCATTTTTGAGTTTCGAAAAACAAACTGTAATACTCTGCAGCTTCCTCTAGATGTCGGCCTATGCACAGCATGTGAATCTAAGCAGATACAAGCATCAGAAATACGATTACGGTGAGTAATGTATCCAATACAAGACCAATGGGGTCTAAAGGGTTAATGCACGAAAATGGTTCACAACCTTAAAGGGGAAGAAAACAGGCAGTGCAAATAAAATAGTATTTAGTCCCTTCTGCATCAAAAACAATCCTAACTGAAAGGCAGTCCAATCCCTAAGAAGAGTGGAGCCTATTGCTCAAATGTACTTGCAATGTTGGCGCATGCGGTAATGCAGATGGGCAAAACAGGGTCTCTTCAAGGGTCTGTAGCAGCTCAGGAAGGTGGATGAGGTGATAAAGTTCCCACTATTCGTAGAGGGTCTCCCCAACAGGGCAGAACAGGTTCCAGAGTTCGGGAATAGTTTGCTAGTTCGTACTAGCAGTGGAAAGGAGAGGGGCACTCGTGTGTAAAAATGGATGGAGTTACTAGGGGCTACTGGTTAGGGCTGCAATTACTCACTGACCCCTGGCGCACTCCGAACCAAACTTTGGCAGCCGAGTCCACTTCGGTTGCAGGTTCAAGTGTGGCAATTTGGCGGCTCTGCAGCTTTCAGCGACGAAGATACATTGTTGATTCCCTAACGGGACTGTGGCGATTTCTCCGCTCCTGGTGGATGGATCAGGCCAGTTTCACTGCAGCAGACTTCAGGGGAAAGAGGGGCTGAAAAGCAGCACACCTGCAAAGTTCGTCACCGCGGCTGGACAACACAGTAACCGCGTATGCTCCAGTTTGGGCGCACTCACTTTACTCCAGACCTGGGAATACCAAGTGTATGAAATTCGGTGTAAGAGTGCCGTGAACACAGAGCTAGCGGCATACCAAGGATGAGTGTCTCCTTGAAACGGCGCCGGTATCTGGGCAAAGGTCCTGAGTAAGCTGGTCAGCCCACTGGTTGGCCGAGGGACACTTCCGAGAAGGCTTACTTGCAGGGTTTGATGAAGTTTCCGATAATAGTTGGTCCCACTATTCCAATGGGTCGAAGCATCTTCGCAGACCTTCTAGGACGACCAGATGCAGAGGGGTCCAGAGGGACGACAGCGGGCTCAGGGTGCCAAACCTTACAGCGGGTCACAAGCGGTTCCTCGACTCGGCTTCTTAGTTTCAGGTTACTTGGAGCCTACCCTTCGTTCAGTGAGAAGTCCAGAGATCAACCTGGTATGGTTGTTTGGAGCCTTCTCTTATCCAAAAAAATCCTTCGCGCCAAAACGACCCAATGCGAGATCTGCTCTCAGACAGGCATACCTTACGTGGCCCAATCATGGACCATAGTGGTGCCAGGCATTCACAGCACACTAGACTCCCTGGCACACAGGCTGTGTATTGGAACTAGACAGTCCAGCCCACAGCCTGGAAGCACACACACAAGGGATGCAGAAGCCTGCAAAAGCTTGGCATTTCGTGGGAGACTGCATGCCAAAATAAGGACTGACCCGGGTTGGCTCGATCTGGGGAAGGTGAATGGGCAAGATGGCCAAAGGACAGGACAAAAATCCTTGTGGCATGGCCATTTTGGAGCCATGCCACCTTCCTGTGCCAACCGCGGTAAACGCGGTTTGCATGGCAAGAAAGGGTTAAAAATATATGTAAAAGCTGCCACCAGCCCTGTTCAAAGCACATCTGTACTTGTACCAAAACATCCTTTGAGGGAGTCTAGGGCCTTTGGAAATGAAAGGAAGACACCAGCCTACTGTACTTGAAGGTACATTGTGTACTGGTAACATGTTGCAGAAAAGTTACAACATAGGAAAGGACTAAGGGAAACAAAGTCTCCCAGTACTGACTGTCTTTAAGGGCATGTCAGTTTACCCCATAACAAAGTGAGCAAAAACCCAGCAGAGTGCAGCAGAAGACTGGGCTCCACAGGCAAACGTCAGGCTAGGATTGTCAGACAACAGCAAAAAGTTGGGGGTACACAACAGGAGGGAAAATTATATATAAATGGGAATCTTTCCTAATAGTATGTTATGGGGTGGCTGGCCAACAAGCCGACCCAAGATACATCAATGTTACAACCAGCCTGTGCCTCATTCTTCCTGAAAGAGATGGTATAGATACATGAGTCACACTTGCGAGTGAGTGCCTGCTCTGTTGACACAGATTCATCACTTGGCGCGCTCTCCTTCAATTAGGTCAGACATGTCGTCGGTATGTATAGCTCGCACGACGCCCCATGACCTAATTTTTTCAGAATGCTAGGCATGCTTCTCAGAACGCTTGTTCACTCCTTAGAGAAATGTTCTGATGTATTTACAATTCTTCTGCATTTTCATCTTAGTGTTCACTCTGAAATCTTCCTTTTTCAGAACCCTCACCCATCTTTAGCAAGTCTATTTTTGGTGCCTGTGCAACAAGCACAAAATCGAGATTGCGGATCGTGCCTGTAGATGACGCTAAAAGCCTAAAGGAAAGATCGTCTAAATTGGCTCTTGAGTGCTCTACTTCTAAATTGCAGAGTTACCACCCCTTAAAAGAGAAAATCTTCTGAAGTCAAGAGGATGAAATGGCCAAGGAATACCTGGAAATGCTTTAAAAAAGGGCAAAGAAACATCGAAAAAGGTTGCATCCGAGAAGAAATTGTCACAGTTTGTCCTCATATTCTGCCAAAAAGAAGAGACTTCATAGAATTCAGCATTGATGTACTGCTCGCCTAACAGGCAAGAAGTACATTTCCCATTTAAATTTGCTTTGGGAGAACAATGGCAAGAGTTTATCTTCAATAAATCAGCCCATTTAGGCTTCGATGAAAATAGCAAACCCCACAAAAGCCAGCAGAGACTCAGATTAACATCATACCTGGGCTCCTAAGTGCCTGGGTTCAAAGCCTGTCTAGGTCCTCCGATCTGTGTTAACACCGTGGACCACCAGCGCCCCTTCATCATCCCTCAAAGCCACATTGGCGTCCACCTTGAAGGACCTGTAGGCATCAAGGGTGGATTTCATGTTTAGGTATTCCACACAATTGAGATCAGATTTTATGAGGTTGTTTCAGTCGATCTTCAATGGGGAGGGGGACCAGATCCCTTTTCGGAGAGTATACTCAGACCTTTCTGAAGAGTTCTTTTGGCTGCCATCTTAAAAGGTGCCGTTCACACCCGTATCTACTGTATAGCTTATAATGCATGCACTAAGGCATAATGCACGCCCCATTATGTGCACTCTCCTCCCCCCTGCTCCCTGGATGTGCTGTGTTAGCGTCTAGTTATTGTTCAGTATTGCCTAGGGGGGTGGGAAGACCCTCTCTCCTTCCCAACAAGAGACACGAGAGAGGCAGAGCCGTCCACCGAAGAGGAAGAGCAGAAGCCAGAACCGGATGAGAGATGAAGCATGGAAGGAACAGAATACGCAACCAGAGAGAAGCCTCAGTCTGCAGGTGCGCCGCAGAGCTCGTGGACACACAAACGCTGCTGGACTCTCCAGGAAGGAGACAGCTGCCTGGGGGCTACTGATACCGCCAAGAAGGAAACAAAAAGGAACAAGGGTTGCTATGGAGCTGTGAGAGGTCCGAGGAAGCGGAGGAGTGAGCTAAGAAGCTAGAGAAAGAGGGTCTAGGACCTACACCAAACAGGAGACAGTAGTATGCTTGTCAGGAGAGTGAACCGGGGTATACAATAGAACGGTGCAAGTCTGGGACACGCACCCAAGAGAGAGAATGGTCTTGAACCCTAATAACCGAGAGGGTCTGAGACCCAGACGTGAATAAGAGACAGTTGTATATTTGAACAGGAGAGTTAACCAAACGGATACAAGGCAACCTTTGCGAGTTTGGGACCCACACCCAAACCAAGAGGGTCTGGGACCCTCAAACAAGTGAAATAGTTACATACTTGGCAGGAGAGTGAGCCAAGTGGATGCAACACAACATTGCGTGTCTGGGACCTGCAACCAAAAGTAAAGCCAAAGTTTAAAGCCAAGAGGGACTGGGACCCCAACAGACAAGAAAGATAAAATGGTCAAGAACTTGAGGACTGGGGACGGAGGAATCCTATACTGGTAGTATACAGGTACTGTGAGCTAAAAATAGTTTGTTGTAAGTTATTCAGAGACTTAACATGAGAAGGAAGCTAGGGGAAAGGAGTACAACCCTAGCATTGGAACCTTGCATTTTGGAACATTATTTCAATGGATTGCCTTTCTCCCGCAGATGACTCCTCAGATAGATATACATTCCAGTGTCAGCTGGTCATACAACATTTTGACAGGGGCCTTGACTCGATGCTCATTCGTGAGCTCTGGACATGACCTTGGTCGTTGTTCATATACTGCATCACAGCACCGCGTACCTCAGTTCCCTTTTTCCACGTGATCAGCACACTGCTCAAGAGGAACACTGCAATCGGTACTTTGAGATTCACTCGATGTTTGTTTTGTTATTTGGCTTCACGCTAGCGCGACCATGTCCACGCCCTGAGTCTCTGATTTCAAACGCTGCAGAGACTGTAGCTCGAAAATGTCAGTAATCGATCATCACATCTGCGTATGGTGCCTAAGCACCGGTCATGACACCGGGAGCTATACTTTGTGTGGCAAAGTGAACTCAGTCACTCAGAGAACAGGCAGCAAAGCTTGCCGTAGGCAGACCACCCTCCAAATCTCTGGTGTGATCGACCGTTTGGTCCTCTGAGGCTGAAATGGGGGGGCCCTTCTCCAAAGAAGGAAGAGAGGCATTGCCAGTAAACTAAAAAAAATCACATTCCCGAAGCCATTCGTCCTCTTCCACCTCCCATAAGAAGTAGCGTCAGATTCTTATTCTGAATGTGTGCAGAGCTGAATGGGAGGAATTCAAAACCCAGATGCTGGAAATGTTTAAGGCGGTGGCTGTGGGTGAGGGCGAACCCGCAAAACAGGCCCCGGTAGCTGCAGCAGCACCTGATGACTCCAACCCCAGAGCAAAACCTATCCCTATGGCATCGGTGGAGCCATCTGGCTCGGCTCCGAGCGAGCCACCTTCTGCGCTGGTATTTCCCAGCACACCTCGCGCACCGGGTGTCTCCGATGCTCCTTCACTGGTGAGAAGTGTCGCCACCGGCTGCTAAACCCGAGCGGTCTTTCGTGCCAAAATCCAGTGGCGATTTTTATTTGTATTTTTTTTAACATTTTTTTTATTTTTTTCGGCTTCATGGCAGACTTTTTCGGCGCTGCTGACGATGACCAGGGTATTCACGGGCGGGAGGAGCAGACTTTCATGTCTACCAAGCATACCTCGTATCACTTGCTGAAGGTGGTGGATACCCTGGGGTGGAGTGCTCCAGCCAGGCCATTTTCAGATTATGACCTGACTGATCTCCTTGATAAGGGTCCTGCTACAGAGAGGCTATGCCCTTCAATGCAGCCATCGCTGACCCAATTGCCACTTTGTGGCACAACTCCTCCAGTCCAGTCTGAACTTTCAAAAAAATACAGGCCGGCAAGGGGGGATCCCCATATCTTTCTTCCCACCCAACAGCTGAGGCCTTAGTGATACAGGCAGTCAGCAGTCCAGCCACTTCCACATCCAGTTTCCCACCGGGTAGGGAGGGTAAAAAGGTTCCCACGCTCGCGAAGGGGCAGAGGGGCCTCTAGAGGTTAGCAGGCAAAGGCAGCAGACGTTCTGCCCTCAAAGCCTCTTTGATTTCTCTGCCCACGATTTCCTGGTTGGAGGAAGGATATCCGGGCACTGCACTGTGCCCAATGGCGGAAGATTACCTCAGACTCATGGGCTCTTCAGCTTGTGCGGTGGGGCTACTGTCTGCCTTTCTTAAAAAGGGCACCGGACAGACCGCCACCACCTCCTCAGCAACTGGAGCATGAGCTCCAGGAATAATTGCGAACCCTGCTGAAGTGTACCATGGAAGAGGCACCTCCTGATCAAAGAGGGTCAGGTTGGTATTCCCAGTATTTCCTGGTACCGAATTAGGGGCGAGGACTCTATCCCATCTTGGACCTCAGGGCTTTGAAGAAATTCCTGAGGAAAGGCAAATTCAAGATGGTGACCTTGAGAGAGATTCTCCACGCTCTCGATTTGCAAGACTGACTGGTGTCCATAGATCTTCAGGACGCATAATTTCATGTGCTGATCCACCAGAAGCACAGGAAGTTCCTGAGATTTCTCATAGGAGACGGGCACTACCAATTCAAGGTACTCCCCTTTGGGTTGACCTCCGCTCCAAGGGCCTTCACCAAGCTCATGGCAGTAGTCGCGGCTCGCCTCAGACGATCATGCGTCCACGTGTTTCCATATCTGGACCACTGGCTGTTCCGAGTGAAGTCGCCAGAGCAGGTTTTGTCTCATCTTGGTGACACCTGCTCACTACTCCACTACCTGGGCTTCTCCCTGAACTTGCAGAAGTCCCACACGACATAAGAACAGAGACTCCAGTTCATCAGAACAGTCTTAGACACTCAGGTGGGGAAGGCCTTCCCTCCCTCACCCCCTGAGGAGAGAGTTGCCAGCGTTGCACAGATGATCTAACTCTTCGGGAACCTTGCCACCTTACCAGCGGCTTCCTTCATTCACCTCTTAGGTCTCATGGTCTCCTGCATTTTTCTAGTGGCAGAGGCCAGGCTGCGGATGCAATCTTTGCAATGGCTCCTGCGGGGTCAGTGGTCCCAGTACTTCTGCACTTTGAGGGGCGTTCTCAGAGTGTCCAAATCCGTGGCTGATGACCTCTCCTGGTGGGCAAGCAGCATGACCATTGTGGTGGGGTAACCCTTCTGGCCTCCGTGGCTCCACGCCAGGGTGGTTACGCATGTGCCCTTGAAGGGTTGGGGCGCTCACTGCGAGGACTTGGAAGTGAGCGGCCTTTGGTCAGCGATAGATGCCATGTGGCACATCAGCAGGCTAGAGCTGCGAGCCATCAGGTTGGGCCTGAAGGCGTTCATGCGGAAGCATGTACTGATATTGATGGACAATACAGTGCCCATGCACTAACTGAACAAGCAGGGCAGCATGCACTCCATCCCCTTTTTCAGGGAAGCAATACAATTGTAGTTCTGGCTGTTGGAGAACCGGATCTCAGTCTCAGCTGTTCATCTGGCGGGGACAGAGAATGGTTTGGCTGATGCTCTGAGCAGGCAGAGCATGGTCTCACACGAGTGGTAAGTGTGCCAGAAAGTCCTAGAGGAGGTCTTCTCTCTCTGGGGTACCCCAGTCGTGGATCTGTTTGCCACAGAGTCCAACAGGAAGTGCAGACAGTTTTGCTTGGGGGGATCCCCTGCGAACGGCAGGCTAGGGGATGCGTTTCTAGTGGACTGGACCTTTTCACTCCACTACGCCTTCCCTCTGAATCCCTTAATTCTGTGGGTTCTCAGGATGTTGAGGAGGTTTTGAGCAACCCTGATCTTGATCACCCCGGATTGGGCAAGGAGGACATGGTACTCAGATCCTCTGGACTTTACCATCTGCTCACCTCTTATCCCATTCGTAAAGTCAAGTAGTCCACCTGAACCCGAAATCCCTCAAGATACATGCATGACTCTTGAGAGAATGAGATATGAGGACTGGGACCTCTCTGAGGAGGTACTTGAGATGCTGCTTGTTAGGAAAGATTTCCTTTAGGTGCAGTGTTCCCTCCATTTGTGAACCCCCCAAACCTTTTGCTTTTGTTTGGCTTTCCTAACCTGACTTTTTTCTTTTTTAACAACTTTATTTAATTTTCAAGAGCATATATCATAGGCATGTGTGCATCAGTAAATAATAAACAATAGTTTTTCCCATGTCTTCCCCTTTTTCCCCATTGTAGATGTCCAGTTCCTTTTGCTTGTACGTAATCATTGTCAAACTTCCCCCCAAACCCCTCTGCCCTCCCCCGCACATAACCCCCCAACATTTGGGTGAAGAATTGCACTGTTCTCGTTTTGAGAGTTCAACAGGTTGGGACGCTCTTCCAGCTCAAAGTTTGCATTGTCAAACAACAGATATTGCACGGAGCAGCCTAGGTTTGAAGTACATCTGTTCTTTATCGTCTGTAAATTCATGTAATGGCAACCAAGTGTTCAGATATTTTGAATAAGAACCATGGGCATTTGCCGTCACTTTTTCCATGGCCATTACTCCCCGCAGTCTCACCCACCACATGGCTACCACTGGTCCTTGCTTAGTCTTACATGCGTGTGTCACAGTGATTCTGGCCGCGCTCAGCATGTGAGTAATAAGGGTAGCCGTGGGCCCCGAGTTCGCATAGCATCCCTCGACTGCCTCTCCCAGTAAAACATCAAGCGGGTCAAAGGGAAGCTGCGCCCCTGTTATCTCTTTGATATTACTCAACTCCTCCTTCCAGTAGGTCTCTGCCGTTGGGCAGGACCACCACATGTGGATTAGATCCCCAGGTTGCCCACAGTTTCTCCAGCAAGATGCAGGGTATTCCGGGTTAATGGAATGCATGCGTACGCGTGTCATGCACAATCACAGACAAAGTTTGTATGCCGCCTCCTTGATTGAAGCACATTTAGAGCTTTTGGCAGCTCTATGCCATATGCGGCCCCAGGTTTCCCCAGAGATTGGTCTCCCACATCCATCTCCCATCTCTGCATATATGAGAGGTTCTCTTCAGGGTCCACCACCTCCATCAGTCAATGCAGTTTGGATATCCCTTTGTCAGGCTGGCCCTCTTGTACTGTTAGCTCCAACCCTATTGGGTCCCTAGTGCCCCCTCCCTGACCCTTGCGTTTCAAACCCAGTGTCTGAGTTGGATATAGTGAAATCGCTCACGCTCCGGTATATCGAATTTAGCCTTATAGCCTTCAAATATTAAGGGTGCCCCCACTGCATAAAGGTATTTCAATACCAAGGTTTGTTCCCTACCCCCACCAGTATACCCAAAGGTCGGCTTGCATCCCTGGGGTGAAGTCCGGGTTATAGGCAACTGGTTTGAGAGGTCCTCCCCCCAATTTCATCTTCCTACCCCTCAGTGCTTTGTCCCAGTGCCATAGGGCAGTCTTAGTTGATTCTAGTAGTGTACCTCCTTTGCTTCTATGTCGTGTGGCAAGGAAGCCTAGGTTCACCAGGGGTGTCTTGGTTGCTTCACTTTCTAAGGCTGCCTATCAGTTTTGATCTTCCCCTGATGACCATTGTAGCATCGGTGCTATCTGTGCTGTCCATAAATACCTACGAAATTCTGGGACCCCCATTCCCCCCAGGTCTTGTGGTCTAAATAGTACTTTTTTGGGAATTCTCAGTTCCCCCCTAAACCCCCCAGATAAAGACCATCACCTCCTTTTGTAATTTTTGGATAGCTGGGCCTGGGATGCGTATTGGGAGAGCGCCAACTACATACAAGAACTTAGGGTGCAGGGTCATTTTAACCGCTACTATCCGTGCCAACCATGATAACTCCTGCATATCCCAGCATTTTAGGTCCCTTGCCAATGTTTTCAGTAGGTCCGGGATATTAACCCCATATAGTCTGTCATACCTGGGGTCAGTTGTATTCCTAGGTATTTTACCAACTTATGTTCCCATTTCAGAGGGTATCGGTTCTCCCAATCTGAAATGTGTTCTGCCCTTTCAGTAATGTTAAGAGCCTTGGACTTGGGGTAGTTGATGTGAAATCCTGAGACCTTTGCAAATTCCTCTAGTAATGCTATGGCCATCGCAGTGAGTTTGCAATGTCCTTCAGGAACATGAGAACATCATCCGCATAAAGTGCTACCTTCTGAGGTTCCCCGGCGCCTATTTCCACCCCATGAATTCTCGGATCGTTACGGGCCCTATGCGCAAACGGCTCCATAGCCATAGCAAAGATCAGAGGTGACAATGGGCACCCCTGCCTGGTGCCCTTCTGAATAGGAATACTCTCTGTGAGCCGCCCATTGATCATTAATCGTGTGGATGGGTGTGCGAAGTTGGCCAGTACCATGCAGGTGAAGGTCAGCCCACATCCAAATCTTTCCAGGGTTAGTTGCAGAAATCCCCAATGTAAGCTATCAAAAGCTCTGGAGGCATCCAGGGCTATTACCGAGAACCTCTGCCCCGTCCTTCGTCCCCAATCATGTCTATGGCCCAGCGGATATTGACGTAGGTGTGCCGCCCCTTCACGAAGCCTGCCTGGTCTGAGTGAATTATATCCGGGAGGACAACTGCCAACCTTCGGGCCAGGACCATGGAGTAGATTTTTGCATCCCCATTTAATAGCGGGATAGGGCGATAACTCGCGCAGTCCATTGGGTTCCTATCTGGTTTCAATAATACCACTGTAGTCGCCGGGCTCATATCTCCAGAGACTCGCCCCGTGTCCCTAATGAAACAGGTTTGTTAGGGTGCCCACTAAGGTGGCCTTAAATGTTTTGTAGTATGCATTGCTTAGCCCGCCTGGACCCGGGGATTTGTGCCCTTTTAATGCACCTATATCCGCCCCTACTTCTTCCTCCGTTATGGGTGCATCTAGCATTTGCCTGTCTGAGTCGTTAATTTGCGGCAAAGTCACCTGGTTCGGAAATGCTATCTGTGCCTCCCACTCCAGATGTTCCCCTTTCAGGTTATTGGTATAGTATGAGAGCAAGGCCTCCTCTATTTCTTTCTCCCCCCCTCACCAGGTCCCCGTCCCCATTTCGGAGTTGAACTAAATGATTCTGGAGCCTCTGTTGTCTCAATTTGGCTGCAAGAAATCAGTTGGCCTTACCCCTATTTATATAATAAAATTGTTTAGTTTGCACAAGAAGATGTACAGCTTCGTCCACTAAGTGAGTTTCTAGGACCGCCCTGACCCTTTTTAATTCTCACCACGCTTTCTGTGAGCCTCTATCTTTATATTCCGCCTCAGCTTTTGTTACTTTGGCCTCCATGTCCCACCGCACAATCTCACGACTGTTAATATAGTTTGATGTCTGCGCAATAAATGACCACCTTACTACGGCTTTGCTGGCATCCCAGATGGTAGACCAGTCGACTCCCGGTGTCACATTTTCTCGGAAATGCTTCTGTAAGGCCTGCTATATGCCTGCTCTTATAGTTAGATCTCTCAGTAATATCTCATTTAAATGCCATGGTTTGTGGGATTGTTGCCGTGTGTAACTTGGTTCTAGTTTTAAGATGACCGGGGCGTGGTCCGATAGGTACCTCACTCCAATTTCTGGGCCCGTGACTTGTGGGACGATCGTATCCGAGATGAGCACCGTATCAATGCAGGAATGACCCTTGTGTACCGCTGAGTAGTGGGTATATACCCTCTCTTGTGGATTAGAAAATCGCCATGTTTCTAATAATAGTGATTCCCTTAAAAATTTAGTTAGGGCCTGTCTAAATGCGTGATCACTAGGGGTTGCTGGAAGGGTTTTGTCCATTGCAGCGTCCATCACCCCGTTAAAGTCACCTCCAATCAAAATCTGTCCCACTCCCCATTGTGCAATTTTGGGCGGCAGACTCAATAAGAAGTGGTCTTGCTTCTCATTAGGGGCATAAATCGAGATCAACGTAACCTGTTGGCCCATCAGTTTCCCCCCCAATATCAGATAGCGGCCTTCCGGGTCCTTCTTTATAAATTGTTTCTCAAAACTGATACCCTTTGACAAGAAGATGCCCACTCCCCGTTTTCTGGTCCGACTGGAGGCTAGATATGGCACAGGGAAGGCCCTGTGTGTTAACCTGTGCTCATCCTATGGGAGTAGGTCTGTTTCCTGCATCCATACCACCGAAGCATGCATATCCCTCAGCCTATTTTTCATGGGTTTCCATTTGATTGGGGAGTTGAGCCCCTGGACATTTAATGAAACAAATATTAAATCAGCCATTATTGTACCTTGGCTTCTTGCCCCATTCAACGCACTCCAACCCGTTCACTCTTTTAGAAATTGTATGTGTGCCGTGTATAGCTTCACCCCAGAAAACGTAACTCCCACCCTCCCCCCAACTCCAAAACTTGAACTTCCCCATAGAACTCTCACCGTTATGTTACCACAGTGAATCACCGGGACCATTATCCACCCAGGAAAATTGGGATCCGATCCTTCCCTTTCCCCCCAGCATCCCCTCTTTTCTTTTCCTTTTCCAATGGCCGTTAAAATTATTTCTTATACGCCCAACATTGTCTGAGGCTGCGCTCCAGAATTGGACCTCCCTCCCCCCACCATCATTTTCGACCCCTTTCGATTCCAATGAGCTTGTCCCAGGCTTCCGGGCAGTTGTTCAAGTAGGCTCTGTGGGTTTGGATTCTTTATTGCGCCCCTGAGGGCGGGGCCGTACCAGTCTCCATTGGTCTCTTCCAGGTCCATCATCTTTCGCCTTATTTTGGGGTAAGGCTCCCTCCTTATCGGTGGTGTCGCCTCCTTCTTCCTCCTGCATTAGTTCATCCATGTCTTCCTCCTTTATGACAGTGAACCTCTGGCCTTTCCATTCAAAACGAAGGTATGTCGAATATCCCCATCGGTACCACACATCCCAGGATCTCAGCTAGTCTGTGACAACCCTCAACCGTTTTCTCCTAATGAGTGCTGTTTGAGCTAGGTCTCGAAACAGCTGAATTGGTGTAGATTGGAAGCTTATAGGTTCCTTCTTCTGAACAGCCCCCATGATGTCTTCCTTCAGTTGGAACAGATGTATCTGGGTTAGTACATCAGGGGTTAGGTTCTTATTGAGTTGATATGTGGAGTAGACCCTGTGCGTCCGGTCCAATATGATTTCTTTATTCTCTCCAGTACCCAGGATTTGTCAAAACAGGTCTATCACATATTGTTGAAGATCAGAGTCTATTACCGACTTCGGGATTCCATAGATCCGAATGTTATTTCGTCTGGATCTGTTTTCGGCATCTTCCTATTTATTCTGGACACGTTCCATTTGCTGTTCAAGTTCATGCACTCTGTTAGCTAATATGTCGTGTTCATGGCCTTGGTCCGTTACCACTGTTTCAACCTCGTCAATCCTTTTTTCGACCGCCTGGACCCCTTTGTTAAGGTCGGAGATAGATTTGGCCAGGTCAGCTGCACTGTCTTTAATGTCTTTTTTTTTTTTTCAAATTCAATTTTATTGGTTTTAAACAGCAAAAGTGAATCATGAGCTAGAAGCACAGTCGAACATACATAGAAACCAAATATCGCTTCTGCCTCTTTTCCCAACTCTGATTCAAATAGCATAACTATAATGACAGTACAGTCAAGCGTGGGTCCACTCCTGACGAGTGAACTATATAACTCCCCTTCCCTCCCTCCCTCCCTCCCCTTTTACTGCTCATAACACTTCCGTGGCATGATGATTGCTATAGTCTGATGAAACTTGCGACGCGGCAACTTCCGATGGTCGTTGTCATTGTGAATTGTGAATCATTAATAGTGTGATCGGGTGTGTGACAGGCACAGGCGTTTAAGTGATGAGGATCTCAATTTTCGTACATCATGGAAGGCAGTTGGTGAATGCTTTTACTGACTAGATGTTGGGTGGGCGTTCGGTCTTGACGTGTAATGGATTGCAAAGTCACTCCACGCTTCTTCGTGTTTCGCAGCCTTGTCGTGCAGGGCTGCCGTTATTTTCTCCATTGTGTAGATATTGGTGGCGACTTTCAGCCAGTCTTTTTCGTTTGGCAGCCGTGGGGATTTCCATTTTGTAACTAGGGCTGCTCTGGCCGCTAATAGGAGGGGGGATACCAGTCCTCTCACACGCACCAACTCGTCATCATCATCTTCAAGACCGAACAACATCAGACGGGGAGAGGATTCTCTGTCTATGCCATCTAGTCGCTTGATCCACCCTAGGACCTCCTGCCAATAAATGCGCACTTTGGGGCACCCCCACCACATGTGCCAGTAGTTGGCGTCCGCTCCGCAATGGCGCCAGCATCTGGGGCTGGAGGTTTGGAACATCTTTGAAAGTCTATGCGGATCATACTGCCAACGGTGGAGTAGCTTTACAGCGTGCAATTTGTATTGGGCAGCAATAGACACTCTGGCGGGCGTTCCGCATATTCGGTCCCAGGCCTGCTGGTCAAATTCCCTGTCGAAATCTTTTTCCCATTTTCCTTTGAGGCGGAGGATCGGGGAATGGTCTTTGGTGATCAAAGCTTTATACATCCGGGATATCAACCCTTTGGTCGCGTTGGTCATGTCAAGAATCATTTCGAAGGGCGTTAGTTCTCTGCGCGTGGCGGCTTTCCATTCCTCTCTTGACAGTACCCCTTTCAGCCGTAGATATAGGAAGATCGGGATCGGGTGGATTTGGAGGGCATCTTCCAGTTCCGAGATTGATATAAATTTCTCCTTCCTCCACAGCTGACCGACTCTTTCTAGACCTGCATCAAACCAGGCTTGATACCTGGCGTGTTCGGGGATTCTCTCACGGATGCCAGGTGACCAGAGGTGGCTCAGGGGTGAGGGCCATGTTGTAACTCCTGTCATACCCTTTCCCTTCTTCCAAATGTTCCACATGGTGCCCAATATCGGGTGTTCGCGCAGTGGTTTTACAAGCTTCGATCTAGGAACCCATAGCCATTCTGCGAGGGTCACGTTGACAAGGAAGTCATTGTCGAGCTGGACCCACTGAAGGTCCTTCCTGTCTCGTAGGTGTGGGACCAGGATCCTCAATTGTGTTGCCTGATAATATATTTCTATATCTGGAAGGCCTACTCCTCCCAGCTCCTTCGGTAGTATCAGGATATCATATGCTATGCGTGGTTTTCTTCCATCCCATAGGAAATCGAGTATAGCTTTCTTGACCTGTCTAAAGAAGTATTCTGGGATCATGACGGGGAGGACCTGAAATGGATACAGGAAGCGTGGGAGGGTCACCATCTTGATTGCGTTCAAGCGTCCCATCCAGGAGATTGTGAGTGGCTTCCATTTCAGTAGATCAGCCTTTAGGGCAGCTAGGAGCTGGGGGAAGTTCGCCTCGTAGAGCTGTGTAAGATCTCTCATTATATTAATCCCCAGATAGCGTAGTGTGGAGTCCTGTATGGTTAGGCCTAGGTTTGCCAATTCTATTTGTTGTTCAGGGGAGGGTACGTGGAGCGGGAAGAGGATGGACTTAGTTCTATTGATTTTGAAGCCGGAGAGTGTTCCGTATTCTTCGATGAGATGAATCGCCCGCGGGACTGACGACAGGGGGTTGAGTACGTGCAGCAGGATGTCATCTGCATACAGGGCCAACTTGTATTCCCTACCATTCACTCGGATACCTTCCACGGTGGAGTCCGCCCGGAGGGCTCTGGCAAGTGGTTCTAGGGACAGTGCGAAAAGTATCGCCGAGAGGGGGCATCCTTGCCTCGTTCCCCTGGTTAGTAGGAACCAGCACGAAAATTGGGAGTTCACCATTACTGAGGCTTTCGGGGTCGAGTAGACTGCTTTAATCGCTCGGCGGAGGACAGGGCCGAGGCCTATGTGCTTCAGCGTGGCTTCTAGGAAATGCCACTCGACCCTGTCGAACGCCTTTTCCGCGTCAATTGACAGCAATGTTGGCATATCTGGAGATGTTCTAGATTCATGTATCAGGTGGAGGGTCTTGCGTGTGGAGTCAGCGCCTTGTCGACCCAGAATAAAGCCAACTTGATCGTTATGGATTATCGAGGGCATATGCGTCTCTAGGCGGGCTGTGAGGATTCTTGTGTATATTTTGGCATCAGTGTTTAGCAGTGATATCGGACGATATGAGGCACAGTACTTCGGGTCCTTTCCTTCTTTGGGGATTACTGCTATCAGGGCCTCTGAGAAGGACGCGGGGGCCACTCCAGAGAGAAGAATGTTATTGAAGAGTTCAACCATGAAGGGGAGGAGGGCACTTTGAAAGGTCTTATAGAATCCTGCTGTGTAGCCGTCATTCCCGGGGGCCTTCCCTGTCGGGAGTCTTTTAATGGCATTTTCTACTTCTGCTGTAATGGGGGAATCCAAGGCTTGTGCAATGTCTGCTGGGAGAGAAGGCATGGAAACCGCCGACAAGTAATCTGTAATTGCTTCCAAGCTGGGGGCTTCTTGCGAGGTGTAGAGCTTCTCATAGAAAGTGGCAAAGGCTTCAGGGATATTGGGGGGGCAACGGACTCGGAGTGGTTCTTCTTCTTGTATAGTGGGCACCCACCTCTCGCGACGCTGGCCTCGGAGTCTAGCAGCGAGTAGTGCCCCTGCCTTATTACCGTGTTCATAGTGCCTCTGCTTTAGGCATTGGAGTCGGTGCACAATAGCCCCTGTTTCGAGCTGGCGCAGTTCCTCCCTTGTGGCATTGGCTTGTTCTATCTTGTGTAGCCTCTCCGTAGTCGCGGTTTGCGCCAATTGATCCAGTTGGGTGATTTCGGTCCGTAGCCTACTCTCTATGAGTTGTCGTTCCCTTTTTTTGGCCGCACCCTCCCTGATGAGCACCCCTCTCCAGGTGGCTTTGCCCGCCTCCCAGACTGTGTTCGTGGAGATGTCACCTGTATTGTTTTCTTCAAAATAATGGGTGATGTCCTGTTCGAGTTGCTCTAGGAAAACCGAGTCTCTAAAGAGCGAGTTGTTGCAGCGCCATTTGGCAGACCTCCGGGGGAGGGTCATTTGATCCAATGTGACCGTCACCGTGTCGTGGTCCGACCAGGTGACCGGGGATATACTGGTTTCCGTCATTGCCGTTATGAGTGCAGGCGTTAGATATATATAGTCTATCCTGGAGTACGTGGCGTGTGGAGTCGAATAAAAGGTGTAACCTGTGCGTGACGGGTTCTGGTGTCTCCAGGCATCTGTTAAGTTGTATACATCCATCAGTTCTGCCACCCTCGATCGTGCGCTGGTGACTGGGGTGCTTGCGGAGGGGTCGCCGGCTTGCCTGTCGATTTCAGGGTCTATCCACGTATTGAGATCCCCACCCAGGATTACTTTGCCTTCCGCCTCAGTCATGACCTTGGGGATCGCTTGGTGAAGAAACCGAGATTGGCCGGTGTTTGGTGCATAAATGGATGCGAGTCTGACGGTGGTGCCTTGTATATTGCCTACAAGGACGATAGTTCTACCGCTCACGTCGGACCAAGATCTCAGTAACTCGAATTGTAGGGTCTTGTTGATCAGGATGCCCACCCCCGCCTTTTTCAAGGGGCCAGAACCCCAGTGTTCGGAGCCTAGTTTGGGGTGTAAAACTCTCCGTTCTTCGCCTCTGGAGTATCGAGTCTCTTGTAGGAAGAGGATATCAAAGCCTGCCCTCTTGAATTCTCGGGATACTAGAGATCTCTTAGTGGGGGAGTTGAGGCCCTTGACATTGAGAGTGCCGATTTTAAGGGTGCCGTGCCTGTCACCTGCTACGTTACGTTTCGTGGACATTGCTGCAGTTAGTGTGTTCGTCGTGTGTGTCGCGTCGTCTTCGAAGATTAGTTGCCACAGTGGAAGTACACTGATAAGTGTTTCGTGCCTCGTGAGGCATCGAATTTGCGATCGTCCCACCCACCTCCCCTTCCCTTTGGGTATTGGTCATCATACCCAATGTTCCCGGTTTCAATCTAAGTTCTGCATCTTTCAAACCCATGTGAAACTGAGTCTCAAAGTTGATGGCGTCCGCGTTGGACCAGATGTACGCAGCCGGCCTTTCAGCGGACCGCCCGTGAGGGTTATAGCCACGCAACCCCCTCCACACATGGTAGCGTATTATGGTTTTGAGCCCCCTCCCCCCCAATTTGATTGCTGAACATCAATCACAATTTAACAAGCAACAAGAACTGTTGTTATAGGTAAAAGATAGAAAAGAAATGCAACGATACGTGTGGTCTCGAGGGACGTCATTCGCCGGTCGACCATCAGCTATGACATCGGTGGAAAGCGCACAATGGGGGGTGTCCGGCGGGTCTGTGACGGCGTCCCACCGCTAGGTACCAACTCCCTGGTCCATGGGTCCCGAGTGAGATTCCTCAGGGCGAGTGACGGGTGGGTGCCGTCTCATCCATTTGCGTCCGGGGAGTCATTAGGACGTCTATATTTTCTTGCTCCCTTGACTTTATTCCGCTTCGGGCCCTGGGGTGGTCTCCTCGCTCCATCCTGTGCCGAGTCGCAATGTGATTCCTCCCGTGGGTCCGAGCCCAAGAGATCCGCAATGCAGTTCCGGATGTCGTCTTCGGATCGGAGCGTTATCCGCCTGCTCTCGTGCTCAAAGTTGAGGGAGAAGGGGTATCCCCATCTATACCTTGTGCCTTGGTCCGTGAGCCACTTCGTGAGGGGGCTGCAGAGACGCCATAGAGCCAACGTGAGCGATGAAAGGTCTTGGAAAATGGTTATCCGGGCCCCGCTGAGGGTGAGGGAGTCTGCCGACTGGGCCTTCGTGAGAATCCTTGTTCTATCTTGGTACCTGTGGAACTTGGCTAGGACGGATCTTGGGCCCCCTGACGGGCCGCCGGCTCTGTGTATCCGCTCAATTGCGAGTTCGTCCACATTCTCATCTGCGACTAATATCCTGATGATATCGTGTATGGTGTGTTTGAGGTCTGACTCTGTTTCACCCTCGCGCTCCGGAATCCCAAAAAAGCGGAGGTTGTTACGGCGCTCCCTATTTTCTAAATCGTCAATTTTTAGTCGGATATCCTCTTCTCTTTTCTCTATGTTGCTCATTCTGAGGTTCAGGTGGGTTTCCATTACATCAATCGAGGCCTGGTTGTTTTCAACTCCTTCAAGCCTCTGTTCTATGTTATCGACCCTCTGGGTCATTCTGTCGATCTTGCCTCCTAAGTTCGCGCCCATGCTTCTGATCTCACTTAGGAGGGCGGCTATGTCCCCCTTGGTGGCTGCCGCACCCGCCTCGGGGGGCTCAGTTGACATTGTTCCGTTGGTATCGGGGTCCGGGTATGGGGGGATGTATGCGAATCTGGCGAGTTTGCTGCGGATGCTCATGCGATGTGTGGGTGCGAGGAGGCACACGCCCCTATGTTGGGGGCCTTTCCCTCAGCACTGAGGCTCTGGTTGCTTGCCGGCGTGAGATGCGGGATGGTGACTCAGGTGTCCCGGTAAGCGGGAGCGGGCGACGGGAGGAGGCACACGCCCTGGGGTCAGGGGCACTACCCTCCGTTCGCACTGTACGTCCCCAGTGGTGGCCTCCAGTCTGGTATCCTCTGCCACTCAGGTTCCACTGCACTGTTCTGGTGTAGCCTTTGGGGCCTGTCTGGACTGTACTGAGCTGGTGGGGGTCCGGTGTGGACAGTTCGGGGCTAGAGGAGGCCCGGATCAGGCTTGTGGGGGCAGGGCCCCATTCAAAATGCTGCCTAGCTGCTGAGGGAGTTCCGTGCTAGGCCCTCAATGTGTGGGCCGAGCTCTGTAGCGTGGGGGGAGCAGTTCCCTACTGGGTGGGGGGTAGCAAAGGATTTCGTATCCTCCAGGAGCCCTGGAGGCCCTCGTGCGGGGCGCGAGAGTTTGTGTCTTACTCGGCGCCTCGGGGGTCCGCCACCGCTATGGCAATGGAGGAGGGGGGCTCCTGGTCTCCTTGTTCGGTGCCTGTTGTAACTTCAGGGGGGGCGCGGGTAGGAGGCGACTTGTTGTGGTCCCAGGGGGAGGGAGCGCCGTGTCTCCGCAGGCGGGGTGGCGCTGCTGGCAGTCCGTGTACTCAGGGGCGGGGACGCCTCTCAGGGGCCGTGGGAAGCCCGCGCGTATTGCGGGCGGAAAACACTCACCCGACTTGCCTGTAGCCGGTCCGTGGGGCCCGCAAGAGTTCTCCTGTGATCCGGGGGGGGGGCGGCTGGCGGGGGTGATGCGCTGGAGTGTGGGAGGCCGAGTAGGCCGTTCACGAATCCCCGCGGCTTCAGTGCTCTTGGGAGGTGCTGCGTAGGAGGCCCGAAGGGGGCGGTTCAAGTCGGGGCGATTTCGATGGGAAAATCGCTCCGATTCTCGTCGGAGTTTCGCCCGGAAGTCGGGGGCCAGGTTCAGGGGACTCCGTCCGTCGTTGTTGCTCGGATGGGGGGGCCAAAAGTGGGGGCTCAAAGCACTTTTGGGGGTTAGGGGAGCGGAGCTCACACGGAGGGGTTCTGCATCTGTGCGCCCCCTGGCGGCCACCTTTAATATCTTTTTTAAGCTCTTGTAACATTGCTAGCAAGTCTGATTTTCAGATAGGCGGGTCCTCAAAGTCTCCTGACCCCTCCAGGCGAGGAGTATGTACCTGGGCCATTGCCTGCAGTTGATTGCGTTTCTGATTTTCTGTGGTCTGCATCAGGGCCTTGATGTCTCCGGAGCCCTAACCTTTTGATTTCCTTGTTTATTTGGACATATTGATTAGTTTTTGATGTTCAGAAGTATTCTTGTTTGCCGTCCCGGTTTAGATTTACCGAGCCATGACTGATGTTGTTTGCCAATATTGCCCCCTGGACTGTCTTCACCCCTGTCCTCCACCAAGGGCAGCCCTTTTCAGAGTTATGTATGGCTCCTTATCAATGTTGTGATCATGCCCGCTGTGTTTTGGGGTTTATTCATCACTTTTATGGTGCAATCCTGATGGACCCACCCAGCTTCTTCTCTCCGCCCCTTTTTGAGGGCCTTTTGCCTCTGTCTACCTTCTGAATTGTTTGCCCCCTGGTGCTGTGCAGTGGGGCGGTGTGCTCCTCTTGCCCGATTGCAGCCCCTGCTACAGCTTCCTGCCCAGATATGGCTACTTGAGAATTGTCCGCCTGGCTATTTTCTGCTTCAGACAATGGCCGCTTTTCATCAAATCCCATTACCAAGAGACCACGAATCATTGCAGTCCAGGTGTTCGCCCAGATATTAAATGTTGCTTGCTGATACGCTCCAGGAGACTTGTGGTGATGCTATTTAAGTATCTTGAGGTAGCTTACATTCAGCATCAGCAGCCTTCCTCTGGGCTCATGCACATACCAGCCTCCGTGTGCTAATCAGATGTGTAGCCAGGATTTTACTTTCTTCTCCCCCCCGGAGGCACATTAAGGTATGGCAAATGCATGCCCTGTGTTGCATGGCCGCCCAACTGCCACTGCTTACCGCAGGCAGCAGCCAATGCTTCGGGTCCCCGCCAGAGTGCAAGGCCGCTCTGGCCGCTGTGTGTCCTGTTGGTGCCCGCGCCCCTCATTGCCCGCACCACGTTTTATGAAGCGGTTGAGCTCCGTGCCAGGATTGCAGGTGGCCTCTGAGTGCGACCTGGGCAGCGCGGCTATTATTTTCTGCTGCGCTAGTCTCTGCCACCCCCAACCCCCTCGTCTCCTTACCCGCTCTCCCGTCGGGATCGCTCCTCCGGACCCGACAGGAAGGAGGTGATCTGCAGAGTTTGGGGGATGGGAGGGGTCTTTTCACCGCGGCGCCTCTGCTTCTGCATACTTCCGACAGCAGCCAGTGCTTCGTGCCCCCGCCGGAGTACAAGGCCGCTCTGGCCGCTGTATGTCCTGCCTGTGCCGGTGCCCCTCGTTGCCCGCACTGCGTTTCCTGAAGAGGCTGAGCTCTGCGCCAAGATTGCGGCCGACCTCTCAGAGCATCCTAGGCAGCCCGGCTATTGCGCTTTCCTCCACACTAGTCTCTGCCAGAGCATGGACCGTCAGGATGCCCTCCAAGCAAGGGGAGGAGAATTCACCCCGCTCTTCCAGCCTTTGCGGCCTTCGCAGCCCTCCTCTCCTTCCCCTGATCTGAGGGATGACACAGGAACAGAGACGGCCACGACTGGGACGGATGACGATGGGATGGGCCTTCCATCACCACCTCCTCGGGCCTCCCCGCCCGACGGAATTGGCACCTTCCACACCATGATCTCCAGGGCATCTGAGCTCTTCCAGCTCTGCCCTGAGGAACAGAAGAAGGAAGGTTTCCTCTATCAACGGCGTGAGGCCAAGAGGAAGATGGTCCTCTCGGTTCCATTACTTGACGACATCTGGGACGAGGGGCTGTTGCTCCTGAAGAACCCGTCCACGACTCCTGCCAAGAGAGACCGTTATGAGAAGAAGTACCGGGTCCCGGATTCCACCCCCATGTGCCTTAGGGCGCAGCCGACCCTGGATTCAGTCATCTCCGCGGCGGCCAAGAAGAAAGCGGCGGGGACGACGGCTTCAACTTCGACCTCCCCGTTGGACGGCAAGGGGAAGAAACTGGACGCCATGGGACGGCGGGTCATCTCGTCGGCGGCGACGATGATTAAAGCGGCCAACGCCCTCGCGATTGCGGCTCGCTACGACAGGGAGCTGTGGTTTAAGATCGCTCCCCTGCTGGACTTCCTCCCGGATGACAAGAGGGCTGAGGCCCTGGCGATCCTACAGGAAGGCGAGCTGGAGTCGGACCATGCCATAACGGTAGCCACAGACCTTGCTGACACCGGTTTTCGCCAGATGGGCAACAGTGTTTGCCTTCACCGGCGTGGATGGATCAAGGCAACCGATTTCCCCCAAGACATGCAGACCAGAGTTCTGGACATGCCTTTCGACAGGAACAACCTGTTTGGCAAGACAGTGGACGAGTCACTGCAGGCCATCAAGGCCGACACAGAGACGGCTCGGGCCTTGGGAGTGTTGCAGCAACGATGGCCGTACTTTGGGAACTCCGGAGGCAAGCAAGGTGCCTCCAAAGGATTCGGCGGCGTTTCCTCGACATACCGCCAGGCAGCCCACTCCTCATCACAGGGGGCCTACAGAGGACGCGGCAAGTCAGGAGGATCTCGTCGAGGCCAAGACGGCAAGGCCACTGCCAAGCAGGACTGAACCAGCCGTAGCGTCGGGCCCCCACCTGAGCACCCCAGTGGGAGGCCGGCTGGCAAAGTTTGTCAGCGTGTGGGAGTCCATCTCCACCGACTGATGGTGCTGGATGCCCTGGCCTGCGGGCACACTCTCAAGTTTCTAAAGAAGTGTCCCCGCATTCCACCCGTGGCCAGGAAGGAAAACCACATCTCTCAACTGCTGCTGGAAGTAAGGGCGATGCTGAACAAAAGAGCCATCAAACTCGTCCCAAAGAGGCTCCGGGGCTCCAGAGTGTACTCAGAATACTTTCTCGTAAGAAAGAAGACCGGCGGCTGGTGACCCATCCTGGCCCTTCGTCGTTTAAACAAGTACATCAAGTCCCAGAAGTTACGGATGGTTAGCCTCCAGCACGTACTGGGACAGCTGGAGGAAGGCGACTTCCTATCATCGCTGGACTTGGAGGATGCCTACTTTCACATCCCCATTCTAAAAGGACATCGAACGTTCCTCAGATTCGTAGTCCAAGGGCAACACTACCAGTTCAAGGCCCTTCCCTTCAGATTGAAGTTGGCGCCCAGGGTGTTCACCAAGTGCCTAGCACCAGTGGTGGATGCGCCTGCAGGGGATCCACATCTACCCCTACCTGGACGACTGGCTCATCTGAGCAAAGACAAGAGAACACGCTGTCGGGCACACACCGAAAACTGTCCAGCTGCTCACGGATCTGGGATTTTCGATCAACTTCACGAAATCCCACTTGGTACCGTCGCAAGTCGTCCTGTTCCTGGGAGCCAGGCTCGTCACAGTGGCGCGATTGACCTCTCCGTTGGAGGAAAGGACTTAGGCGCCATCCTGGGCAAGATACAATGGCTGTTGACCATGGACGTGGCCAGGGTGAGGTCCATCAAGTCCCTTCTCGCCATGATGTCCTCGTGCATCTACCTTGTGTGCCTGTGCAGGCTGCGGATGCGTCCACTGCAAGAGTTCCTCGACGCCCGTTGGGTGCAGGCGGCAGGCAGTTCCGAAGACCGGATCCCGCTCAACGAGATCTTCCACCAAGCGATCTGGTGGTGGGGCACCCGCACGCATCTGGCGGCGGGTATGGACTTCCAGACCCCGGCACATCAGGGCACGGTGACGACGGATGCCTCCCTAGAGGGATGGGGAGCGCACACCGGAGAGCTCCACGCAAGAGGCCTTTGGCTCCCGGAAGGGAGGTCACTACACATCATTGTCCTGGAGCTCCGAGCAGTGTTCTGGGCCCTCAGGTCTTTCCTCCCGCCCCTCAAGGGTAAGGTGGTAAGGATTTTCACCGACAACACCACCACAATGTTCTGCATCCGGAAGCAGGGAGGCACCAGATCCCCAGCCGTATCCAAGGAAGCCCAGGATCTGTGGCCCTGGGCCGTCGCCCAGGGGGATGTTCCTGGAACCCTTCCATCTGGCAGGAATAAAGAACACCATCGCCGACTCACTCAGCAGGGAGCTGCGTTCGTGCCACGAGTGGGAACTGCGTCAGGATCAAGTGGATCTGCTATTCCAACGATGGGGCAATCCCCAGATCGACCTATTTGTGACAGTGACCAACACCAAGTGCCGGAGGTTCGCCAGCAGGTTTCTCCGGCCGTGGAGCATGGGCATTGCCTTCTCAGTCCCCTGGGACGGCCTGTGCCTGTATGCGTTCCCACCGTTGCCGTTGCTGCTGCTGCGACTCATCAACCAACTCAGACGGTCCCGGTGCAGGATGATCCTCGTCGCACCGGCGTGGCCAAGACAGATCTGGTTCCCGGACCTCCTGGACATGTCAACGTCCCCCCCAGTCAAACTGCCGACGGACGCGGATCTCCTCGCCAGAGAGGGAGCCGCCATCCTCCACCATGGCCCGGGGTCGCTGAACTTGCAGGCTTGGCTCCTGCAGCACCACAGTTTGGAGAGTACGATATCCCGGCAGACTGCAAGGAGGTGCTTGCAAAGGCCAGGGCGTCCTCAACTCTCAAGTGCTATGGACAGAAATGGAAGAGGTTTTCTGTCTGGTGCCGGGCACAGAAGATGAACTCTCTGCAGATTACAGCCCCTCAAGTGCTGCCGTACTTGCTATCGCTGGCCAAGACAGGGCTGGCCGATGTTTGTGAACTTTGGACCTGTGAACCAAGGGAAGGCCCTCTCGAAGGCTTCAATTTCCAGATGGCTCTCCGGCAGCATCATGCACTGTCACCGGTTGGCAAACCGAGCGTTGCCCGGCCGTCCGAGAGCCCATTCGTCCAGAGCGATCGCTGCTACCACAGCGTTTCTGGTGTGCCCCTGCTGGACATCTGCAGGGCTCCTACATGGAAGTCGGCACATACCTTCACGAGATTCTACTGCATCGACCGGGATTCCACGGAGGAGTCCAGAGTCGGCCAGGCAGTGCTGCACAACCTGTTCACCTGAAGGTGGTCCTGGTGAAGGGGTAGGTGATGCTTAATGTTGAGTTGATGTAATTGCTTAATGTTGAGCCTTGCCACCTCCCTTGGTTGTGCATGTGTGTACTGCTATGTATTCTTGTATTCATGAGCATGTGAATCCATGCCAGACCCCATACTGGAGAAGGAACAAGTTACTTACCTGTAACTGTTGTTCTCCAGCATCGGTCTGGCATGGATTCACATGCGAACCCTCCCTCCTACCCCTCTGCGGCTCTTCTCTTGGTCCTACTGCCACTTTACGTGCTACCAAATCTGAAGATGGCTGCCAGAGGAGGGGCTTAGGTAGAGGGCAGTATAACCCAGAGACCAGTGATTGGTTATTAGGAGAAAGACAGTTCAGAAACGAAACTGAAACTGATTTTTTCTTTGCCGAGGATTCCCAGCCTGATGACGGGGAATATTCATGAGCATGCCAGACCCATGCTGGAGAACAACAGTTACAGGTAAGTAACTTGTTCCTTACCGGTGTCCACCTGGCACATACATCACTTTTATGCACGAGAATCCCTTAAAAGATACTCCTCTTGGCTAGGCTAGTCTGCGCTCCACAGCTATTCCCGACCTCCGAAAGTCACTCTATCCGCAAGGGTAGATCCTCCTCTAGGAATAGGAACTTATTCTTCATCACTTCAAGCCCCTTCCTGAGCAGCTACAGCCCCCTGAAGAGAACACACTTTTTGTATTACGCACACCAGCGCGTTGTTAACGCACAACTGTACTTTGAGCGCCAGGTTCCTCACTTCGTAAGGCTAAACTACATGAGTTAGGGATTGATGATGAAGAACTGCCTAACCTGATATGTGTTTAACTGACCCCTTGCTCTTGTAGGTTGTGGTTATTTTCTCCCCTTTCATCAGCATTAGGCAAAATGTAATTTGTATTTCTGAGGCTTGTGGAATCTACTTAGATCACATGCTATGCATAGTCCGACATCTAGTGGAAGCTGCAGAGTATTACAGTTGTTGTTTTCGAAACTCGAAAGGGGATGTCGACAGGGCGTGCAAGTAATACTATCCCTAGTGTGACGGCCACTGTACCCATGGTCCTTCACTCGTCGAGGTCCCTCAGATTGTTTTTTTCCAGCATCGTGAGCAGTTGCTTATCGCACAGTTCTATTCCGGCTGACACCATTTATTTATCAAAGTTTAATTATAGTTACTCTTTCTGTCCTTTTTCTTTCCGACATCGATCTTTGACACAGTGGAAAGGACAAGACAAAGACAAGACAATGCTGTCGGACGGACACCGGGCCTAAATCCATACAGTAGGGAGAGTGGGGGGGCAGTCATTGACAATACATTTTCCCACCTTTTCTCTTTATCGCCCGGCTGCCCTTCCCAGACATGGATAAGACACTCTTTAAATTCTGCCCCACTTGTGATAGAACATTTCTGTGGATCGACAAACACAGTGTAAAACCTGTGTCTGCACCGCGACCACGATGAAAAGCACTGTCGAGCTTGCATGCTCTTTAGACCTAAGACCCTTGTAGATTGCAGAACTAAACGCTGGGCCCATCACGCCATGCAGGTCGAAGACGCCATAGAGCTGGGGGGAGCCTCCAGTGACGGCAGCGTCGCTGTCTTTTTGGATGACTAGCCTGAAGGGGAACATCCAAGTTCCCAAGGGCAAACCCCGACCCTAGTAGACATGCCGGTTGTCCTGTTGTGGGGATGACACCCAGTGTTAAAAAACACTTTCTCTTCCCACACTAAGCACACAACCTGCTGCGATGTGTCAGCGCCGCCTACCAAACGCCCAGATTTGGCATCTAGGGGGAGATCAGTAGATTCCCTGTCCTCTGGGCACTCGAAATCCTGGTCGCCCCATGACAGTCCCCATAAGACAAAGGACGCGCCCATAAAACTCCTTTGACAGAATGCCAAACGATGAGGCGGAAGTTCCTTCCAATGCCGAAACTCGACATATTGTGTCGAAACAGTCTGGAAAGTTCAAAAACACAGGGTTATCTCACCTGGTCAAGAAACGTGTCCCAGAAGGACTGTTTAAGCTTTCTAATTCCAAAAAATCTTCTTCAAAAAGCTCTGATCACAGAGGCAAGTCTCATAAGAACAAAGACAAGGCTCATAGGGACAAGTCCCCTTCAAAGGAGATTGTAACTGTTCCACATGAATAAGAGGGTTCCCTAAGTGAGGCCTTACAAAATAAAGGCCTACCTACTTCTATACCACAAGTCCCTGGTCATCCCCAGCTTGGCCCTATGGTCTGCAGAGGACATAGATAGGGTGATGTTCAGAAAGTCTTTTTTTGAACATTGCCTTTGAAAAAACCCTCATGCGCTAGAGAATTTTCAGAATACACCCCCTACTGCTCAAGCTTCAAGCTCTCACCTCATTTCTTCCACTTCTTTGCCACCAATGTCTTCATCACAGCCACCAGCAAAAAGGTTTCGCATTTTTGCCGACCTATAAGACATACATACTGACACTGAAGGGGATCAGGGCCAATATCAACACTATGATGGTGATGGTGATGATGAGGCAGAAGCCTACAATATGTCATCCCCAATTCAACAGGATTCCCCAGTGCCTGATTCTTCAATAGATAATCAGCCCTTATTTAATGACTTACTAATTAAAGCAGCTGAGCATCAGTATTCAAACACAGGAGACTCAGAAAGACAAAGATTTTGTCGAAGACATCCTGGGAGACAAAAAAAGCTGCCACCCAGTTCATACCCATCATAAAGTCTGTCCAGAGAAGAATCCAACCTTCACTGGAAACACCAAATCAGACTAGGTCAGTAAACCCGTGGATAGAAAAACATTTCCGCCCAGTGCCATCTGACCCTCTATATATCAGAGGACAGCTTAAGCTGGATTCACTAGTTGTCACAACTACTTGGAAGAGAGCAGGGGGACCACTAGCCTCTTCAGAGTCTCCCCCAGACAATGAGAGCAAGACGCTCTATACCATGGGGAGGAAAGTTGCAACTTCAGCAGCGTTTCAAACTAGGATCGATAACAATTCCACACTGTTGGTGAGCTATGACTGCCATAAATGGGACGAGATTACGGCCCTCATCGACTCTGCTCCAGAGCTTTAAAGTCTAGACTTCCTTAGTAGCAGCAGGAGGCAAAGACACTGCTGGCAGCTTGCTGAAGAACAACCTTGACGCTGCAGATAATGCAGGCCGTATTATCGCAGAAGGAACCATTCTCAAGCGCCACGCTTTGCTTTGCCAATCTGGCTTTAAGCTTGAGACCCAGGCAACGTTACTCAACATGCCAGTGCAACCAACCATGCTAATCAGCAAAGCGGTAGAGGATGCTCTCAAATCAGCCGAAGAGGAATATGATACCCTCAAATTCCTTGGGCAATTTACTAACAAACAACCTGGCCAAAGGGGCAGAAACAATTTCCAGAGAGGGTCCGGATACAGTCAAAATCAGAATACATCATGGAACAAAATCCAGGGTCAAGCGTCCCAGGGTTATCCAAGAGGCTAGAGCACAAGCTGCGGCCAGGGGAGAGCCTCCACATCGAGAGGTGGAGGAACACTTCCCAAACAATGACTGACCGCTACAGGTCCTCTCCCATGCCTCCCCAGTAGGGGGACGAATTTCACACTTCACCCACACATGGGAGGAAATAACTACAGACAAGTGGGTGTTATCTACAGTAGCGGAAGAGTATTGTGTGAAGCTCCTAGAAAGACCTTTGAACCACCCCCACGCCAAAGAAAGACGACAAGGGAAGAACAACTCATCCTGGTGGAAGAAGTCAATGCGCTGCTCCTCAAGGACGCCATTGAGATTGTGCCGTCCAACAAGGTAAACAAGGGTATTTATTCAACATACTTCCTTGTGCCAAAAAAAGATCTAACGGTGCGCCCAGTATTAGACTTAACACCCTGCAAACACTTATGCAAAGCCACAAAAGTTCTGCATGACAACGCTACAAGAGGTAATTCCCCTGCTGAAACGGGGGGATTACATGGCAACATTGGATATGAAAGATGCCTATTTTCATATTTCAATGCTCCCAGCGCACAAACAACTCTTGCTGTTCAAGTTTGCAAACCAGCACTACCAATTAAAGGTGCTACCCTTCGGAATAGCTTTGGCTCCAAGGGTATTCACCAAAGTACTGGCGGTGGTGGCGGCGCACCTGCGTAGGGATCAATCCCAGTGTACCTGGACGACTGACTGATCACAGGAGAAACACCCCATCTTTGCAGACAAAACACGCAAAGAACCATAAATCTTCTCTTTCAATTGGGCTTCTCAATAAACGAGAAAAAGTCAAGTCTTGTACCAAACACAACAAAACAGTTCCTAGGAGCTGTATTAGATACAAGAACAGGCTTAGCCTTCCCATCCATGGAAAGAGTGCAGAACATGCTTCGGCAAATAACCCAGTATCAAGCCGATCTCCAGATAAGCGTACGCAAAGCAATGTGTTTGATAGGCATGATGGCATTGTGCATATATATAGTCCCACACGCACTTCTGCGCATGCGACCAATGCAGGAGTGGTTGGCGAATCAGTGTTCTCAGGCAAGTGTTCAGTGGGACGATCTAGTGGTTGTTTCGCCAACACTAGTTCAAAACCTACACTGGTGGTCAAGAGAAAATGTATTAAAGGGAAAACCCGTCCACGATCCGGAAGCACAAGCGATTCTCAACAGGCGCATCACTCTCCAGTTGGGGGGGCTAATTAACTTCACCACACAGCACATGGTCTGTGGACTCACATCATGGCACAGAACCATATCAACCTGCTGGAACTACTAGCAGTATTCAAAGCACTTCAAGCATTTGAAGCGCAACTCATGAACCAGTAGGTTAAAATCCTAACGGACAGCACAACTGCGATGTTCTACATCAACAAACAGGGGGGCACCCACTCTCCAAGTCTGTCCAAGTTGGCGCAGAAAATATGGAAATGGGAACTCCGACAGGGGATATCCCTATCCTCCCAACACGTTCCAGGGGTACTCAACACTCTAGCAGACTCTCTGAGCAGAGATCCCCTACCAGAGGAACACGAGTGGCAACTAGACTCAAGCGTCGTAGACCACATCTTCTCTCAGTGGGGTTAACCCACACTAGACTTGATCGCTACAGGAGAAAACAAGCAGTGCCCAGACTTTGCGTCCAGGTTCCCCCAGCCAGACTCCAAGGGGAACGCCCTATGGATGAACTGGTCAGGGAAATTTGCTTACGCTTTTCCCCCCCGACTCCATTAATGAGCAGGATAGTGAACAAGATGCATAGAGAACAGATGACCCTCATCCTAGTTGCTCCCATGTGGACGAGACAACTGTGGTATCCACATCTGTGCAAACTGGCGATGTGCGATCCCATCAAACTCCCGTGCCAAATAAACCTGTTAACCCAAAACGGGGGAGCAACTGTGCACCCACAACCACATTCAATAAACTTGGCAGCATGGATTCTGAAGTCATAGAGTCCGCACACCTTAATATACCACAGCGGTGTATGGATATCCTCAATGAGGCACGAAAACCAAACACTAGGCACTGTTATTTCGACAAGTGGAGGAGATTTGTAATTTGGTGCCAGTCAAAACAAATAAACCCCATAGAATGTACTCCTTCACACATTCTAAATTATATGCTCGACTTGTTATACTCATGGTTAGTATTCATCTCTATAAAGGTCCACCTGGTGGCTTTATCAGTCTATACCTCCTCTCAAAGTAAAGTATTGTGGTGGAAAATTCCAGTCATTAAGGCATTCATGGAGGAAGTAAAAAGACTCCACCCTCCAATTTCAAACCCACCGCCAGGATGGGATCTCAATGTAGTACTAGCAAAGCTCATGGAGTCCCCCCTCCCCCCCATTCGAGCCTATGCATAAGTCATGTCTTAAACACCTGACATACAAGACTGCCTTCTTAGTGTCTATTACTTCCATAAGAAGAGTTAGTGAATTGCAAGCAATGTCATTGCAGGACCCTTTATTTATTATCCATAAAGATAAATTGGTTTTACGTACTCATCCTAGGTTCTCCCCTAAATGCATTTCCAAATTCCACGTGAAGCAATCTATTGAGCTCCCGGCTTTTTTTCCGAATCCAACTAGCTCAGCTGAGGTAAAACTCCACACACTGGATGTGAGGAGGGCGGTCCTTTCCTACGTAAACAAGACCAGGCTGCTTAGGAAAACAGATCAACTGTTTGTCTCCATAGCACCAGGCAGAGCAGGAGACTGCATTTCCAAGAATGCCATCTCCAGATGGCTAGTCAGATGTATACTATTATGCTATTCATTATCAAACAACACACTGACTTTTACTCCAAGAACTCACTCCACACGGAGCACAGAAGCTACTCTGGCTTGTATCGCAAATGTATCCCTAGACAGTATTTCCAAATTAGCTACATGAAGCTCAGTACACACTTATACTGGGCACTACTGCGATGACACAGATTCCAAAGCAGATACATAGGTGGGGCAAGCAGTTCTAAAACATCTATTTCCCGCTGCTCCTTCTCTCGACCCACCACCTTCTCCTAACACTGCTCGCTAATCTATGCATAGCATGTGATCGAAGAAGATTGCACAAGTCTCAGAAGGGATACATTACTCACCTTAATCACATTTCTGATGCTTGTATCTGCTTATTCACATGCGTCCACCCTTCCTCCCTTGAGAGAAGGTGCATAGATGTTATATGAACTTTCTGTTATGTATCTGCTTGGATACACCTATAGTCACGCTACACTTCATGCAACCTCATGTCAGAACAAAACAATCTGAGGGACCTTGACGCGTGAAGGACCATGGGTACAGTGGATGCACACTAGGGATAGTATTAATAGCACGCCCTGTCGATGTCCCTTTTCGACTTTCGAAAACAACAACTGTAATACTCAGCAGCTTTCACTAGATTTTGGCCTATGCATAGCATGTGAATCTAAGCATATACTAGCATCAGGAATACGATTACGGTGAGTAATGTATCCCATATGTTACATAGTGAATAAGCGAATATGGTAATTATTTTCTTGATAACTGGTTTAATCGTGTTTTGTTATAAAGGCCTATAATAAATGTATTTTTGATATACATCTGTCTAAGGGTAATCTGTGGAGTTTTACTGTGTGTACTCATTGTGGGCTTCCAATCACTCTGACCCCTCCTGAGACTTAATCAAGTTAACCAAGCTGAGGCTATCCATGCATTTCTACTGGCCCAAGATGTGGGTCCAGGTAGATGGCTATTGTATGAGTTGTGCCACTTGCCAGATTTCTGGTAAGAGTGGTTCAACAAGCCAGGTTCCATTGGTGATTTACATTGTTGGTCCCGTGGCCCTGTGAGAAACCTGAGGGTGTTCTCCCAGTAAGACCTCGAGAAGCCCTTATTCAGGTGGCCAGGATACAGCCATCGCAGTTGGATCCAGTTCCTGGGGGTGGACCAGTGGGGGGGAGGATCACATGGGTAGAGAATATCCCAGGTGAGACGCAGTACCATCACGGGGAGGGTGGTGAGGGGAACGAAGTCTCTGAAGCTGTTATAAACTATTCCCACTTATCTCTTCCACCCATTGAATCTTCTTTACCCAAAGGTAAAGCCAACAACCCACTTTCCCTGGTTCTTATCTGGATAATTCCAGACTTTCTTTTCTACATTCCTCTAGTTATTTTGTTCCGAACATCCAATCTACTAGGTCAGAACACTATTCTTCCCGTAATCCCCTATGTTCTGTTCTCCAGCCCGGTCATTCCTGTCCATTTCACACACCTTCCCCACCTGTCCCGAAGGCTACTCGGACACTCCAACCCCTTCCCTTTTCTATGCAAAAGCTATAATTTTGAATACACATACCTTTCCCCGATGTAGGAAACAGACATGTAATAAAAGTGTTTAGCTGACCTGTCCCGACACAAGGGTCAGGCAAAGTCAGGCAATTGACTTAAATCACACACAACTGACGGCCCTTCCTTTTCCCCACAGAGATAAAAGGTGGAGCCAAGAGAGCACAGTACGGATCGTCCCAAAATGGCAACCTCTGCATTGTTTACATGTTGCTAGGCAACGTCTGTTAGGCAGAAACCTGTGCAGTTCCCTTAGGGACCACTGCAAAAAGTTTAAGACCACAGGAGTTAGCAGTAAACCCAATTGGTAGCAGTCTGCACCACCCAGATTTACCTGGTAGCTGTGGCTGAGCAGTCAGACTTCTCTCAAGAAGAGTTAGGCAGTATACAGAGCATACACAATAGGGCAGATAAACAAGCAAACACTGATCAGAGCTTTGGTGTAAAAGATATATAATCATTTATTTAAAAACACATCTATAAAAACACACTGGCACTAATATCAAGCAAGTTAAAAAACAGTCACTAAAGTATATACACTCCCTTAAAAGAATATTAGACAAGTCTTAAGTAAAGCACCACTTATTTTCAGACAGCGGTGAGCGCTTAACGCAGATGGCACTCTAATAGTTTGGTTTAAAAGGGAGAGAAAGGCAGAGCATAAATTGAAACAGATCCCAACACTTTCAGAAGAACACAGCAAGAGAGGAAGGCAGAATAAAACCGTGAAGTTAGAGTTCAGAAAGCTGGATCCACTTTAAGAGGATCAGAACGAAATGTGTCCAAGGTCACACAGTTGAAAAGTGCACAAAAGTCTCAAAAAGGTTCAGAAAGAAGTTGGACCAGCAGGAAGGGACCAGTTAGATGGTCAAGAGACCAGCCCAGTCTAGAAGGTTAAGGATTTACTGTCACCTTGTAGCAATCTATAGAAAGGGAGGCCAGGCGGACACAGTACCTTGAAATGGTGAGAACACTCCAGCAGGGCAGTTGTTCCTGGCAGCGGTTGCAAGTCGTTGCTTCGTCCGGCGGAAGAGAAGATCTCATCGGGGAGGAAAGCAGAAGGTCGTGGTGCTGCCAGGGAAGAAACCAGCCGTCGAGTTCTCGATTCAAAGGAGCGGTCCTTTTATTCGCGGTTCAGTGGTAAGTGGCTATCCGGTTGCCGTGGTGCTTGGCATGGGCTAATTCGACCACTAGACGTCCTGGTAGGCGAAAAGGAAAGTGAACTGGTTGTCCCCACCAGCTCAAGGGGAAGAGACTCTCCGGCAAGAAGATCTCCTCTGTCGTCGGGAAGTGGTGAGACGGTTCAGCAGGACTCCACCGGTGGTGTCGTTGTTGCAGGTCGGCTGAGCTTCTCCCTCTTCGGATTTTCAGGTCCTGTGGCGACTTCTGAAGTTCCAGTCCCAAAAGCCCTGCTTTTATGCAAGAAAACCCCATTCATTCAGCCTAGCTGTCCATCAAAAATGCTAAGTGGTGAGCGGGGCGGCTCACCACTTGGGCCAATCACGCAAGAGTGTGACTTGGGTTGGCAAGGCAACTTAGTCCAAGGTGCCTAAACCCCCTCCCACACCCTCGGTGGTACCCAGACAGAGTGGCACCACTTTGGAGGGCTTCGGTGTAGAAGCCCGCCAAAAGTGGAACAAAGGGCTCGACCTTTGGTTTGGAGTTACAGAGGCGAACACAAATGCCATTTCAAAACAGAGTTCTGGCAAAAAGACCCTACCGGTGAATTAATATTAAATAAATAAACCGGCGGTATCTTTAGCATTGCACCAAAAAGTGGTGCGTTTAAAATACATGGGATAATCCCATAGAGAATATTCTTAAGGAATATTCCGCATTGTAACCACTGCCACCAGCCAGAAACTCGACGAGGGAGGACTGCACAGTACCCCCTCGAAAAACAGACCCAGGGGCAATCGAATTACCCCTACCAGTACTTCCACATTATGGTGGTTTGTACTGGTTCTGTTACTAAATTTGGGACTAGTAAAGCCAATGGTGACTTTACATGCCTGGGGAGACAGTAGTCAGTCCCAGGGTATGGAGTCTATGGTGGGGTGACACTATGACACCCCTGTGTCACTGCACTGAGGGTGCTGTGTAACACACATAGTAAAAACACATGAGACCCTATGGAGTAAAATACCCCATAGCCCATAAAACACATTAACAGTCAAAGGAACCCCTCAAATCATGTCCAAGAGTGTGAGGAAAAGAGTCTCACTCTTGGCAGGAGAAAAAAACAAACTCCAGAAATCCAGCAAAGCCGCTGGGGGACTCACTAGGTTAGGAAATTCAGCCTAAACAGAGAATTCTCCCTAACAACGTCTTCAGCCACTGATAGGCTAGTTCATACTACCTCCACAGACCGTCATCACGGGAAAGCGCAAGCCGGCCCTTCTCCTAAGGCCCTCTACATAAGGCCAGATCCTAGGACTGTGTTTGGTAGAATCGGAGGGAGAACTACATACGCGCAGTACGGGTGCCTCTTGGAGCAACAATAAGAGTATTTGTTGGAGACATGTAATAAGGATCAATCAGTACGAGGGTGAGATCTCCTTCAGAGGGACACAGGCAATAAGATTATCACCTTGTGGAGGTTTCAAGGGCGCTTATGAACAATGGTGGCAGGGAGATACCCACTTGAAAGGAATGGGCTATAACCACAAGACAGAAACTGCCCAGGAGTGAATTTTTTCGGCAAGCATTGACAGCCAGCACAGGTCCACTACACGAAACTCACCATATTGAAAACATCTTGGACCCATATGTACCCAAGCTCTCCGCCAGACCTTCGTTTTTGGAGGCCTTCACAGTAACACAGTATGATCGACAGAAGTATGAAATTCTTTTGAAATTGGCAAGAAGTCACTCTTGGAACTCCTAGATGACACGCATTACATATCGAGCTGAATTATGCCAATATGAACTGGTTGTTTTTTATTTAACTACGTATATGTCCTGATGAGGTGCACCAGATAGACATTTTATATGTATACCGTGGTGCCCGAAACTCGAGTAGACAACACCACAGAGCCCACTTTGTTGAGTTACGCCTCTTAAGTTTCTATAAAATATATAGGCAATTGACATATGTTCACAAACAAGCTCGCTTGAATACTTGCCGTGTTCAACTCTGTTAAAAGAAAAATTCAGTGTTAAATAGGCCTTTGTAATTGTGTAATGACACTTGAACCCTAATAGAGGGGTGTTCTACTGTTAGAACAAAGTAACTAGAATTGGCGTTTTTTGCACAGTACGAATGATGGATGGTATGAATAGGGATGAAAGGAGATGTGAGTAAGTATGGATGAGATGTGATCACTGGTTTTGATATGATATGTGTTTTTCTAGATGTGATATGTGTATCTTTAAAATTGGTTTTTAATATATGAAATGTTATTGTGTTATGTGTGGTTATTTTCCAAAAATGTGCTTTTCAATCATTTTTAACCAATTAATGCAATAAATGAACTTCAAACATATCTACTGTGATTTGTCTAGAACACAGGCCCTTTGAATAGGGCGACCTTTTTGGAAAGGATGATTTTCAGCATTTTTACGCATGAATTGTCTCATAAATGAATGGAGGGGGTGCACTTATCCATGGATAATTGCAAATTTGTACAGATCCTGTCTGTGCCTGTATTCTCGTAGAGCAGCTGCAGCCTCGGGAGGGCAGAGCCCACCTTGCAGACCCACTGTCGGCTTCTGAGAAGCACAACCTTCACCTCCGCTTTTTTCATAGCCTTGGGTAAGCGTGACTATCCCGACCAGCATTGGTTACATTTTGATGATTTAATACGATCCGTGTACACCGCTGCATTACCCAGCCCTCGCTCCTAATCACCTTTATTGGCCGGCATTACACAAGATATCCGCCCCAAAATGCCGGCCTCCGCATTGTTTACACATTGCTAGGCAACGTCTTCAGCCACGATTAGGCTGTTTCATACTACTTCCACAGACCGTCATCACCGGAAGGCGCAAGCTGGCCCTACTTCTAAGGCCCACTACATAAGGCCAGACCCCGTCTTTGCCTGTCAGTGTGACGGGCCAGATCCATTGGCTCTTCAGACCCTTTGTGCCTCCAACTAGCGTAACAGCCTGGCATAATCACCATGGCAACCTGTACGCTGGAAATACGCCAAACCTTTTCCACTCTGTCCCTGCTGAAGGTACCCAGCAACTGAATGCTCATGCCGACCGACCCCAATGGTAAACTGATAGTTATCGACCATTGTGAACACTGTGATTATCTCACCTGTGAACCTGCTCCTCAATACTGACTCAACTGCAACTCATGTTGCCTACCTTACACTGTTAATTGCCGCCACTCCTATACATACTTTTAAACAACCAAACTTGCAGTACATATTACAGTATTTCAAATTTGCGCAACTCAAACAATGTCTGCTGTGTCTCCCATTCCCCCCCATCCGAGCCTACACTAATTCACAATCTGCTTCTTCATCTTGCAGAGGGGTTCCCTCTCCTGTATCCGCTGCTGGGTCTTGGCCACTCGACCAGTCCTGAGTGGGCCCAAATAGTGTGGCTATTAAATGTTTCCAAGCTGTCAGGGTTTCTGCTTCTTCATGGCCTCCAATATTACTAGCTTCCTGCCATACTGCAGTTTCAGCTTCTGGCCATTTCTGAAGGTCTTTCCACCATATTTCTATCCTTGGTCTGTGGCATGCCTTCCATCCCATGGCAATTCTACGCTTCGCACGTATATATGCCAAATCCTTTAATTTACTTACATGTTTAAGCTTACATGGTTTCGGAAACCCCCCTACCAGACATGCCCATGCTATTTCAACAGTTATCTTAATCCCTTTTTCTTCTAATCTGTGGGCTATTTCTCCCCAAAATTTCTCAATTTCCAGGCATGCCCAGAACATATGTGTCATCCCAGCGTTTTCCTCGCCGCATTTGGGGCATGTTTGTCGTTCTGCATTATTAAATTTAGCTATCCTCTGGGGAGTCATATAAGCCCTGTGGGTTATATACAGTTGTATTTGCTGTAGCCTCGCATTCCTCGGCACTTTCTTGTGGTACCCTTGGGCCCGCTCCCACATTCCATCACTCATAGGGGCACCCACTTCTTTCTCCAGTCCTGTCTCAATTGTACCACTTCCTTCCCCACTTTGGACATCACCAGCTCATATATCCTGGATATCTCGTGCCCTCCGTCTGCTATATCATATATCATTTCTATGGCGGCATCCGGTTGCTCCTCTAGTACTATTTCGGACCATGTCTCTCTGATTCACCGCACTATCCTATGATATGTAATATATTGTCCCGTATGCAACCCTGTTTCCTCCACCAACATCCCAAATTCTTGTATCCTCCCCTCTTGCCTTATGTCTCCCACTGTTGCTATCCCTACCAGTTCCCAATGCTTTCTGATCATCTTCATTAATTGGCCTTCTTTTCCCGTCAATGCGACAAGTGGCACTTGCGGGGGACACGGGGTTGGGTTCTCTATTACCTGACAGGCCCTATGCCATATTTTCCATCCCAGTGTTATCATCTCTGGGCGTTCTTTGATATCCGATTTGGGCAGCATATCATTTCTTTCAGGAAGAATGGGGCACATTCCAGTCCAAACAACCTAGATTCTGAGGTTGGATCTTCTGAAAGCCACTTTGCTACATATTGTAGTTGGCTCGCTAAATAGTAGATCTCGTAGTTTGGCAGTTTTATACCCCCCTTATCATATGAATTTTGTAACTTACAAAGGGCAGTTCTGTTCCTCGTCCCGTGCCAGAGAAATTCCCTACATGTGCTATGTATCCTAGCAAAAAATCGCCTTGGTATCAGATGGTATATTCCAAAAATAATGCAATAATCTCGGCAGAACCACCATTTTTAGCCTTGCCCCTCTTCCCATCATCCCCAAGGGGAGCTTTGCCCAGAACTTCATACTATTTTCGATGCTCTTGACCGCTTTCTCAGTATTATGTTGGCACTCTGCCTCCACCGTATGGTAAATGTCTATCCCAAGATATCTGAACGTGTTGACCTCCCATGGTATTTGTAGAACTGGTAATTGATCTCGCGGGATCCCTACATACCTACCCGGTGGAAATATACATGATTTTTTGGGATTCACTGCTATGCCAGATAGTGACACAAATCGTTCCATCACTTCCAGAACATATTGGAGGTTTTCTTCCGGGTATCGTAAATACAACAGCATATCGTCACTGTACAAGGAGACTAAGTGCAGCTCCCCTTTTATGTTAATCCCTATTATGTCATACTGTTGCCTTAGATATATCGCCTGGGGCTCTAGTGCTAAGATATACAGAATACAGGGCCACGGGCATCCCTGTCTAGTACCCCTACTAAGTTGCCACCTCTCTGATATTATTGCTTCCGTTTTAACCCTGGCCAGCAGTGCGCTATATAGCAGTTTAACCCATTTAAGATACCCAGGCCCTATCCCATAACTGGACAGGGCTGCAATCAGCCAAGGCCATTTGACTGAATCAAAGGCTTTTATTGCGTCCAATGACACAATTGCAATTTCGCCCACGTCCCCTTTCGTATGTTTTATATCTCGGTGGAGTCGCCTAAGGTTATTGGATATATTCCTGTGTGGCACATATCCGGTCTGATCGGGGTGTATTAGTTTATTAATAATCCATCTCATTCTGTTTGCCAGAACTGCCGTGAGCGTTTTACTATCTTGATTAAGCATCGACAGCGGTCTGAATGATCCGCAATCTTTGCCAGGCTTATTAGGTTTAGGGAGCGGTATGATAATCGCCTCTTGCAGCGACTCTGGCAACCTTCCTGTTTCATATGCCTCATTTAGCATTGCTAAAAGCGGGGGAAGCACCTAATTTCTTTACATTTTATAGAATTCACTAGGGAGTCCGTCGGCCCGGGAGTCTTGCTGGTGGGTAGCTGCACTACCACCTCTTCTAATTCCTCCAGAGTAATCAGAGCATCTAAATCCTCTCGCTCCTCCGCGCTAATTCGTGGCATGCCTATGTCTTCCAGTGTTTCCCTTATTTCCCTGCAGTCGCTTCCCCTTTCATCCCTATACAATTGTTGGTAGTACTTTATAAATTCCTGATTCACGTCCTCTTGGGTGTCCACTATAATATGATGATATGATATGGCATTTGGCACTATGCACCTATCCTCCTTCATTATTGCTCTGATTATTGGTCTGGGGGTCTCGCTTTTATATTACCATGCCAGCACCCTCCCTGGTTTATCACCTCCCGCATGTTGTGTCTCTACATATTTTTCATAGTTTAGGGTGCACAGTCTCTCCCAGGGTTCTGCACATTTCTGTTGCAGCATGAGTATGGTTTCTGTATCTTCCTTGGTGTTACCCTCTCTGCTGACGCTGTTTCTAGCTCTTTTTCTGCTTCCTGTAGTTTAGGGAGGATTTGAGAGAAGCAGTTCTGGGGGTCTGGCTTTTATATGACCATGCCTCTTTTAGTGCCTCAGCTCTGAGGTGCCACGTTGGTATCCTTGCTCTTGGGGGTCGTTATTGCCATATTAGGACCAATGGCCAGTGGTCTGATAGGACCTCTGCTTTGTATTCAGTCTGTACTATTTCTGACATTAGCTCCTGTGTGACAAACATATAATCTAGCCTAGTGTGCAAATTTAGTAGGTCTGAGTGATGTGAAGGGAAGTTCAAGGGAAGTTTTGCCCAAAACTTCATGCTACTCTCCAGTTTCTTAACTGTCCTTTCCGTGTTATGCCTATGTTCTGATTCTACCGTATGGTCTATGTCCACCCCAAGATATCTGAACGTTGTGACCTCCCATGGAATCTATAGGATCCGCAAATTCTCTAACGGGATCCCCCTGTATCTGCCCAGCGGGAACACGCAAGGCTTCCTGGGGTTCACAGCTGTACCTGAAAGTTCTGCAAACCTTTTCATAACATCCAGTATATGTTGGAGGTTCTCTACTGGGTAGCGTAAATACAGTAACATGTCATCTGCATACAATGAAATGAGGTGTGGTGTCTCCCCGACAACAATGCCTATTGTATCATATTGCTGCCTTAGGTAAACCGCCAGGGGCTCCAGAGCTAGAATGTACAGCATAGGGGACCATGGGCATCCCTGTCTGGTGCCCTTGCCAAGCTGCCATCTTTCAGAGACTACCGCTCCTGTCTTCGTCCTGGCCAGTGGCGCGCTGTACAACAGTTCAACCCACCTAAGATATCCCGGTCCCATACCATAGTTAGCTAGGGCCGCCATTAACCAGGGCCATTTGACCGAGTCAAAGGCCTTAATCGCGTCCAATGACACTATCGCCATCTCGCTTTCGTCCCCATTAGTATGTTCAACCACTCGGTGGAGTCGCCGAAGATTGTTCGAGATATTCTTATGCGGGACATATCCTGTCTGGTCGGGGTGTATTAACTTACTGATAGCCTTCTTCAATCTGTTCGCCAAGACCGCTGTTAGCATCTTACTGTCTTGATTTAACATCGACAAAGGCCTATAGGAGCCGCAGTCACTACCTGGCTTGTTGGGTTTAGGGAGTGGTATAATGACCGCTTCACGCAATGATTCCGGTAGTCTCGCAGCTTCATATGCTTCATTGAGCATCTCCAATAGCGGGGGGGGGGGGGAGTACCTAAGTTTTGTATGCCTTGTAAAATTCACCTGGGAGTCCATCAGTTCCTGGGTTTTGCACATGGGCAGCTGTCTCACTACTCCCTCTAGCTCCTCTAGGGTGATCAGGGCATCTAGCTCCTCCCTCTCCTCTGCACTAATCTGGAGTAATCCAATATCTTCCAATGTGTCCTCTATCTCCTACTTGATGCTTCCTGCCTCATCTCCATACAGGCGCCTAGAATTCCCAATTAACCCCCTCTTGCGGGTCCGCTATGTTCCCATCTTGCCCGACTATCGTTCTGATTGGGGGCCAGGGGACCTCACTTTTATATAGCCATGCCAGGACCCTCCCTGGTTTGCCCCCTTCTGCGTGTTGCCTCTCTACATACATCTTATAATTGAGGTTGCATAATCTTTCCCAGTATACTGCACATTTCTGCTGTAGGCCTAAGGCCTTTTCCACTACTTCTTGGGTGTTACCGCCCCGTTCCAATACCATTTCTAGCTCCCTTTCAGCGTCTTGCAACTCAGCCAGGATCCTGTTCTGCAGCCCTCTGGACTTGGCTATAGCAGTTCCCCTCACCACCATCTTGAAGGCTTCCCAGAGTGTGCCCGCTGTCTTGACAATGCCAGTATTTATCTCAAAGTAACTTATTATTTCATCCCGCATGTCTTCCCTAAATACATTGTCTTTAAGTGCCTCTGCTCGCAAGCACCATGTGGGTATCCACCCCCCTCGGGGGTCGGTACTGCCACACTACCATCAGTGGCAAATGGTCTGAGAGGACTCTTGCTTTGTATTCTGCCTGCGGTATTTCCGTCATCAAGTCATGTGTCACAAACGCATAGTCTAGTCTAGTCTAGTATGGAAGCCCTGTGGGGCCGCATAGTGTGAATATTGTCTATCCTGCGGATGGTGCGCCCTCCATGCATCAACCAGCCCAAAATCTGCCAAGAGCGACTGCAGCGCCCTTGCAGCCGGAGTGGGTCTGTTCATTTTCGTATCCGACGTATCTACGCTGGGGTTTAGCACGCAATTGAAATCACCCCCCCACAATCCTGCCCCCCCCCACACTTCCACTGAGATTACCATACAGGGTTCTAAAGTACACAGCCGTGTCCTGATTCGGAGCTTAAGTATTCACAATACAGATCTCCCTGTTTTCCACCAACCCTTTCATAACCCCCATCCTGCCATCCGACTCTGCTGCAGGATGCAGCAGCTGGAACGGAACATGTGGGGCCACTCACGTGATTACCCCTCTAACGTATGCCGAGTACGCTGCTCCCACTACTGTCCCTTTCCATTTCTTCTGTATCACTTCCAGTTTTGCTCGCGTTAAATGAGTTTCTTGTAACAGGGCAATGACCACTTTTTTTCTGCGCAAATACATCATAACCTTTTTTCTTTTCAGATAGCTGTTGAGCCCCCTGACATTACAAGTGACTATCTTAAGGTCTCCCATGGGTCATCTTGTTTTACCCAAGGTGTAGGCTCCCCCCCAACTACCACAAACCACTGCACACAACCCCTGCCCTCCCTCCTCCCCCAACCCCAACTACTGCCCAGCTCCATCCCTGGATCTCCGGCTCCCCTACGTTTCGTCCTGCCCTGGAATCCCAAGCCACAAACCTAACTAAACTCTAAATAGGGGTACAGAGACTAGCCCCAAGAGGCTCCCTTACCAAGCAATAGTCTCAGTGCTCACGAACCATGACTCATTCCAACCTATGCATGCCCGCCCTTAAGCTGCGTCAATGATTATAACCAAGTCCCATAGTCTTAAGTCCCGACACCCTCTGGTGCTCTCCCTGTGCATTACTTATCTTTTCCTCCTTCATCTCTCGTCTGGACCTCCGATTTGCATGTCGAGCCATCCCATAGCTTCTTCCGGCGTATCAAAGAACCAAGTTCTGTTTTTGTGGAAAACTTTAAGCTTCGCCGGGTAAAGCAACATGTATTTGTGGGCCGCTTCTCGCAATCTCCGCTTGAAGAGCCCCAAAGTTCATACGGCTCCGCTGTACCGCCAGGGTATAATCCGGGTAGGCAGTTATGCTCGCTGCCCCTCTCTGTATTGTTCCGCCCTTCCGGAAGTGTTCAAGGATTCTCTCTCAATCCCGATAGTTAAGGATCTTGGCGATGATCGGCCTAGGCGGGTTGCCTGGCGGTGGCTTCCTAGTGAGGGCCCTATGCGCCCTTTCTACCGCGAACCCCTGGGACAAGGTTCCCCCGGTGATCTCCTGCATCAGCATAGTCTCGATAAACTCTGTGGGGTTGGGACCCTCCGGCAGACCAACAATACAGATATTATTCCTCAGGGCACGTCCTTCCGCCTCCTCCGCTCTGCTTTCCAGGTTGCCCACACGTTACACCAGGGCATGCAGCTCCGGCTCAGTCTGCTATGTTCGGACCTACTTCTTTCTCAAGGTTCTCCGTGCGTTCCGCCGATGACCTAACATCTTGCCGGAGCAGGTTGACTTCCTCCTGCACTGCCCCCACTATGAGGTCCAGCGCTGTTTTCAATTCCGTCACGGCCAGTTCAAGCTTGGTCTCCCAAGCCACCTTCAAATCGGCAATCGCTGCTAGGACTTCCTGGTTCATTCCCATGGTGGCCATGCCCCCCGCTAGGGCTTTGTCTTTGCTCCTGGCTCCCTCCGGGCCCGGCGGTGTCCTAGCATATTCGTCTAGTGTAGGCTGCTTGCCCTTCAGCCTTGGAGGTTTGTTGAACATGACACTGCGATAGGGGTTTGCGGGTGGGCCCCCTCACTTGTGGTTGCCAGCCCCGGCGGGAGCAGGTTTCTTCGGCGCCTGAGCCAAGGGGGAATCGCCCCACTGCCGTCCCAGAACTGCTTCCCAGCTGCAGGAATGGGTTCCACCCTCCCACGTGACCTTATATGTCCACTCTCCGATTCCGCCAGCGGCACGCAGGTCTCAGGCTCGTTGTCTAAGTCTATATGTGTTCTGCGCCACACCACACCTCAAGACTCACCCGCATCCTCTGGTTCTGCTTGTCTCTGTCCACAGGCTGTTGCGCATCCGAGGGGTGCTCAAGGACTCATGCCCGGTTCGCTAGTTGTGCACTCTGACTCGCACTTGTCCACCTTAATGTTAGTTTATTTGTCCTGGAGCGCTTCCCTCGTTGCCTTGTGTGCAACCCACCACAATCTTCATCACCTCCTGGAGCCCCAATCAGGGTCCGCTATTATTACTGGTCTTTTCTTCCCACATTGGGCTAATGTCCCACATTTGCCCTGCCCGCAGGTTCACAGCCGCAGCATAGTATGTCTAACTAGATGTCATGCACCTGGGCACTCTCCCCTCTCCTACCTCAATCGATGTCCTGTGCAGGCCGCTTGGTCTGCACACCGAGCGTTCCGTGCCTACTTATGTGCACATCCCCCTGCGGTACCTGTCCTCTTCCTTTGCTTATTTTCTAGTGCAGCTTGATGTCCGTCTCGCACTTTGTTCCGGCATGTGGCGGCCTTGCACACGGGCCCTTCCCGCTCACCTTCACTGTAGGCTGCCTGGCGGGTCTTGTGTTTTGTGTCCGTTCTGGCCTCTCATCCCTTCCACTGCTGTCGTGGCATACACCGTATCAGGGCTCTGGTCCTCAGTTTACCCTCTCGCGCCCACTCCCTACGTTGTGCAGCTGCCCTGCCGCAATGTTTCTCTGCCAGTCTCTGTATGTTCGCCACGTATTAAGCTCCAAACAGCGGCCCTGCTTATTCCTCTCTTCAGGCCGCCTGCTTTGTCCTGCATCCTCACGTTCCTGGACCCTGCTGCTGGTTCCTCTTCGTTATCCTGGCAAGTTTCGTTTCCCGTGGACTGCGCGTCCGTTGGGAGCAGCGTTGCCCATCCGGCACTTCTCACACGCCCAGGCACTTCTCACATGCCCAGGCCGTGATCATCCATCCAGACGGCTTCTGTTTCTGCAGCCGTGGTTGCCACTGCCCGCAGCTGCTCGCCAGCCGAATCAACAATCTTTTTCACGTGTGCTGAGCTCCGCACACTCGTCCATCCATCTCCCTGCCAGACAGTCTGCCCCAGCGGTGCGCGTTTCCCTTTATTGATGTTCGTAATCCGTTACGCCCTACAGTGTTGCCAGCGCACGGCTACTGTATCATCGCCTTTTAGAAGCCAAATGCTTCCTTTGTTCTTACTCCCCGCCGGTCATTTTGTATCCGGCTCCTTCTTCAGCACTCGCAACCAAGTTCTTGCAAAACTCTGTCTCGGTACCTCGCATGGACTTCACAGATTCAGCAGGCACTCTTGTCATATTCATAGCCAGGCATGTTTGTTTTCAGCAGTTGCAGGCGTCTGTGACAGCACTTGCAGTAAGGATCATGGTAGGAGCACCTCCGGAACAAGTCGTCTTACATGGCCTCCGTATCCACGCCCCCTAACTCACCCGTAACGGTCCGAGCGAGCACCCTGCCTGGTCTATCAGCCTCCCCCTATCGTCTTGCATGACAAGTCTATCGAAATAGGATATTTCTCTGTCGGCAGCTTCCCGAAATGCATCTAATCTACCCTCTATGTCACCTCGCAAATTTAAAGAAGGGTTATGGGCATATTGGACATAAAGTGCCGTTAGTTCTGACTCATGAAGCTGCATCTCATTCCTTATAGCCTTCAGAACCCCAAACTCATTTGAAATCACTATCCCCCACAGATACGCCTTAAACGCCTGCCACAGAATGGTCCCAGAGTCGACCATCATTCTTCTCAAAATAAGTGGCAATATGTTCCTGCAGATTAGTAACGAAACACTGTGTCCCGTAGCGCTGTAGGTATAAAGCACAAAGGCGGGTGTGGCCCCTCCTCCTTAGTCAAGAGTATGGAGAGCGATATGGGACAGTGGTCCGAAAATGTGCAGGAAAATATAGAGCACCCTTCCACCATCAGTAAAAGTGCACAAGAGACCAAACATACATCTGTTCTCGAGTGCATGTCATGGACATTGGAATAATACGTATATTCCTCCCTGCTCCATGCAATGTACGCTACACATCATATACATCCATTTCACCCATATGTGTGAGTATATTCTGTGCCGCTCTGGTGAGGCTGAGGCGTATCCGAGGTGCAATCCAATGTCATACTTAATATAGTATTCATATCGCCACCACAGATCAATAAGGCCATAGGATATTGTGCACATAACTAAAATATAGTCAAAAAATTCAGCGTCATCTATATTAGGCCCGTAAACATTCACTAATAGCACCTCTCATCCACATAACTTACCATGCACTAATACATATCTCCTCTCTTCATCAACCTTCGCGGCCAGGTGTACAAACTGTACATTCCTCTCCGGCTTCCTTCCTACAAACTGTACATTCCGATGTATTAAAGTCATAACTCCCCTAGCCCTGGTCTAATAGGATGTGTAATACCTACTTGAAAAGTCCTTGCAGGACAAGGCTACCGAGCCTTTAAGAACTGAGGTTCGGACCCTCTGTGGCAGAGCCCTCGCAGGACAAGGCCGCAGGGTTGAGCCACGCAGGTGCGCAGCAAATGCTGCCTGATTACATGTAGCACGCTTTGTTACATCCACGCTAACAAGCCTTTAAGAACAGATGTACGAGCCCTCTGCACCAAAGCCCTCGTAGGACAAGGTCACGTGTGGCTATGGGGTAGTGGCACAGATCATGAGTGCGGACGACCTCACCCCCCTCTCTGCGTTCGCAAGGTAAAAAGGTGTAGGGAGGGTTAGTATTGCTACACTTCACGCACCCCCCTAGTCTTATGCCCCCCTCCCTCTGCACACACGTTTTCCCCTGCTCCTGGTCCTCGTACCCCTCCCCCACCCCATGCTTGCTTTCCCCCTGCCTACGTGCACGCCCTTGCAACCTTAAACCGCACGCGCTCCCTCGCAACTTTGGGCCTTGTGCGTTCCCTTGGAACCTTGGGCCGTGTGCGCTCCTTTGCAACTTTGGCCCGCGCGCGCTCCCTTGCAACTTTTGGCCTAATGCGCTTCCTCGCATCTTTTGGCCTAATGAGTTCCCTTGCATCTTTTGGCCTAATGCGCTCCCTCGCAACTCAGGCCGCGTTAACTCCCTCGTAACTCTAGGCCACATGCGTGCTCCCCGCTTCTCAAGTGCACGCGCTCCCTCACATCAGGTCACACCCCATCTTGGGACATGTGCGCTCCCTCGCATCATAGGTCCCCTCATCCTTTACATGTATCCCTTCTCTTGTGTATTGACATTGTGTTTTTCCCCACGGTTTTTGCATTGCTTGCGTTCCCTATTTCTAGGTTCCTTGCTGTTATTGTGCTTTGTTAAGGTTCTTTATTGCATCTGATTTCATGCTTTGTTGGAGGTTCTGTATTCTTCTGACTTCTTAGCTCCAGTGTTTCTTGTTCGGTGTTGTTCTCTACATTCTTGTTTTGCATTGCCTGCATTCCCTACTTCTAGGTTCCTTGTTGCTTATTGTGCTCTGGTGAAGGTTCTGCATGCAACTGATTTCATAGGTCCAGTGTTTAGTATTCTGTGTTATGCTCCGATGCATGTTTTCGATGCATTTTCTTTCGAAACTTTTCCATTCGGTGCAATCACTAGGAATCCCTTCCACTCCTCTAAGACCATCATTAATGTCTCTGGCTCCTTTGCCGCCTCCTCCTTACGTCACCTCTCTGGCACCCTCTGTTGTTTCTTTGGCCACTCTACTGCTGCCTTCTCCTCCAACTCTCTGGCACCCTCCTTTGATTCTTTGGCCGCTCTGCTGCCTCCTTCCTCCGCCACCTCTCTGGCACTCTCTTCTTCCTCTCTGTCTACCATGACATCTCTTCCTTCCTCCTCTGGCACTTCCTCTTGCATGTACCCCTCCACAGAAGTCTTTCAAAGGTGGCAACCTGCTCCACATCGCTACCCTCAACTCTTGCGCCACTGTCGAACATTCCTCTGACATCTGCCGTCTCATGAAAGATCTCGATTTGGATGTACTCGGTCTCACTGAGACTTGGTTCACGGCCAGCTCCGTCACGAGTTTTGACACTCTCCTTCCTGGTGCCTACAAGATCCTCTCCGTAGTGAGAACCAACCGTCCCGGGGGTGTGTAGTCTTGATCTTCACGGAGTGATTCTCTGCTTCTGTTATTCCAATGCAGGACTACTCCTCCTTTGAATGCCTGGTCTACAGGCTCTCTCTCTTTTTCCTGGCCTCTCTCTCACTGTGGTCACTATAGGCAGCCTGGCCAGGTCACCCTCTTCCTCTCTGAGTGGGCTGACCTCTCCTCCTCCCTCCACCGATCAACTTCTCCTCCTCAGAGACCTGAACATCCACCTGGATGCTACTAGCCCCTCTGCTGAGCTCTTTCACAACCTCTGCAAATATCTCTCTATCTCTCTCTCTCTCTCTCTCTCTCTCTCTCTCTCTCTCTCTCTCTCTCTCTCTCTCTCTCTCTCTTTCTCTCTCTCTCTCTGTCTCTCTCTATTCTTTCCTCTTGCCTGACTCGCTCTGCAGGGCACACGTTCTGATCTGATCAGACCCCCCCCCTCTCTAACCCTCTCACCACTCCTCTCTCTTGGAGCAATCACTTTCTCCTTTCCTCCCACCTCTCTCTGCCCTGCAGGCCAAGCCGATTCCAGCACTGCCACCTACTTTCTCGGTCATCCGGCCCATGAAGCGTGTCTCAGTTGAGGCTTTCGCTGCTACCTTCTCTCCTCCCGCTACACCTTTGGCTGACTCACACTCTGACACAGCCCTCTCTAATCTTCATCTTTCTATCTGTAACACTCTTGACGTCCTTCACCCTTTCATGAGGATGCAGTTGAAGCCCTCAACCAAGTGCAACTCTTGGTACGATTACGACCTCGCCACCCTTAAACGCAAGTGTAGGGCGGCTGAGAGGAAGTGGAGGACATCAGGCGCACCCTCTGACAAACTGGCCTGCCGCCTGCTCCAAAAGCAGTACCGACTCTCTGTCCTCTCTAAGAAGATAGCGTACATCCAAGCATGCGGCTCTGCAGCATCTAACAACTCGGCCAAACTTTTCTAAATCTGCAAGGAGCTGGCCAATCCTGCTGCAGTCTCTACCTCTCCTGTTGCCTCCCAGGCCCTGTCTACTCATTTCACCTCTAAAACTCAGGACATCCTGTCTGCCCTTTGTTCTTCTACCTCCTTTTCCTCCTCCTCTACCACCCCTTGCCTGCCTTTCCCCTGTTTACCCCTGATTTGGTTTCTAGACAGGTCCGATCTATGAAAGTCTTGTCAAAGCTGGTTCTCCCCTGCTCATCCAGAACCATCAGGGATCACATTGACTCCCTTGCTCCATCCTTGGCTGATTTCATTCCTTTACCACTGGAACCTTGCCCTCCCCCTTAAGCACTCCCTTGTGCACCCCCTCCTAAAGAAGCCCTCTGCTGATCCTCTCCTGCTAACTATGCCCCAATCTCCATCACTCCTTTGCTGGGCAAACTCTTGGAAAAGATGGCCTTCTCCCAGCTTAATCTGCATACTGAATCAGTTGGTTGTCCCCACAACCACCAGTCTGGCTTCATAGCCGCCAGAAGCATGGAAACAGCTCTCCTGAACACCTGTGAAGACTTGCTCTCTAATCTTGATTCTAATCTCAGTCCTCATTCTCCTTGATCTATCCTCTGCTTGTGACATGGTCAACCATGCCATCCTGCTCAATCGCCTCCGTGACAACCTGGGTATCACTTGTCAGGCTGTGGCCTGTTTGATCTCCTTTCTCACCGACCGACCCTCCCAGGTCCAACTGGGTTCTTTCCTCTCTTCCATCTCTCTCTCTCTTTCTACGTGTGGTGTTCCCCAGGGGTCTAACCTTTCTCCCTGGCTTTTCAATCACTACCTGGCACCTGTTTCCCACTGCATCGCTACATTATGCTCTAACTTTCAGTGTTATGCAGATGACGCCCAGCACTCCTTTAGGCTTCCGTCAGCCACCTCTGTTCCTTCTTTCATACCAGACTGTCTGGAATGGTGTGCTGCCAATAATCTCTGCCTTAATTCCAGTAAGACTGAGATCCTCCTCAACGGGACATCTGCTCACTCCTTTCCTCTCTCCCTCCCTGACCAGCCACCCTGGACCCTCTTCTTACTCCTTCATGTGAGGCTAAGAACCATGGTGTTGTCTACGACTCCACCCTCTCCTCCTCTCCTCACATCTGACGTCTGTAAGAAGTCACACTATCAGCTGCACCTCCTCAGAGGTATTCCTCTTTAGGCTGGACTACGGCAACAGCCTCTTTCTAAATCTGCCTGTCTTCACCCTTCAACCTTTACAACTTATCCAGAACATGACTGCAAGACTAGTCCTTGGCCTCAAGCCCAGGGATCGTATCTCTCCAGCTCTGAAATATGTTCACTGGCTCCCTGTGGCTGCAAGGATCAAGTTCAAGACCATTTGCATCATCCACAAGGCTTTCTGGGGCCTGGGACCGCACTACCTCTGCCTTTCTCTTCCTAAACCTCTTCCTTCCTGAGCTCTCCACTCATCCGCCTCCAACTCTCTGAGGGCCAGTCGCTTCTCCAAGACGAGAGTTGAGGGCAGATCTCTTTCCTCGGCTGGGGCCTCCCTCTGGAACAGCCTCCCTGCCTCTCTCAAACTTGAGCAGAACCACCTCCGGTTCCGGAAGCAACTCAAGAACTTCCTTTTCGCTTCCGCTTTCTCTCCTTCTCTCCCTTGCTGATGTCCCTGACTGCTCTGCGCACTGGTCACCTGGCCCCACACTGAACTCGGACCCAGGCTCCTGCATGACCAGCCGCCCTCGCACTGGCTCCCGGCTGCCCTTGCACTTAAGGGCCTGTATCTGTAACCCTACTGTCCCTTCTCTATCTGCTCTTATGAGCCACCCCGGCTGCACTTATTGAATACCTGCACTTCTCCCCCCACTCCCCTCTCTGCTCTGGCACTTCCCCCATCCCTCTCCCCTGCACTTGCGCAATCTAAATGGCACAAGGCCTAGTAATATTGTTGTTTTGTCCTCCTTCTATTGCCCCCTCTTGTCTTGTTTTGCCTGTAAACACTTGTGTACAGGAGCGTTATAAATGACATATCATATCATACTCTACCCCCACACCGGTGCGAGCAGCTCTGCCTGCTTAGCCAGCATATGCATTTCTTGCAGAGATAAAATATTAGCCCCCTTCCCATTTGCGTAGGCCATGATCTTGCGTGCTTTAATCGGGTTCCCCAATCCCTGGACATTCCAGCTTGGTAATTTAACTTGCAAACTGAACTCACTGGTCTGTGCCATACACAACTTATTACACAAATATCAGCCTCCAAGCTAAAATCCAACTCCGTCAGCCTCCCGTAAATTGTGACCAAGTGCCATTTGTCATTTCTTACCCAGATAAACCCTCCACCCCTTCCTTGACAGCCCCCACACATGGGCCATTCTCAACCCTCCTCTCCCCACCCCTAACACAAAACCAACCATTTGCACCTGCAAGGGGGACAACTTGTTTCCATGCAGAGTGGGCCGCCAACATGCCCTGACGGTTTTAGGATGGTTATGCATCCCGCTGGTCCACAACCAAGCATAATACCATCTACCCATCAACAACAGGATCTTAGACCACATCAAGAGTCATACAAAATCACTTGGGGAGCCTTGCGGCCTGGACAGACGCAGCAAGATATGTCTGTCTATATAGAATACTACTTCCTCCGGGACTGTGGAAAAATAAAGGATTTGTTATTATGCTGAATCTTGAGGCAGGTGGGATATAGCATATCATACGGTGTGTTTCGCATCCCCAAAAAGGTGCTCAGCTCCTGCTGCACTGCCACTGTGTAAGCAGGGAAAATACGAACAACCCCTGTGTGGGGTCATATATGCTCTATGAGCAACATACAATTGGGTGAGTTTGAATCTGGCGTTCCTTGATACTTATTTGGTGTAAAGCAGTGCCCTTTTCCATTTCGCAGATGTGAAAGCCCTCGCCATATCTGCCTCCCGCTTACTGCACACCTTTATTTACAGCAGATGAGTGATTGAACTTTGAAGCCAAGATAAGATACCGTAAACAGAGTTGTCTGGCACCACGTGGGTGCTCATTCGAAAATCTCTGTTAGGTATCCAGCTGAAAGGTGACAAATGTGAAGAGTGATAAAGAATTGAGAAATTGAAGTGGTCCTGCAGCGAGTCACGCAAAACCCTGTGCACATTCCAAAGTTTTCGATAATTGATGAGAAAGTATGTGAAGTTGGTCCGAGCTCAGCAGAGGGAGATCAACTAAAAGCTTTTGGTTAAAGCAAGTTTGTGTAAAGTTATATAGGCAATTGAAATGAGTCTGAGCCCGGCGGAGGGAGACTAATTGAACATTGTGTTAAAGGGATCTAAGCCCGATTGAGGGGGATCCAAGTTACCTGAGAAAGAATATCCTACGAGAAATTGGATGCATAAAGAATTTACGAAAATTGTGTTGAGAGGATCTGAGCCCAGCTGAGTGGGATCCGAGGTGAATAATGAATCGCCTAAGAAATTGAGTAATTGTGAAAATCTGAACAAGGAAAAGAACTTAGCGTTTGTTTGTCGCATCAGGCCCTCTGAATGAAGAGACTTTGAAAGGCGAAGAGACTTGGTCACGGGAGGCCCTGATGCTAATGATTGAACTGTATCCTAATGGTAGATAAGCCAGAGACTGTGCTAAGCTCAAGTGCATCGCCTTGTCCCATGCTGGAAACGTGGGGAAGGGAGGCCAACGTCCTGAGCATCCTGACATATCATTTTGTGACCACTTCTTTCATTTTCATAAAATTGTTCGCCCACACTGTTTCCCACACTATTTGTATTTAGAGGTAAGGATTGGCAATAGGTTTATTAGTATAGGCACTTTTACTTTCGACAATACACTAGTAGGACTATGTTATTATTATTTGATGGTTGTAGCTTGCTCCCATCTGTAGATGGAGCATTAGATAGGTGTTTTTCAAACCCTTTGCCTTCCTTACATCCCATCTCCTGCAACAGCATATTCTTGACCTATTCCGTAGGTTTTCTTCCTTCTTCCCCTTCGGGGAGTCAGAGTATCCTAATATTATTCCTGCAGGCCGTCCCTGCTGCATTTTCCTTGCAGTGTTCCAGAGCCTTCACCTTGTCTATCAGGTCCACACGTGGGTCCGCGTGCTGGCTATGTTTGCTGTGTTATCCTATACTTGCTGTTCTGCTTTTCCCAGAAGATCCGCCAGTGCCCGTACATCCTGTCGGAGCAGACCCACGTCCACAATGAGTGCGTTGATTTTATACTCCAGTTGCGTTTTCAACATATCTATAGCCACCAAAATGGGACCACCTTCTTGTGTAGTCACCTGCGGTGCTGAGGCAGCCCCTGCTTGTTCCCCCTTCTGTCTCAAGTTGCCATATTCTTTCTGTGTGTAAGCCGCCATGACGGTTTATCTGCCTTTCCCCTTCCGGCCTTTCTCTGCCATCGAAAAGCAATGTTTGTGCCAGGTCTAACTGTCTGTTGTGGGTCACACTCCCTAGTGTCCACCTGGAGTGTGTTCCTTCTCCCCACCTTCTGCTCGTCCCGTCTAGGTCTTAGCACCGCGCTCCACTTCAGGCCAGCAATCTCCCAATATACCCCGCACCCTGGAACCAGGCATCTCTCGGCCACCTTAATTGTGTGTCGGCTGAGACCGCTGCACTGGCCTTGCACTTCCTTCTGCCACTGTGCAACGCGGGTGTCTCCCTGTTCCACCATTCCTCACCCGCCATACACTGCACACAGCCAGCACACCTGCCCTTTTGCTTCTGTGGTGCCTTGCCAAAGCAGGTGCAGTTATGACTGAACTCAGTGTCTATGCGCTGCGTACCTGTCGTGGCGGTATCCCCCGAGCAGTGCAGCGGTGCATCTGGTGGCTCACAGAAGGGTCAGGCACAATGTCAGTGGTAGGCAGTACACACCTGCCAACCAATGCTTGATGTTAGTCAGATGTATTGGAACCGACCCTCTGATTCAACAAGGGCTCCCTCTGGTGTGTGTCTTCTGATTGCTGGGTTTCTGAATTCAGACCTGCTGTCTCCACCCGTCCTCACAGCCACTGATCCAATCCAATGGACTCTAGCTCCCCTTCCAGCTTCTCCTGTTGTCCCAGGGGCCTCTGAGCGACCCAGCCCCCCGGGTCAGCAAGGCCTGTGACGTCTCTCTGCAACGTAAGGAAAGAATATTTGCTGCTTCACTGGTGTCCGTCCCTAGCCGCAAGCAGGAGCCTGTGAACCATGATCTTCCTAGGAATTCGTCCGGCCGCCAGCACGCTCATATATGTGCCCGGGCTTGCCCAGTGTTTCCATGCCCCCAGCAGCGTTCACCGCAATCTCCTGTGCTTCTCCTCAGGCCCTGCCAGGCTTGTGCGTACCTTCCGCAGCCATGGCACAGGGGAGACAGAAGAGGGGACAGAGGGGTGCGGGGGTGTCTGCAGCCCCTGTGGTTTGAGTCTCATTGTTGCCGGCGCACTGGCCACCAGTCTCCGCAGGATCTGCCCAGCACACCAGCAGGGTGCAGAGGCTTGTACGCTTTGCTGTGTCCATCCCTCCTATAGCTGATCCCCAGTGCTCTTTAGCTTAGCGCACCTTATTGAGTGTACATGTTGCAGCCGCCATCTTGGAGGTGCTAGTCTCCAACTCTCGAGGCTGACATCTGCCACCCTTGTGCCTCAATTGCTTGGCATCTCAACCCCCTCTGACTTCCGCTATGCTTCGGTTCAAGTAGTAGTAACGTGCAGGGCGAAACGCTCCTTTACAGCTCTGAAACTGTTATCAAATGTATGATCGTGCGGGAGCACTCGAGAAGATTTGCTTCACTCCATGGCTGCTAGCCATGCCCCGAGGTTAAGTACAAACTTTGTGATATTCTGGATGATGCCCGCAAGAAGGACACGCTCCTGCCCTTCAATGTGGCAGTAGCTGCCCCCGTACTGGAGGTGTGGGAGATACCTGCATCTTTTCCGGCAGTGGACAGAGATTTGGCAATGAAACACCATCCCACACCGTCAGATCCAGCCTTTCTTCCCATTCTTCGCCTGAGAACTTGGTAGTGAAAGCCGCTACGGCTAGCCTGAAGACCTCTATCTTCCCGTCCCTTCTAGCAGACAGGGAAAGTAAGAGGTTTACACATGGAGCAAGAAGATGTTCGCGTTGAACAGTCTTGCACTGCGGGGTGTGAATGCACCTTTGCTGCATGGCAAAGTTATCCTTCAGCCTTTGGACTTTGGTGGTCAATTCGGCGGAGTATGTCCCGGGGGGAGAGATGAGTGACGGTTTTCAGTCCTTAGTCCCCGACAGCAAGGAGGCGGCACGTCAGATGCTACCATCACAACTGGACATGGCCGACTGTATGGGAAGAGCCATGGCCACAAGCACTGTGGTCTGGTGCCACTCGTGGCTAACGACATCAGGCTTTGAGGCGGACCTCGAGTTCAGACTGTATATGATTCTTGACGGACATCGAGTTCAGACTGTATATGCTTCTTGACGGCCATAACCTTTTTGGAGCTAAGGCTGACGACACCCTCCAGAAGGTTCATTCGTCCACGTTGACTTCCAAGTCTTTGGGGCTAGCATTGCAATAGCCTTCCTCTCAGACATCGTCTCAGGCAGGTTTTTTTTGTCCCTTTCACACATTCACCCAGAGGGGCCGTGGTCAGTCTGCCCCAGGAAGATGAAAGGGTAGATGTTTTCTGAGCGGGAGATGGAGGGGCACCCAGTGAGTGGCCGTTACAGCAGCCGCTGTCTGACGCACCCCAAGGCGCCAAATCTCAGTGACTGGGTTTGCCATTCATCACCTGTGAGAGCCGGGGGGGCTTTCTCCTTTTAGCCCGGAATGGTCGAAGACCACGCCTGACACTTGGGCCTTACAGGTCATTCAGCAGGGATATTGCCTTTCATTCCTTCAACGCCACCCCAGACCAGGGTCCTCAGACCACTCCTTTGTCTCCGGACCCCGTTCTACTGGAGGAGCTCTGTCAGCTTCCATCGAAAAGTGCTATTGAAATAGTTCCATGCTCAGAGCGAGGGACACTGTCTACTCTACCTATTTTCTGGTGCCAAAGGAGGATGGGGGCTTGCGCTCCGTCCCAGATCTGCGTCTGCTGAACTTGTTCCTACGCAAGGACAAATTTAAGATACCTCCTCTAGCCCAGATTCTACAAGCCCTCAATCTGCAGGCTGGTTGGTTTCCCTAGACCTTCAGGATGCCTACTTCCATGTACTGATTCATTTAAAGCATAGGATGAACCTGAAGTTTGTGATGGGTCAACACCATTACCAATTCAAGGTCCTGCCATTCGGGCTTTCTTCAGCTCCCAGGGTTTTCACCAAGCTGCTAGCAGTGGTGGGGGCTCGTCTCAACCCCAGGATTTATGCAAGCCCTCTGCCTCCTGTACCAACCCCACACTCTGGAGCTCCTTTTTCCTCCAGAAAGCTGCAGTTTGGGCGATAAACTCCCCTCATCACGGTCTTGCTGGCATCCCAGACGGTACGCCAATCTACCACACCAGTATAGTTTTCCCGAAAGTAATTTCACATAGTCGTTTCCATATGGAATCTCAAAGCAAGGTCTCTTAATAGCAGGTCATTCAACCACAAAGGTGTATGGACCTACAGTAGAGGTGCCAGAGGTTTAGCCCAGAGGATAACCGGGGCATGGTTTGTCAGATATTGCGCCCCAATCTCTATTTCTATCATATGTGAGATAAAGGTACCTGACACTAATATGTCCATTCGCGAGAAACCTTTGTGTGCTCTGGAGTAGTGTGTGTATGCCCGGTCCTGGTGATGAAAGAATCAACTGGTTTCAATGAGATGCAGTTCTCTAAAAGCCTGCTATCACCTATCTATGCCTACCATTATTAAGTGTGTGTGGAAGAGTTTTATCCACGGAAGAGTTCATTACACAATTAATATCCCCCCCACCAACACCTTACACACACACCACTCCATTAGCTTACTGAACAGACATGTTAAAACATGATCCTGTTTCTCATTAGGTGCATATATCACTATCACAGTAACCAAGTGTCCCAGCAGTTGGCCCCTCCTCCAGGACCAAACAGCGATCTTCTGGTTCTTTATACAGGAATTGTTTACTGAGCCCTGTGTCCTTTGCGATCAGGATCACTACTCCCCTCTTTTTAGGGCCACTGGACGCAAAGAACTGTGTGGGGAATGCTTTGTGTCTCATATGGGGCTTATCCTTGGGGAGCAAATGTGTCACTTGTAGCCAGACCACAGAGGCGCGCAACTCTGTCAAACGCCTCAAGATTGATTGTCTCTTGATCTGCGAGTTTAGACCCTGAACGTTCAAGGAGATCGTTTGCAGCTCAGTCATAATCCAGCTACAATCCTTAGTACCCCTGTGAAGCTCAATAGAGACCCCCTCCATAGTTGTGACAAGGACTCTTGTATACCAACTATATTAGACAAATATTATGCCCTATGGAAAGGAAACAACTCTGCTGTGTTTCACAACTGTATGATCTGGTGAGGAGACTAGAACTGCATTGTTAGTAAATCATTCCATTTTATTATTACTTCATAAAAAGCTGGTTAAAACAGTATACATCACACAATTCTACAATTCAATTCATCAAACCAGTAACCATTTTGTGTGTGCAAACCCTGCATAATTTGTGCAAAAAAGGCATTGTAAATGCAAAAGACAGAGCATATGTTGCCTGTTAGTTTATCTTAATTACCTTATTACCTTACAGTTGTACTAATATAATCGATATGGCTCCTATTGATAGTCCATGATTAAACATCAATATCTCCTGATTTTCCATATTCTAGATCATCTCACACTGGTGATCCACAATTATACATCAACTATAGGTGTCCAAAACGCATCTGACAATACTTTTCTTTCTAGGACCTCCCTTAATTAATAGTTTCGACTTGACATCAATTGGTTAAAGTTCTTATAAACCACTGGTCAACGTCTTTGGGATTTGTGGATTTAGCCCAATTTGTTGATCTGAGGCTTTTTTGCATTACTAAAAAAAAACGAGTAAAAATACATAAAATGTGATTAAAAAATGCAGTCTACCTCTCCTCTCCATCATACTATTTTAATTATTTTGTTTATACTAACTGGGAGCAACACATTACTTTTTGGTGCTCAAAACCCAGGTTCTTTTGTGGGAAAGGACCTCTTTTAGAACTTCAAGGTGTAGTGCTGATATTCTAAATACAGCATTGAGGTCAGCCATTTGTTCATTTTTGTAGGCACCTTAGAGACCCCAAATGATCCAAATTAAAAAAACTCTAGTCAACTTAGAGCTTACAACATTCAGTCTTCAACATAGCCAAAAAAGGCAAGTAGCTCAACTCCAATTCTCTCTCTAAATACACATAAGAATGGTCTCCAACAGATAGTTCCATGTATCATTAAATAACTTGCAACATTTTCACTGCTATGAAATAATGGTTATTAATACCTTATTATGCCCCATAGATGTTCTTTCATATTTCCATTAGTTCAAATCGGAAAATGCTGGTGATTCCAATGGGGCCTCTGATGTTCTAAATTCCGAATTCGTCTCTCTATATAGACAAAATATAACACATTTTGAACCCTTTGTTTAACAGGATATTTTTCCAGCTGGTTCACTGTGAAATGTGATAAAAACATTACCCCAACAAACGGAAGCGCTTTGTACTTTCAGGTGTTTTTGAAAATCTGGGGCTGCCTACAATGCGTTTCTCCATCCGAGGATCCAGGCCTTCTTAGCTGAAGGTACATAACAAAAGAAGAGAAACCCCCATATTAGTCTGCAAGCAAAGTTAGTGGCTGCTGTCGCGGGATTGTAAAAGCGAAGGGCAGAGCGGCCTGACCGTCAGAGTCCGGGTCTATTTCTCCACCGGGCCGGTATCTGTGCAGCCGGTCAGTGCTGCGTGGTCCCAACAAATGCCTATGCTTGCAGAATCATAGAGTCCGTTGAACGACTTCTGATTCTTGGAAGCAGCAATAGAAATAGGACTTTAATGGTTCCTCGATGTATTGTAGGAGTGTCCTCCTCTCATTATAATCATAGAGAAGTGACTGTAGATAAACGCTGCGTTAGGCAGTGGGCGAAAGTTAGCCAAATACAAACCTCATCTGTGAGATTGTGAAAAAATAAAATACATTTCAATGCAGTATCCTTTGATAAAAGATACCAATTTTGTTACAATTTTTTTTTAAATAAAATAAAAAAATTGAACAAAATTTGAATGGTGTCAAAAATAAAAAAGAGAAAATAACTCACCTGGTCTCCAAAGCATGACCTGTCGGACTCATATGTTGGATGGTACTCGGGCAGCTAATGTTATGATCTGTTTGAATGCTTTTTGTGTATGTAACCAGCCCATTCGTTGTTTCTGCGACATCGAGCTGAATAGACATAGACCACCAACCGAGTTCTTTTGTTAGATAAACATTAGAGCGTGCCATACTGCATTATCTATTGGATTGGCTCCATTCTTCTTGTAAATTGAGATCATTTGTATAGCTCTGGGTATGGTACAGCCCCCATTGCTCTTTGCGACAACCTGTTTGCGGTATTTGCTGCATCTGTGGCCATAACTTTTTCAACTGCCCACCACTTTAGGTCTTCAGGGCCATGATTGTACTCTAAGAATGTGTACCACAAGTGGTGAATTTAGCTGTTTATTCTTGATTTTTGATTAATGCTCGGTGATTCTGAGCTTAACTGCCCTTGACGTCTTTCCAATATATCTTTTGTTTTACGGGCATGTGATAGCATAAATGACATTATTACTTTTGCATGTAGTATGGTTTCTTAACATCCATTTTCTTTTGTTTATGATAACGCTGGCGTTTGCTGTGGTTAGAGCACAATTGCAGCAGCCTCTGCATGGGTAGTGTCCTAAAATACATGGCATCCCCCATGTGGCAGTAATAGACAGCTGTTTGTCTTGTATAGTATTCCTATCAGCTTTGGACACCCACTCTTTTATGTTTTTTCCTTTTTTTAAGGCATACATAGGTTTACTTAATTTAGGAATATTCAATTGGAGCAAATGCCAATCATTAGCTATAATTGATTTTATTTTTTTGTGATTTTAATTATATGTTAAAGCAAACACTAAATTTTCGTTGGTGGGCTTGTGGTGGTTGTCCTTTTTCAGGAGCAACTCATCCTGATGTTGATACCTGTCTCTTTTTTTTATTTTGTCAACAATTTGACAGGATTACCTCCTTTCCTTCAGTCTTTTTTCTGTAATATCAGACTATTCAAGAAATGTTCTAGTTTGGAACAATTTCAGGAGCTCTCAAAAACTGTTCATATGGGAGATTTGATTTCAACCCTTGGGAATGAAAACTTTCATGGTGCAGAATACTATTCCTAGCTGAATCCTTCCTATACAGGTCTACCAAAAGTTCACCACCTTCTGCTTTGATAAGGAAATCCAAAAATGGAATCTCTTTCTGATTTGTTTGCATGGTGAATTTAGTTGGTTTAACCACTCAAAAAAGGCCTGATGATTACCTTCTTTGCCATCCCATATTATGAGTATATCGTCAATATACCTTTTGTAAAATTTCAATGCCTTCTTAAAGGGAATGGTGTCAGCCATGATATTACACTCCTCAAAATCCCACATATATAGTGTTGCATAGGTGGGGGCAAATGCAGCCACCCTTCCCTGTCCCTTTGATTTGCATAACGTACGAATTCTTGAGTCTAGATACATTTTTGGTAAGTCGAATGTCCAATAATTCTACTAAGAAAGTAGTAGGAACTTTGTCGCTATCCACTCTTTTGTCTAAGAATTTCTTAATCACTCTGAGGGAGTCTATTTGTGGAATAGTGGAATATAACGATTCCACATCAAGGGTGATTAATAAATCGCAATCTGTGTTAAAGGCCAGATGTTCAATGGCCCTTATGACATCAGTAGAGTCTGCCAAATACGTGGGTGTTTGTTTGGCCAAGGGGTTCATCAACTAGTCTAAATACTGCCCATTGTGTTCTAAAATAGAGCCACAAAGCGACACAATGGGTCTGCCCGGGGGCTTGCTGGTGCTTTTGTGTATTTTTGGCAGAACCTAAATTAAAGGAGTCCTAGTTTTCGTGTGAGTCAAAAATTGAAATTCTTTAGTATTTAGGATCCCTCTTTCTAAGGCTATATTGCATAACATTTGAATATCTTTTGAAATCGACTCTGTGGGGTCCCCTCATAATTTGACATATATCTCTGTGTTGTTTAACTGCCTCATTACTTCCTGGTCGTACCTTATAGCATCCCAAATGACTACACCTCCTCCCTTGTCTGCTTTTTTTTATAACCACAGTTTTGTCTTCTCTTAGGCTCTTCAAACCATTCCAATCTGCCTTAGAAAAATTATAGCTGCGTTTAGGTATTTTGTCTCTGTTCTTATCATAAATTCTGTTGAAATCCCGTAAAACCACCTTTTCAAAAGTCAGTCTCTTTAGAAATCATTTGTGCAGTCGGAGTAAAAGAAGATGATGGTTTAAAAGGGGTATTAGAGTCAACTGGCAATTACCCAATTCTTTCTACTCCAAAGAAATCTTTTAGTCTTATTTTGCTTAGGAATGCCTGTAATTCTATTTCCAACTCCATCTGGCTCAGATCTCTCATGGGAATAAATGAGAAGCCTTTCTCAAAGATCAAAGTTTCTTCAGCCGTCAAAACTTTGTCAGAGAGATTGTAAACAGCGGATGGCAAAATTATCTTATGTATGCCCTCCTTCGCGTCTCGAAAAGGTTTTGTAACGGGGGCGTGTCTAGTTGTTGGGGTGGAAAAGGGAGTTCCTGAGGGGGATACGGTTGTACTTGTACCTGAGTATTAAACCCCTGTGGGTAACCAAAATGGGGGTAGTAAGGATAGAAATTCTGACGACCCCTCCTTCCTCAACGTATATATGCCCTCTGTTCCGTTGTCTAAAATTATTTTGATTCCCTCTTCTGCCTCTTTGACCACTATCTCTATCATGAAGTATCCGAGAAGGTAACCCGTTTTTTCAGTATGGGTGTGCCTAATATATTGTTGTCATGGTCCTTCCAATGCATGTGTCCTTGATACTCGGCACTCAAATAGGGGTATGCCGCCTCTTTGGAAAAATTCTTTGTCTTTTACAAAATTTTCCATTTTTTTTTAGTTATGGTGATCTTAATAAATTCATTAACTTCTTTTTCTATGGTTTCCAGTTGTTCTTTAATATTTAGATAGTAGTATCTGTTGAGAAAGCAAGTTTTCTTCTTCAACAATTAGACTCTTTTTCAAGGCTGTATTAATTGTGAGAAGCATCCAATCTCTGCTGCATTTTGTACCAATGCCTGAGAATGCATTCTTATATTCAACATCATCCACAAACAGGCAGGGTTCATTAAGAACCAAAAAGCCTATTGGGATGATTTTTTTCTTCAAGTATTCAGTCAGAAGGTGGCTGTGCATCTCTGTTCTAAATTTCTTCTTTTTTAGTCGTAGGATGCTATCACTGGAAATGTATCACTCTTGTATACCACTACCATACCCTAAATTGTAAAAAAAAAACAAGGTAATCGCCCTCCCCCCAGCTCCCATTAAACTTTCAAAACCCAACATAAAGGATGTCGTATCCTGCCACCAAGCTCTAGCTAACCACCCAGGGTAAATGGGACTCCTTTCCAGCATCCCACAAGTCCTGTCCCCCCGCCCTCTTCCTCAGATTACTTCCCTCATAACAGAAACCCCGAAATAATCCCATCCTAGAGTGATGCCAGCCATGTTCTGTCCAATAGATGAGTTAGCCTCCCAGGCCACATTCAGTTGCGTCTGGCCCACCGTGGCATCCGCATCAGGCCTCATTTGTTGCTGATCAGATGGGGGCTGCACTTCGGCCTCCCCCACTCCTCCCTTTTGGGTGCGGGCATCCTATCTTCCATCTCTTCCTTCTTTGGTAGTGGTGTAGCATTCAAGTTATCGCACAGGTCAGGCTCCGATTCTTTGGGACGTGGATCTCCGTCCCCCTCCATCAGTTCCGTTGCTTCCTCCTCATTGGAAATAGTGAATAGTTGGCCTTGCCACTCAATGCGTAGACCGCATGGGAATGTCCCATCGTTAACGTATGCCCTTGGACTTGAGCCAGTCAGCGACCATCTGCAATTGCTTCCGTTTAAGCAATATCACCTGGGCTAAGTCCTGGAAGAGTGTCAGTGGGGTATCACAGAACCTCACCAGCTCCCGCTTTCGCCGCTCTCATAATTTCCACCTTCACCTGAAACAGATGAACTCTAGTCAGGACATCAGGAGCCAAGTTCCTGCTCAGCTGATAAGAAGAGTACACGCGGTGGGTCCAGTCCATGATGATCTACCGCTCCGCTGGAGAATCCAGAAGACTTTGGAACCACGCTGCCACATATTTCTGTAGATCTGCATCTGGCGCTGATTTAGGGATCCCAGGGATGCGTATGTTATTCCGCCGGGATCTATTTTCGGCATCTTCCTACTTGTTAAGGACCAACTCCGTCTGCTGCTCCAAGGTGCCCACTCGCCGTGCCAATTCATTGTGATTGTGGCCCTGCTCACATAATGCAGTTTCCACTTCATCCATCTTTCTCACCATCGCAAGCACGTTTTTATTGAGATCTGCAATGGCTTGGTCAGCCGCGCTGTCCTTAATACCTTTCTTGAGTTCCATCAGCATTGCCATTAGATCAAATGTCATTGTTGTTGGGTCATCGATCTCCGTTTGGGAAAGGGGGGGCAAGTGTCCCTGGGCCGCCGTCAGCTGATGCGGGCGCTTCTGCCCATCGGACCCCTGCATGAGTGCCTTTATGTCCCCCGACATGGGTCCCTTCTGCTTCGCGATTGCTTCGCCATGGCAGATCCCAGGGGTCAAAATATACCAGACACCAGAGAATTATAAGCAAGTGTTCCTGTGACCCCTCAGTTAGGCCTCTGCTCTGCTAACTATGCAGAGGTTGTGCACCCACCTTGCAGCTGTCACTCCAACCAGCCCCACTTACCTCTGCAAGGATGTGTGTACTTGCTTGTATGCTGGGGCCTCCTTAGTCCTAGGCCTGGTAGGACCTGCATCAGGCTACTAACTCCCCCATATCTCAGCCGCCCTTGCCTCCTTTGCTCATGCCTCACTTGACGCCTCACAGCCTCAGAGTACCACAATCACTGTTGCTGCCCCCAAAGAATGTATGGGCTCATTACGGGCTGGAAAAGGGGCCAGGCTAAGCTGAAGAAGGCGCTGTGTCTCTGTAGCTCGCCATGTATCTGCCTCCCGATGATCTATTCCAATATTCTTGAATGGAGTCAGTGAATTCTCAGCTGGAAGGGCATCTCTTATGTCTTAGATTGCTCATAGTCCCCCAATAAGATTCTCCACCGGCCATCTATCACTCTCTTAGGCTGTACTTGTCTACCAGCGTCTCCTGCACACATACCGTTCTCCCCCTGTTACAAACGTACTCAATGTCTGTGGCCAATAAGGTGCGGGTGCCGCCACCTCCAACTTGTAGGAGCATCCACATCTATTCTACTGCCACACAATACAGCCTCATGTAGCTGTTGTGTCAGCACTGTGCATGCCAGTGCAATCTGTCTGGGAGGTGCGCTAAACTGCTGGATCAGGACCCTCACAAGGTGATCCGCCGGGATCCCATTGACTGATGTCTGTGACAGCCTGCATTCGTTATACTCCGGCTGGACGGGGGACAGCCCGCTGCAGTTGCAGGTCCCATGCCGCATGACCAGGCCCGCTCCTGCAGTCATAGCAGGGGGGCCGCAAGTCGCCACATGCCCCGCTCCAGCAATGGACCGGGATACCGCTGATGCCACCTCCTCCCCCCACTGTAGAACTCCGTCCAGACTGGTGGATGACATCCGCACGCTGAGTCCTGGCACTGCGGCCGGTGCCGTACCCAGCCGCCATGTTGGATTCAATAGGGCTGCACTTTTGGGCAGCAAATTCGTACCTCCACGTGGGCAACCCTCCTCCCCCAGACTTTCTGGGGGGTCAGGGCAACGGGTTCTGGCACCACTCACTTGTATTTCAGGAGGAATCTGGCATTTCAGAGAGGATAGGGGCCCATGGAACAGGCTTGGCTGCAGGAGCTCACCGTAGAGGCATCCGACAGTGTCCACGGCTAGCCATGCCCCTGCAAATGTTCACTTTAAAGGTGATCTTTTTTATTGCAATTACATCTGATAGATGCTTTTTAGTGAGCTTTCAGAGAACCCTTCTTTTCAGGTGTTCCTTAGGGAGAAGGTCACACTTGGAAGTTAGACTGCCCTTCCTTCCTCTGTTTGTCATAGAATGTAATCTTTTCCATAAGATCATACTTCAGTCTCCTTTCCACCTCTTCACCTTTCCAAGGAGGATTGTTTTGCCTTTCTGTCTGCTCGACCAAAAGCGAGTGCACAGTTTTTAGACTCGAACAAGAGTTTTGCCTTTATGAGCAATTGTTTGTATTTGCACGTCCGCACAAAGGCAGGCTGTTGTTATGCAAGTTTCACCCCTTTTGGATTGTCTTTGCATACCAGTGTTAAACCTTAGGAGGTAAGGACTGTCCTGCCAAACTACTTGTAGGGCCAAACAGCTATTTTGGGTCAGTGGCATGATGTGCCGATTCTGGATATATGTGCCCATTCTGGATATTTGTCAGGCAGCAACATGGGTTCCTCGCATTTGTTTGCAAAGCATCAATGCTTGTATTCCATTAGGGTGAGTATGCCCGGTTTGATCATTGTGTGCTGGAAAAATTCAGTTGTAGGCGCAGATTCCCCACTCTCTTCCGGTCTACCATCCTAGGGAGTATTTCACAAGGTAAGTAATCTGTACCAGCAAGATCGCTATTAGCAAAACAGGTTTCTTACCTTTGGTAATGTTCCCTCTAATAGAGAAGTTATTCCTATCCAGATTGTTCATTGACCCTTCCGTTCAGCCCCTCTAAGATCTGACTGTGGTTTGGTGCAACTCTTTCCAGTGGCTTATTTTATATCATGCCCATAGTGTCAGAAATCACATTAGCAAATATGTAGACCTGTTCATACTATCCAAGAGCACACACAGGCATTTCGGGGAGTTGATTGGCCTATTTGTGTCTGCAGACAGGACCCAGCACCACAGATTACCAGCATAGGTCATCCAGATTGGCTGTTCAAAGGCAGCTCTTCTGGTTGGTTTAAAGGGGGCAAACCTATTTTTCTGGGATACTGAACAGGCACCATTGACTGCCATGTTTCATGGATGATCGTCCAAATCTGGGTAAGATCGGGGTGCCCGGAGTGCGACAATATGTGCCCAAAAGACAAAAAGGGTCATTTCAACTGCATGCCAGCAAGGGGTCTTGGTCCACTACACCCTCAGCGAGTGAATTGCAGCTCTCTCCAGGTCTCCTCCACCCAAGGAGGGTGAGTTGGTGTCCAGAGGGTTTGTAATATACCCCCAGATTTAAAAATTAAATGACAATTTTACCTGTTAGATCCAGGGATTGCGGGCCAGTTCTGCAAACATGAGCTGGGTCTGGCTGCAAGCCAGGCGCAGTGGCTACTATGGCAAGCTGGGGGCGGGGCACGGCATGGATATGTGGTCAGTGTGGGTGATGCAGTGGGAATGTGGCTTCTACAGATCAGTTTGGAGGACCTGGTGCATGGTCAAAGGCCTTTGCCTGGGTAAGGTCACTGCTTGCCATGACTGCATGCTATGTCCACTGCCCAGTATAAGTGATTTTAGGGGGCCCAGGAGTGCTGGCTGTTAAACAATATTCCCAAAGAGACCGTGCTTGGGTATATATTATTCAGGAACAGGAGTCTGTGGGAGGAAGATGTATTGGTCATAAAAAATATTATTTAAGGTAAGTAACCTTTTCTGTGCTGGCATCTGAGGATATTAAATCAACAGGGTTTTTGTTCATTCACATGTTCTACCATGGTTAGCCTGTTTAAATGAGGGTATGTTTCGCTGTATAAAAGCATACTCTTTTATGTTTTCCAGGATTCGAGCTTTACTCCATGGTGCCTTCTATCTGCCCCTTAGAGACTCTGCACAACTCTCTGTCCCTGAAGCAAGTGGATGAATTTCTTACTTTCATTGCTGCACCTTTAAGCGATGTTTTGCCGGAGACACCAACTGATGCTTCATGTAGGAAAAGTTTGAATTTGTGTTTTCTAAAGGATGTTGATATCTTGCTTAAATGTTGGATCTACATGCCTTTTGGAAGTTTGGACATTGTATTTGCTGTAACCAGCAATGCTTAAAACTAGCAGCAATACTAATGTAGCATATTAAAACAATGCTGTTAATGTTCTTTCTGCATGCCGTATTGTTCTTTAGTTGCGAAAAGTTACACGTGGTTAACTGAATGTTTCAATTATTTATTTAAAGCATTTTGTGCGTTAAAAAAACAGTGAAATTGTGGGTATTACTGACAACCCATGGTCATCCATAGCCGCCATATAGAAAACACAGATAACCGTAGTTCAGCAATGACCATACACACATTTTAATATTTGATAATAGTTATATAAAACTGCACAGTTTTAATCTGCAATTTAAATGGTAGGAATATACCAATACACAATGATCTCTGAATGATAAAATACCTACTTCTCAGTAGGAAAGTCTAATCTGGCTCAAGATTTCAATCAAGTGGTTGAGTTTCTTTTGATGAATTGATGAGGAATGTTTTTACAATACTGCTCCTGAGACATTGGATGAGAAATAGTGGTAATTAAATAGTTTTCTTCGGTTTACATCATCTAGGAATGTTCCATTATTGGAAAGACGTACCATTTTACACATCGGGGCATTTTCATGCTCCTCTAAGGTGTAGGAGGGCAACAAAGCAGAGTTTGCTTTTTGGCTTTGTTTTCCTCCTATGCCTTGGAAGTGAAACTGTTTTTTCTCCTGCATGAGATTATCTTGCAGACGTAAAACGAGTGGGTTCCAGTGGGGCATTGCAACCTCGTAAACAGCAGGCAAATTCCATAGGAGTCCATTATATAACGATGCCACCAATGTGTAAATTGCAGGCAACTTTTTGTTGTTTTTTTTTTTTTTAACAGAACGGAGCATTCTCAGTTTTACGCCACTTCGTAAATGATGACAATTGCATGTAGGGGACTTAAACAGCACTTAAGTGCTAACGTTGGTGGCCCCCTGGATGAAATTTTAATTTCTTTTACAATGACCCCTTTGTCATGCTAGATTGGCACCGGTTTATCATTGTTCCATAGTTTAGTAAAACAAGCCGCTGCTGAAGGGAGCATCCCTATACTTAATATGTTAATAATTGGAAATGAAGGTAATCCTACTCAAGATGGAAATCTTTTTTATGTGATAAGGCTTATTAAAAACCTTTCACATAAAGGTTTCACTCAAACAGTTTCCAGGTGCAATCAGCCCTACAGATAAAAATAGGCAATACTCACAGAAAATAAAAATGGGAAAATACTTTAAAAAAAAATGGGAAACAGACAAATATGACCTTATACCCCTGCTTTTACTCGCACAGCTCCATGGATACGTTTGGACCGGCAGTGCACATAGTACCACAGGAAGAAACTGCTGTTATTACAGAGTGGTCGGAAGAAGTAAACGTGTATCTTTTAATCTGTCTGGTGCAAAGAAATAATTATTAAAAAATATTTCCGTTTTCCAGTTAAAACATATTTGTACTTGCTTATAAAATACTACCATTGGGAAATGGACTTAGATGTTTTCTTCCTAAAAATGATTTTACTAACAACTTGAAAAAATAGGGAGTAAAGTACCCCCACTTCAAAATATTATCTGGAGCACTGGGTGCAATACAATAACAATCCACAAATGCAATTCTAGTAAAAAGAAGTTCTAACTTCATTAGTATTGAATACATATTTTTGTCCTCGTAATTCATGTACAATTACAAGACATCTAATCCTTGCATATGTCAGTGATGTTTGCTTTCCATATAGTATGCCTTCCTAAAAAAACATTTAAACTTCTAAAAAGTGGATGGGGAACAAACTTCTCAAATAGTGTGAGCATAAAATGATGTTTTTTCACAATCCATAGTCCGATGTTTCTGTGTTTGTACTCTGGTGGATATCAAACACCGGCATCCATTATTTTGTTTGCCGATGCCCCAAAGGGTTTCATTGTCTCTAGAGTACTAAGAAATATATAGCGAAAAAGCATGGAGATCTATATCTTCTGTCCAGAGAAGCAGAAATATATTTAGGAAAAGAATTATAGTCCCTTTTAGTAGTTGCATATTCCCTATAAAGAGTTTATTTAGAAATCAGATCTTCTTGCAGGACCAATCATGGTTTCTAAGGTGTTTTTCATAAAATGTTCTTGTACAATTTGGCAATTGCAACCTATTTCACAGTCGATTGTCACTTTCTTTAGTGAAATCGTGGAAAACCTCTCAGAGGGGATCACCCTGTTAAACAGGGATAGCACTGAAGACGACTGCCCTGATGCTCGGTGCTCCTCTTCTTGTTTAAATTAAGTTTTACTGTTGCTATACTTTTATTTTAAAAAGAAACTGTTCAGGTATGGTTTCATTGTAAAATAAAACTGTAGGAAGAAGTTAAACTTGCACTTTCAGTGCACTGCACTGAGCGTTCCCTTAAACAGCAGGCACATGTGTTTGGCGTTTTGTATTGTGCGTGGAAGAGGATGTGGCAATGGGGTTTGCGGGTACTGGGGGCAGGGCAGTAGAGAACATAGTTCCACTACTTCTTTTCGTAAACTTCGACCACTACCCTTCGATAGGCCAGGATGAACGTATGTGATGATTAACTCTGTGCTCCATAGGGGTCTAAATCCCAGTTGTGCGTCGTCTAAAAGTACTGAATTTCCAACATGAGTTTGAATCTGATTTCCTATGACCCTTTTTAATTGTTTGGAACGAAAGGAAAGCTGGGAGATGGGTTGGAAATTATTGAAGTCCAAAGGATCCAACAATGTGCAGGGTCTCCATAACAGAGCATTTCCAGGAGTTCTGAGAAACTCCCAGAGAGAGGAATATGTTGAAGAGATAAAGTGCATTCTCTAAAAGTAATGTACATATGTCACAGGCAATTCTGGGTGGGGGGCTATCCATTGGAACATTTAGCAGAAGAGATATGGAATGAGAGCTGATTACTATCAGTTTCAGAGAAAGAATCAAAGGTGTTGGCCAGTGCTGTAGATTGTTCTTGTATTCTTTGTTTTGTGTGGACCATTTTGAAGGAATAGAATAAGATTGTTCCTAATTTTTCAATTTGGCAAAAAAATGAGACGCTAATGTGTCTTCCAGAGTTTGAGGAGAGATTATAGAAGAGGTATCCAGTTTGTTGCAAATTGCAATAACTACTGTAAAGACCAAGTCAATTTTATTTCTATTAAAGAGCTTTTTGGCTATGACGATTTCTTTTTTATAGACCATGTAGCAAGCCAGAAGGAGGACTCAGGCCAGAACACATCTTTCACTGTAGTTTTATTTAAATTAAAATAAAACTTCTCACTAACCCTACTACTAAAAGGCAGGATCCCTTCCTATCTAAACTAACATGCTTGTCTATAGTTCAAAATAAAAATAGTCCTCGTACCAACATACCCACTAATGTAAAACGCATAGGTTGAGTGCCCTGCACTGTTGGCTCTCCACAAAGATATATCTGCTGTCCCAGCAGTCCGTCCTGGGTCTGATCAAATGGTTAGAAGTAAAGAAAAGTTCCACTCAAACAAAACAGTTCTTGTCAGTCTATCAAAAGTTCCTCAAATGTCCCCAAAGTTTGAAAAAAGTCTCAAGTTCCTGGAAAAGCAAAATGTTCAAACTTCTCTAGGTGGAGGTTTATTACCCTGGTCCCATTCCACCAATCTGGTTGATCCCTCCAAACGTTTTCCAACCTTCGGGTGTCTGTACTCCTGTGATATATGCTTTTCACTCTTCTTATTAGGGCCCTGTGGCTCCTTTGGGGTATCCAGACCCAATATCTCACGTGGTTCATTAGGGTTCCTATGACAACTCTCTGCTTCTGGTTCTCTTGGATTTCTTGGGTCCCTGTGACCCTTCTCGAGGTTTATGCAGCTCGGGTTTCTCTCCTCTACTTGTCTCGTTCTCTCTCTTCTCTTCAACCTTTGGATGGGAATAGGGTAGTCCTTCCCTCTTCCATGCTCGTTCTCTCTTCTCCTCCCTGCGACCTTGGAAACCCGTGCATCTGTTGTGTTGCGGTGCCTGCTCCAGTGAGGGTCCTTCTCGTAAGTGAAGGCAGCACTCTATGTGGCTTGCCGCTGTTTGCTCCTGGATACTAGTGGCCTTTGCGTTCCGCGTGTCTTGGATCTCCCTCTCACTGGCTCTCGGTTTGAGAGTTGAGGATCCAGTCCTACCTTTGTCCCTGGAGTCAGCGTCTGTTTGCGGACTCCGGCCCACCACGTCCTGCACATGGTCACGCTTCCAGGTCCAATTACTCTGCATGGCCTCTTCCTTTCTCACCTTGCATGCTGTCTTTTCTGGCAGCCGGTGTCACTACTTCTGTCGTTTGCCTCCAGCCGTGCTGCAGCTGGCTCTGCAAGTCTGCGCGGCTCCTTCCCTTGCCGAAGTTCTCACATCTCAGACTCACCTGGGCGTTGCGTTTCTCCTCTGTTAAAGGGTTGTTTGCCCTTTATTCTTGCTTTGCTATTCAGAAGAAACAGGTTGTCAAGCATGTGGAAAGTTCAGCATTACCTAGAAACAAACACATAGTTGCATTGTTAGTATTTTTTGCTCCCACCTAGGCAGATAATACCTTGGGTATAGGGAGTTCCCATGGGTGTCCTTGTCCCTTAAATGGGAGTCACTCCCAGTGAGGTCCTGTTTTCTCAAACCCCTAGGGTGGATTTTGCTGCAAAGGCTCACCTCCGTAGCCTCAAAGGGCGTGGCTCCCACTAGGGAAGAAAGGACAGAGTCTCTAGCCACATACTGCTCCTGTTAAGCAAGAGGTTCCCCCTTCAGGAGTAAGGCAAAAACAGCTAAGGAAATCTGCATTCCCTTGTTCTTTTCCTTTCTGATGTTCCACAGAAAAACACAAAGGTTGTAGATCCATACCTTCCTCATAACCCAGACATTGATCCTTCCTTAGACTCATCAAGGTTAGGGATGAATGGTCAGTTACTAGTCGGAACTTCCTCATCGTCAAATAATAGTGAATATTGACAACTGCCCACTTGGTGGCTAGAGCCTCCAGTCATATGCCTGTTCAACAGTTTCAGGCTGGTGTACAGGACGGGATGTTCCAATCTATCATGTTCTTGGGAAAGTGCTGTCCCCAAAACTGGTTTGGAGGCATTCGTTTGCAGTATAACTTCCTGGTTGAAGTCTGGCATGTTCAACACAGGTTTCCTGACAAAGTACTTGTTTCTGGCCTTCAAAACCTCTCTGACCTACCTTTCCTCAGATAAGTACAAAAATTCCCAACCACAAAAATGTATCAGTGAGACTGGCGGCCAACGCAGAATAGTTGGGAATAAACTGCCTGTAATAACCTGTCAGTCCCACAAAGGCTCAGAGGTCTCATTTGGTCTTGGGGACCGGTGTTAACGGGACTGCTTTGACCTTCTCGGCTTGAGGCTGAATTAACCCATCCTCCATGAAGTATCCTAGATATTTCACTGATGATTGAGCTAGGTGACACTTCTTTGGGGTTAGCACAAAGGCCTGCTTTCCGCAAGGCGCAAGTGATTTTGTAGAGATGGGGCATGCATTCTGTCCAGGTGTTGCTATAAATGACAATATCATCAAGGTAGGCACCTGCAAAATAGGAGTATGGTCAAAGTACTTTGTCCATTAACCACTGGAATGTGGCGAGGGTCCCATGTAACCAAAAGGGTAGGACTTTAATCTAATGGCTTGTCCTAATTTTTCTATAAGCTCATTTATCGGGGACATGGGATGATAATCAAAACTAGAAATCGAATTAATCTTTCAAAAATCAATGTAGAATCTGCAGCTCCCATCTGGTTTTGCAAACCAAAACTATAGGAAAGGACCAGGCACTCTGAGGGTTCAATTGTGTTTGCTTTAAGCATGGCTGAAAGCTCTTCCTCAAGGATCTTTCTCTGGGCCTCAGGAATCCTTTTTTTAAAAATGTGATTATTTATAATTCAGCGCACAGGTGAACATATACAGTAACATTTGTTTATAACCTCTCAGAATGCGTAAGACATGATATCCCATCCTCCCACCCCCAATATTCCTAAGTGGGTATTGTTCTCGGCCCTCATTCGGCTGGGCCAGACAGCAGGAGTTCGCTAGTAGAGTTGGAGGGCTCTCGCGATCAGACATGGCTTATAGGTCAGGGCCGTGTAGTTCTGGTGATAGTCTAGCACTAGTGCCCAAATATTTATAAATCGGTGGAGCAGACCCACTTTTGCTGCCGTGACCTTTTCGACTATTAGAATGTCCCAAAGTTTAACCCACCAGAGGGTCATCAGGGTTCCTTCCACAGACGTCCAGGTGCGGGCCACCGTGATTTTGGCTGCCAACAAAAATTGGGATACTAACGTTGCCCTCCTTCCTGTTCTCGGGTAAGAGTCTGGAAGCGGGATCCCTAGGAGGACTTGCTCAGGCGCTAGCGGTATTGCCACTTAGGTTATGGCCTTTATTGTGGCAAGGAATTGGATCTAGAACTCCCTTGCTTTAGGGCATGTCCACCACATGTGGAGGTAGGATCCTGGGATGCCAGCAGTGGGGGTCCAAGGCCTGCTGGAATGGTGAAGGCGTAGGGGGGGGTAGTACCCACGCAGCAGAAATTTGTGGGCGCATTCCCGATTAGTGATGCAGCGGGATGCTGTGCGCGTTCTAGTCCAGATGTCCACCCATGTGTGGTCCTCTATAGCATGACCCAGGTCCGCCTCCCATTGAGAAATATAGGAAGGCTTAGTGTGGAAGGGGTCTTCTTGCAGCAGTTTATAGAGGGCCGAAATCTTTCCCCGGGCTGGCAGGTCATTTACTGTAAGCTCTAGTGGGGTAGGGGCTCACGTAGCAGCCGCTCGGGTCTGGGGGAGGGAGCACCAGTGACTCAGTTGGGCGTAGGTAAATATATCTGTCTCCGCTAGCTGGAAAATTGTTTTACAGTGTTCGAAAGTGAGGGCGGTGTCCCCTTTGAAGAGCTGCCCCAGCGTTTCAAGGCCTCCTGCTACCCAGTTCCTGAAGTTCGTTGGGTGGGCTCCTGGAGAGAAGACCAGGTTAAGGAAGATTAGGGAGAATGCACTCAGGTCTCCTGGGATACCTCCCTGTCTGTGGGCCCACTCCCAGGCCTTTATCGATTGTTTCGTAGAAGTCAACACTCCTGGCCAACTCTGGCTTTGTGCGGTGGGGATAAACGGAAGGAAGCGAAGGGGGAGAGGAAAGCGGGGATTGTTCGATATCTACCTACTTTGGGCGCCTTGTTGCAATTCCCCATGCTTGAAGGTGAGCCAGCTGTGCTGCTATTTGGTATTTACGGAGATCTGGCACCCCTAGTCCTCCCAGTTTCGTGCTGGCCATCATAGTTCTCCGAGGGAACCGCGCCTTCTTGCCCCTCCAGATGAAGTCAATCATTTTCCTTTGGAGCCGCTGGCGGGGGGGAAGAGGGATTAAGGTTGGGAGAGAAGCAGAGGCGTAAAGGAAGCGGGGGAGGAGGTTCATTTTCTCCAGCATGGGGTCTGGCATGGATTCACATGCTCATTAATATTCCGCCTCGTCAAGCTGGGAATCCTCGGTAGAGAAAAAAATCATTATAAGTTTCGTTTCTGATCTGTCTTTCCAAGGAGTAACCAATCACTGATCTCTGGGTCATACTGCCCACAGCCAATGACTGCGCTCTCCCTAAGCCCCGCATCCGCCAGCCATCCTCAGATTTTTACTGCACGTTCAAGTGTTGGGAGTCCTCGTGCTATAGCCCTCGAACTTTTGCTGCGTTTTCACGCTTTTTCAAAGAGAATTTCTCATTTTTCGGTTAAATTGAGCCTCAAGCTCCACCGTCTTTACATCCGATCAACGGGGACCCGTTTCGGAAGTTTCTACGCCCCTCAAGGGTGAAGATTTCGTCGAACAATGCTTTTGGAGGATTCCAGAAGTTTTCTGCATGGCCCAGGAGAACGCCCGGGAAGCTGTTCAGGGCCTGTCCTGGATGCCAGCTGCAGAACGTGTTCAAGGAAGACGAGCATTCCTTATGCCTCTGCTGTCTTCACGAGGACAAAACGCACGTGGAGGACTGTGCGTTTTGCGGGATCATGTCGGAGCGGACCATGAGGAACCGCCATCTTCGTCTCGCCAACTGGCTGGAGGGAAAGAGCCCGTCAGGTGAGAAGAAAAAGAAGAAATCCGAGTGGTCTTCTAAGTCCTGTGAGGGCGCCCCGGCAAACGGGGGCCCAACAGAAGGCTAAGCACCGCGAGTCCGCGGGCACCGGAGCGCCGAACGGTTGGGCTCCTTGGCTGCCAGGCAGGGCGCATCCTCCCCGGCGCCATCGACCACGAGCCAACGCTCTGGCTCGGGTAAGAGGAAATCCGAGAACCCGGCCAAGCTTCTGGAGAGGCCCCGGTCGATCTCGAAGATTTCGGCTGATGGGGAGTGAGGCGGGGAGCCCTCCCCCAAGGTGAAGGCCACAAGCATGCAGTCGGTGACTAAGGCCTTGATTCACCCAGCCAAGGCCTCTATCGAGGAGGTCGCGGCAACCCTGGCGCAGCCTGCAGAGGTTACACCTGTGGTAGCGGCCTCGGGGCCCGGTGTCTCCCTGCCACCTCGGAGGGAGGCATCTTTCAAGCCCACCGAAAGAACCCTCATGAAGCCCCCGGCAGAGAAAGAGGGGGGGGGGGCAGTGGCCGTCGTGGATTCAGACACAATCTCCGAGGAGGAACTTGTCGAAGTCCCTGAGAGCCACGACGCGGGCATGGAGGAGGACCAGTCCGTCGAGAGGCATCCCGACGAGGGGGACAACGTAAGCGACGGCAGTGCCGACGGGACCCCAGACGAACCGTCGCAGCCAGTGGCGCAGGACAACTTGGCGGCCATCTTGATGGCAATTCAATCCTTATGCTCTAAAATAAGGACTAGATTGCCTTTACCCCCGACGGAGGAGCCGGAGCCAGGCCCGACGGAGGAGCCAGGGGCAGGCCCGTCGAGAAGTCCACCACCCAAGAGGAGAAGAACACATCCTGCTACACCCTTCCAGCCCTTGAGGCCTGCTCAACCCTCCTCCCCGTCCACGGTCCGCTGGGATGACATGAGCACGGACACGGCCATGACGGGCACGGACGACGAGGGCGGCGATGGCGGGGTGGACCTCCCGTTGTCCCCCCACTCCCTGGGCTTCCCCGCCCGATGATATTGGATCCTTCCATGCGATGATCTCCAGGGCATCCAAGCTTTTCCAGCTCTGCCCCGAAGAAATGAAGAAGGAGGGGTTCCTCTATCAACGTCGAGAGACCAAGAGGAAGACGGTCCTCGCGGTACCTCTACTGGATGACATCTGGGACGAGGGGCTCTCCCTCCTCAAGAACCTGTCCACGACGCTGGCAAAAAGGGACCGATACGAAAGTACCAGGTCCCCGACGCGGCCCCTCTATGCCTTAGAGCACAGCCGACCCCGGATTCAGTCGTCTCGGCGGCGGCCAGGAAGAAGGCGGGGGGGGCATCGACATCGACTTCACCGCCGGATGGCGAGGGAAAGAAGCTCGACGCGATGGGACGACGAGTCATCACGTCGGCGGCGACAACGATTAAGGCAGCCAACACCCTGGCTATCGTTGCCCGTTACGACAGGGAACTTTGGTTTAAAAATCGTTCCCTTGTTGGACTTCCTGCCAGACGACAAGAGGGCAGAAGCCCTGGAAATCTTGCAAGAAGGCGAGGTGGCGTCGGACCACGACATAACGGTGGCGACGGACATCGCTGACACCGGTTTCTGCCAGTTGGGCAACAGTGTTTGCCTCAGACGGCGCAGATGGCTTAAGGCGACGGATTTCCGCCAGGACGTACAAGCCACAGTGTTGGACATGCCCTTCGACGGGAACAACCTGTTTGGGAAGACAGTCGATGAGTCCCTGCAAGCCATCAAAGCGGACACGGAGACAGCCCGGACCCTGGGAGTTCTCCAGCAACGACGGCCGTCCTTTCGGAACACCGGAGGCAAGCAAGGGGCCTCCAAAGGTTCCGGCAGTGGCTCCTCTACCTACCGTCAAGCGGCCCGGTCCTCGTCGCAGGAGGCCTATAGGGGATGGGGCAAGTCTGGAGGTTCCCGCTGTCGTCGCCAGGGAGGTCAAGGCGGCAAGGCGGCCTCGAAACAGGACTGAACCGACCGTGGCGTAGGGCCCCCCCCGAAGCACCCCGGTGGGAGGCCGGCTGGCAAAGTTCGTAAGCGTGTGGGAGTCCATCTCCACCGACCGTTGGGTGCTGGAAACCATGGCCCAGGGGCACGCCCTCGAGTTTCTAAAGAAGTGCCCTCGTGTGCCACCCGTGGCCAGGAAGGAAAACCACGTACCCCAGCTGCTGCTGGAGGTAAGGGCGATGCTCAAGAAAGGTGCCATCAAGCTTGTCCCAAAGAGACTTCGGGGCTCCAGGGTCTACTCAAGATTCTTTCTCGTAAAGAAGAAGACAGGTGGTTGGCGTCCCATCCTGGACATGCGGCGACTGAACAAGTACATCAAGGCTCAGAAGTTCGGGATGGTCACCCTCCAGCACGTGCTGGGACAACTGGAGGACGACGATTTCCTGTCGTCGTTTGACTTGGAGTATGCCTACTTCCACATCCCCATTCTAAAAGGACACCGGTAGTTCCTCAGGTTTGTGGTCCAAGGACGGCACTACCAGTTCAAGGCCCTCCCGTTCGGATTAAAGTCGGCACCCAGGATATTCACCAAGTGCCTAGCTACGCCTGTGGACGACTGGCTCATCCGAGCAAGGACAAGGGAGCTCGCCATAGAACACACAGCGAAGACCGTCCAGCTACTCACGGACCTGGGGTTCTCCATCAACTTCCCCAAATCCCACCTGGTCCCTTCGAGGGTCGCCCTGTTTCTGGGAGCCAAGCTCGACACAGTGGCACGGCTGGCCTCGCCGTCCAACGAAAGGACGAAAGCCATCCTGGGCAAGGTGCAACGCCTGCTAGCCATGGACGTAGCCAGGGTAAGATCCATCAAATCCCTTCTTGGGATGATGTCCTCCTGCATCTATCTGGTATGCCGATGCAGACTTCGAATGCGTCCACTGCCAGAGTTTCAGGTCCAGGTGAGGGGCAGCTTCGAAGACAGGATACCGCTCAACGAGACCTTCCGACGATCGATCCGGTGGTGGGGCACCCGCACTCATCTGACGGCGGGCGCAGACTTTCAGACCCCAGCACACCAGGTAACGGTGATGACGGATGCCTCCCTGGAAGGGTGGGGAGCGCATACCGGAGATCTCCACGCGAGAGGCCTTTGGCTCCGGGAGGAAAAACAGTTTCATATCAACATTCTGGAGCTCTGCGCAGTGTTTTGGGCCCTCAGGTCTTTTCTTCCATCCCTCAAGGGCAAGGTGGTGAGGATCTTCACCGACAACACCACCACGATGTTCTACATCAGGAAGCAGGGTGGAACCAGATCCCCCAGCCCTGTCCAAGGAAGCCCAGGATCTGTGGCACTGGGTCGTCGACCCGGGGATGTTTCTGGTACCCTTTCATCTGGCAGGGATAAAGAACACCACTGCCGACTCACTCAGCAGGGAGCTGCGCTCGTGCCACGAGTGGGAGCTACGCCAGGATCAAGTGGATCGACTCTTCAGGCTGTGGGGCAGACCCAAGGTCGATCTCTTCGCGACGGCGACGAACTTCAAGTGCCAGAGGTTCGCCAGCAGGTTCCCCCAACCGAGGAGCATGGGCGATGCTTTCTCGTTCCCCTGGGACAACCTGTTCCTCTATGCTTTCCCGCCGTTGCCACTGCTACTCCGGCTCGTCAGCCAGCTCAAGAGGTCCCGTTGCAGGATGATCCTCGTCGCACCAGCGTGGCTGAGACAGATCTGGTTCCCGGACCTTCTGGACTTATCGGCGTCCCCACCAGTCAGACTGCCCATGGACGCGGATCTTCTCTCCAGAGAAGGAGGCGTCATTCTTCATCACGACCCGAAGTCGCTGAACTTGCAGGCCTGGCTCCTGCAGCACTAAAGTTTGGGGGATACGATATACCGGCCGACTGCAGAGAGGTTCTGCAAAGGCCACGGCGTCCTCAACTCTCAAGTGTTACGGACACAAATGGAAGAGGTTCTCTGTCTGGTGCCGGGCACAGAAGATTAACCCTCTACGGATTACGGCCCCTCAAGTACTGCCGTACCTACTGTCGTTGGCCAAGGCTGGACTAGCTCACGCCTCCATCAAGATACATCTGGCTGCCATCCCCAGATACACCAGGACAACAGGACGGGTGTCCTTGTGGTCTCATCCCCTGGTGAAGGAATTTATGAAGGGACTATTCCGCTGGTTCTCGCCGGTGAAGACCCCAGCCCCGACGTGGGAGCTCAACGTGTGCTGACTAGGATCATGGAGGCTCCTTTCGAGCCTATGCATACGGCACCATTGAAGTTCCTATCGTGGAAAACAGCTTTTCTTGTGGCCATCATCTCCGCACGGCGCGTGGGAGAGATTCAAGCCCTATCTTGCAAGCCTCCATACTTGACTTTTCACGATACAAAGGTGGTGCTCAGGACGCATCCCTCCTTCATGCCCAAGGTGCCGTCGGACTTCCACCTCAACGAGCCCTTGGTGTTACCAGTTTTCTTCCTGTCGCCTTCGTCGCCGGCCGAGAGGACTTTGCACTCACTGGATGTAGCTACAGCGCTGAAGTCCTACGTGGACTGTACGAAGAATTTTCGGGAGGCGTCACAGCTTTTTGTGAACTTTGGGCCTGTGAATCAAGGCAAGGCTCTCTCGAAGGCTTCCATTTCCAGATGGCTCTCCGGCTGTATCATGCACTGTCACCGGTTGGCAAAACGACCGCTGCCCGGCCGTCCGAGAGCCCATTCGACCAGAGCGATCGCTGCTACCACGGCGTTCTTGTCTGGTGTGCCCCTGCTGGACATCTGCAGGGCTGCTACGTGGAGGTCGACGCACACCTTCACAAAATTCTACTGCGTCGATCGGGATTCCAGGGAGGAGTCCAGGGTCGGCCAAGTAGTGCTGCACAACCTGTTCGGCTGAAGGGCCTGGTGAGGAGGTAAGAGTTGCTTAATGTTGAGTTTATGTATTGCTTAATGTTGAGCCTTTTTGCCACCTCCCGTGGTTGTGCATGTGTGTACTGCTATGTAATCTTATATTCATGAGCATGTGAATCCATGCCAGACCCCATGCTGGAGAAGGAACACGTTACTTACCTGTAACTGTTGTTCTCCAGCATGGGTCTGGCATGGATTCACATGTGAACCCTCCTGCCTACCCCTCTGTGGCTCTTCACTTGGTCATACTGCCACTTTACCTGCTACCAAATCTGAGGATGGCTGCCAGAGGCGGGGTTTAGGGAGAGGGCAGTCATTGGCTGTGGGCAGTATTTCCCAGAGATCAGTGATTGGTTACTACTAGGAAAGACAGATCAGAAACAAAACTGATACTGATTTTTTTTCTGTACCGAGGATTCCCAGCCTGACGACGGGGAATATTCATGAGCATGGACAGTTACAGGTAAGTAACTTGTTCCTTGCATGTCGTGTGTCATGAACCGCCGTTTGTGTCCCTTCTGGACTTCGTGGTCCCTGACCCATAGGAGACTGAACTCAGTAGTACTTGCAGCATGGACTGAACGCGGAACGCTGTTTGCCAGTCTCTGCGTTGTATGCTCTACGTTCTACAAAGCAGACACGCCCTGGCGGCTCTGCACGTCTCGACGGTACCGCTTGCAGCAGTCGGACGTGTGTTGCCGGAGCTCGTTCAGCACTTACTTTTGATTCCTGGTTCCCAGTCCCCTGAATTCCTCTTCTTTCTTCCTTCCCCTTATCCTTATCTTTGCATATCTTGGATTTCCATCGCATTCGGGTCTCCGAGTGCGAACCTCATTTTTTCCTGGTCTTCGTCCCAGACATCTGAACGTATCCTGGAGCTGGGTCACGAACCACATGCTGGAATCCGAGGACCCACGCATGGGGTTATATAAATCCCGAACAGTGCGAAAGAAGACATCTCCAAAGATCACGAGCAAACAATACAGACAGGTGAGAAGGGGGGAGACTTGTGACATCGTGATGCGGCCCAACAGAGAGATCTCCTGCGTCTGCCAACGGGTAAGGTCCTTTTCCAATTCCTCAAAGAGAGGGGGAAAGTTTGCCTGGTAAACTTTCATTGGGTGGGCGGGGATCTGAACCCCCAACTATGGGATAGATTGGGTGCTCCATTGGAACGGGCTTTGCTTCTCCAGGGCCTCCCTCTCGCCTGGGCCCAGGCCTACTCCGAGAGCCATTGATTTTTGGAAATTAATGGTGAATCCCGCTACACCCCGAAGCCGTAGATTCCGGTCAGTGCCGCCCTCATGGAAGCTTTAATGTTTGTGATGGTTAACAACACATCGTCTGCGTAGAGAGCAATTTTGTGTTGAGCAGAGCCGATCACGGGCCGCTGATCCGGGGGTTTTGGCAGACTCGCTGGGCCAACGTTTCCATGGCCAAGGCAAAGATCAGGGGGGATAGCGGGCATCCCCGTCTCATTCCACAGGTGAGAGGGATTGGGTCCGATAGGCGGCCGTTAACTCTCAGCTGGGTCTTAGGGGCTTGGTAGTTCGCTAGGACCTTCTTCCTGAAGGCCGGGCCAAAGCTGAAAGCCTCGAGGGTGAGGCTTAGATGGGACTAATCCACCTTGTCGAAAGCTTTGGTTGCATCCAACGCCAGCAGGGCAAGTTGTTGGGTGTCCTGGCTGGCGACCTCTATTAGGTCTAGTGCCCTGCGAATGTTGTCTTTTGGCGACCTGTGGTTTATAAACCCTGTTTGATCCGGGTCTATAATGCTCGGAAGAATAGGTGCAAGGCGACTGGCCAGAATCTTGGAGTATATGTTGGTATCCAAGTTCAACAGAGACATGGGTCTATACAAGCTATTTTCTTGGGGATCCTTTCCAGGCTTGAGAATGAGGACTGTGGTGGACTCCTGCATCGTTGGAGTGACAGTCCCAGTAGCGGTGAATGAGTTGAAGAGACAAGTGAGGGGGGGCCACTAATTGGGGGCGGAAGAGTTTATAGAATCAGGTGGAGAATCCATCCGGGCCTGGGGTTCTAGGCTTCAAGCTTTTTATGGCTACCTCCACTTCCTCATTCCTAATAGGCACTTCAAGTTCTTCTCTGGCTGTGAAAGTCAAGAGTGGGAGAGCTGCCTCTTGGATGTAGGACCGCTGCTCGTTTAGGTCCCCCCGCGATTGCTGTCAATATCTCTGACTGGTGGGCAACTGCTAGTCATACCTTCTCATGTTCCGAATAATGGACCACCCCCCGTTAGTCGCAGAGACCCAGAATGGTGTTTCTGCTCTTCTCCTTGGCCAGCTTATTTATCAGCAGCTTGTTAGCTTTGTTGTTATGGACGTAGTACCATTGTTTGGTTCTGGTTAGTAGGTTTGCTGTAGCGTCATCGTAGTGCTCCTCAAGCCTCTTCCTTGCCATCTGCAGGACCCTGTAAGATTTCTGGGACCAGCCCTTTCGTTTGTGGGTGGCCTCGGCTTCAGGGACTTCTGTTTCCAAAATAGCGCGGGTCGCTTGCTTTCGTTTGTGGAAAGCTGCGCCTTGGGCAATCAATTCCCCTCTAAGCACCGCTTTCATGGCGTCCCAGGTATTGGCTGGGGAGGTGTCCTCGTCGCGGTTTTCAGCAAAGAAGTTTTTTATTGTTCTGGAGATTGAGTATCTCGCTGCCATGTCACCCAAAATAGGGTTGTATAAGTTCCACTGGCGGCGAGGAGGAAGGTCTTCTGGGTCATGGGATCGCAAAGTGAGCGAGACTGGAGCGTGGTCCGAGAGGATCCAGGGGCCAATAGTAACGTCGTCTGTGAAGGCCAAGATCTGGGGGGGGGCCAGCAGCAAGTCGATTCTAGAGAAGGTGCGGTGCACATACGAATAGAAGGCGAAGTCTTTCTCTTCCGGAAATAGCACTCTCCAGGTGTCCACCACATTCAGCGTACGGAACCGATGGAGCAGGACTTTTTCCAACTTTAGGTCTCTGGACATTGGAAGGTGGGCTCTATCTTTCAGGGGGTCCGGGACCCCGTTAAAGTCTCCTCCGATGATGACTTGTCCTCAATGAATGGAAGGAAGGATTCCTATAGGTCTTGATAGAACCCTTCCTGGTGCTCGTTTGGGGCGTAGGCTGAGACGAGGGTATAAAGTTGGCCAAAGATGATGCATTTGATTGCGATAAAGTGACCCTCCCGGCATTGTAGCGAATCTAGGGCCTGAGGCTTCAGGTCTTTTGCGAAGAGAATAGCAGTACCTCCCTTCTTGGTGCCATTGGATGCCAAAAATTGTAGGGGGAAAAGTCTGCTCAGCAGGTGGGAGAAGTCTGCCGGGATTAGATGAGTTTCCTGCAGGAAAGAAAGTGATTGAGGTCCCTTCATCTTGTAGGATGGATTTCCTCTTCGGAGGGGAGTTCAGGCCTCTGACATTCAGAGTGGTGAACTTTAATTTCAGATGCGGGGCTGGCTCTCCGGGAGGGTTGGGAGAGAGTCAAATCAGCCACAGCTGTGAGGGGTTAGCTGTTTTGGGCTCTCCTGCAGCTGAGGGTTTTGAAATAGTCTCCAACGGCAGATACGAACTTCCAACATCAGCCTCCAATGGGAGGTCCAAACTGTGACCACGGGGACAGATTTTGAACTGTCGGTGCCTCCCCTAGCCACCCAGGCTGTCATCAGCCAACATAGTTGAAATTCTCTCCAAGGGTAATATGGTGACATCCACCTTGGAGGAGGGTATGGACCGCATGGGGTCCGCCGCAAGCTTAAGGGAGTTTAAGTGGTTCCAACGCTATGTATTCTTAGGGAGTGTCCTTAATCGTCATTTGGGTTTGTGGCTTCTCTGCACTCTTGTCCAGGGGGCACACCTCGACTTGGGGGAGGTTGTGTCGAGGGCAGGGCTCGTTCAGCCAGGGGAGAGCTGCCCTGTGCCCACGGAGAGCCCGGGCGCCGGATTGATGCTGCATCGTCGAGGTGGCTGATGGTCTGAGGGGTGCCCTTGTGCGAGAATTGTAGTGGCATGGGGAATAGCCATCGGTAGCGGATATGCTGGTCTCGAAGGAAGAGCGTGAGTGGACGGAGCATTCTGCGCTTCTGGAGAGTTAGAGGGGAGAGGTCCTGGAAGATCTGAAGTGGGGAGCCCTGGAAAGAGAGTTCATCGCTTGAGCGGCCTATCGCTGAGATGGCCTCCATGGTAGTATAAAAGTGGACTCTTGTGTTTACGTCCGGAGGGGGTACTGTGTCGGTTCCTTGGCGGGGGCGCAGTCTGTGGGTACGGTCATGTAGGAGCTGAGCCTCATCCAAGTACCACAGCAGGGATTGGAAGAAATTGCATATGTATTCGGGGAGCTCCTTGTCAGGGATTGATGAGGGCACCCCTCGGATGCGCAGATTATTGCGTCGGGAGCCATTTTCCATATCTTCCTGTTTGAATTCAAGGATTTCTGTTCTGTCCATTAATGTCTGCATGGTGCGTTGCATATCCGTTAGTGAGTTAGAATGATCTAAGGCTAGTTCCTCGGCATCCCCCATCCTGTGTTCGATGCTGCTGACCCGTTGCTCTGTTTGTTCTAGTTTAGCTGTGAGTTCCGTCATACAGGATCTAAATTCCGATTTCGGGATCAGAGGATGGCGGTAGCAGGGGAGATAGAGTGGGCCGGGGCACCCCAGGTAGTTGCCTGGGCAGGGTATGCTTCTTTGCCTTCGAGGGGTAATGGTGCTGCCTTGGTAGAGAGGTCAGGGGGGCTTCCGGGAGTAAGGTGGCTACAAGCTCATGACTCACCTTCTGCAGCGGGAATCCAGGGTGAGGGAGATGGAGGCAGGCTCTTCCCATCTGGTGAGGATGGGAGGTGGGCAGGAGAGCCCCAGGAGGCTGAGGGAGGCGTCACTCTCACTGTTAAGGGGGCATCAGCTGAGGTTCCAGGGACCTCAGAGACCAGGAGAGGGCTGGCGTGCTTCAGCAAGCAGGGGGGCCGTTCTAGTGGGTCCCGGGGAGGCCAGTTCACTCACCACAACAGGGGCCGCTAAGCAGGTCGGGCCGCAGCAGGCAGCAGAGGTGACCTTGTGTTGGGGCGAGAGGAGGGAGGCGCGTCTTTAGAGCCCTGGGATGGAGCAGATGGGGCCACAGGCGCAGTATTTGGAGCATATAGTGGGGGCTATCGGGAGATCATGAGTGTATCCCCCTTCTCGGGTGCAGAGGCCACGATTCAGGCGGTGGCTAGGAGCCCCCCTCCAGGAGGACACCCAGCAGTCGCGGACTCACCGCCCCCGCCTCCAGCGGGGAAGGTGCAGGCATTTTGCTGGCAGGCTGTGTCGGAGCACAGGCCCAGATAGAGGCAACGACAGGAGCAGCTCGGGCTCCGGCTCCAGAAGGGGCGGGAGCAGCCACCGCGGGTTCCCTCGGCCTGAGGACCAAGTGAGGAGGAGTCAGAGGCCCCGGCTCTAGTGGCAGGCGAGTCCGGCTGGGAGTGCTGATGGTGCGGTGCCCCTTCAGGGAGCCTCGCGGCTCATAGGTCCAGGACAGGTTGGGTCTCCAGGCAGTTCCCTCCTGAGCGCTGGGTGCAGCTGACGGGTAGGAGAGGGTAAGCGCTGTCAGTGCGCTCTGGAGGGGGTCCGCTTCATGATGCAGGACCTAAGCTGGCGTGGAGGAGCCGGCGGGCTGCGGGGGTTAGGACGTGGAGTTGCGGCCGCCATTTTGGATTGAGGAGTGGGACACTGGTGGCGCGTTCCCTCGCCGCGTTTTTGGTGATCCTGAGAGCGTCATGCTCTCAGATTGCAGCGGGTGGAGTACTTCATATTGTAGTCCTGTTAAACGCGGGCGGCAGGCATAGCAGGAACCGGCAAAGCTTTAGTAGTAGCCGCGGTGCCCCCCCCCACCCGAAGGCCATTAAATGAGCTGCCACATAGCTGGCGCTCCAGGCCATGCCCCCTAGAGTCTGGTTTTTAAGGATAATCTGAACCTCTCATTCTTGGTCAGTCAAGAGAATGGCCATGGTAATGGTAGTATTCTCTGAGGGGTCATTCTTCCATTCCTTTAAGAGATTAATATGGTAAACCTTCGCTTTTTCACATCCGTTTGGCTGAGCCACTACATAGTTTAGGGGGGCATTTTCTTTCTTTTATCTTATAAGGCCCATACCATTTTGAGACCGATTTACTTTCAGAGGTGTGTAATAAGACCAAAACAGAGTCTCCTATGGAAAAGGACCGTTTATCGTGTAGAGCTTTTTGGTGTTCTTGTGCTCCAGTCAGGTGATACTTCACAATTTCTCGGACTGCGGCCATATGGGTCTTCAGATTCTCGGGTCTCGGAGATGGGTAATGTAGCCTGTTCCCTTTCTTCCCAATTTTTGAGCATGTCTAGGACATCTCGCATTTCCCTGCGGAGTTCGTCTCATGGTTAGTTGGTCCCACTAACCTAGGGGAAGAAGTCGTCCATTCTGGAGCTTCTCTTGTCAATCAGAAAAAGGAGTTTCAGCACAGCTTCAGGGTTTCACCGGGCAAATCAAAGGTCCAGGAGGATGCAGCAAGCTTCGTTCACGGTTTCTTCGTCGGGTGTTTCTCCCAGTGGTCGACTCTGCCTCTAGTCCAAAACCCTCACCTTTTAAGCAGGTTTTTCCCATTCATGCACAGCCTAGGCTGTCAATCACACAGCAGAGTATCTGTCCTGAAAGGACAGCCAGCCAGTCACTCAGGACTGATTGCATTCAGGCATTCCTAGCGATAAAGGACAGGGGAGTTTGGGGAACCTGCCTCACATCCTGCTGGATGTGAGGCAGGTTCCCCAGACACACTGGAGCCAGCACCGGGGTTCAGGGCTGAAGCCTGCCAAAGCCAAAACGAACAAGGGGTTCAAACCTGGCTCAACGATCAGAGTAAAACCCAAGAAAGACCTCACAAATAGAAAATGGTGAAAAAAACGACCGGGCCATTTTGACAAAATGGTTATCCAAGAGTGCTATACTGCAGCTGAGGATTCAGCATGTGGTAGAGAAGCACAATGGTAGGAAAATTAAACTACTGGCACCAGCCATTTAAAGTAGTGAGGGTAACATAAAAAATGTTACATGAGAATGTAGGATACGGGGCTACTAAGTAACCCACCAGCACTTGTGTGTGCTGGACCTACTAAGTGAAAAGGTAAGTAAAGTTAGTCAATTTTACTTTACTATTTTTGGGAACAGTAGTTCACACAAGAAAATGTATTTAAACCTTATGAGAAATCTAAGGGATTTCGCTGTAACGCTGCACTAAAGGTGATGTGTGTCACCATACAAAATGTAGCTGCCTATAAAGTTTGTTAGACTCCAAAAACAGTGGAAACACATAATCCAAATCAGGTCAAAGCACATGAGAGAGTGAGAAAAAGGTCTCACTCACTCCAGGGTTAAAATTAAAAAGTCCTAAAGTCCAGCAAAAGAGCTGGGGGTGTCTAAGGTTGAAGGGAATTTGCACAGAAATGAGTATTATTTGCACAGAAATGAGAATTCTCCCTAACAGTCTGCTTTTACGACTAAACACATTTGGTCGTATCCTCTGTCAATTGGGGGCCAAACACAAACTCAGATTCAAAATAAGTTTTATTCAACACAGAATGTCCCCTCCTGTGTCAAACTCAAAGCAATCTGTCAGGCAAGTCTCTTTCAACAGTTCCAACATTAGTGATTTCCATATAAAGTGTTACTCACCGGCCGGCGAGTAGTCTGGGCAAGCGACCAAGATGGTTGTACTGGATGTTGCTTGAAGAGCTTGAGATGGAGCCTCCACCTGAGCCTCCTCACTGTTGAGGGAAATAAGCTCTTTTTGATGATATGACTCTCTGCTGCGCTTAATCGCAGACAGAGAGGCCGATCACCCAAAAGAGCGGGGAGAACACACCGCCACGGACCCAGCTGTAAAGAAAAAGACAAATGGTAAATACTTGGTGAAAACAAAGATCACCACAAGAAAAGCCTCACAAAAGCAGGAAGTACCTGGGTCACCCACTCCCCTTGTAATTGAAAAGAACAAGTATGGAATTTCCCCTGTAAGTACAGAAAAGATATTAGATTCTATTTTGATGGTTTCAGATAGGATATAATAAAGAAGAGTCAAGGAGATCTTACCAGAACAGGAATTGAAATAACCTAATCAATCCAGGCTAGAAAACAACGGAAGTACAAAACAATAAATAGGAAGGTTAGTAGGGATGCTAAACCCGGGCGGCACGAGGAGCGCACTAAATACGGGTAGGTGCACTTCTCAGCAAGGTGTCCCTGTGTGCACTTTCAGAAATGAGTCTTTGTATACAATCAGCAAAGCGTCCTTGCGTACACTTGAGGAAATAAATCCAAAACAACGGAATGGAGTCGGAATCCACAAAAGAACACTTGAATTGAAGAAGGGTACAGTTCACAGTATACCTAAGGTGAAGTATTGCAGAAGGTTAAACAGATAAGGTAGCTGTGTTTCAGTAGCTCAAATGTTCCAAGCAGAAATTGTAACAGGAAGAACTCACCCTTGATTTTGAGAGGTTGAAGCTGAGAACTTGGAGTCAGCTGGAAAGGTGAGGAAAACCAGGTGAAGGCAGTGGTTGGGTAATTCAGGACAGTTTCTGTACGGGAAGAACAGCGAAAGTTAATCCAATGGACAGGCAGCAAGGTCTGGTACACAGGCGGGCTAAAGACAGTAAAGAATCAGGAAGCAAGCAAACCATAGGGCAGGCAAAGGTCCGGTACACGGGTAGGCAGAAGAATTGAGAAATCTCAAGGCAGTCCGTAAATGGGAACAGGAACTGGTACACGGGAAGGCAATGATTAGGAAAGGCCTAATATTACCCAGGTGGCGGAGCGCCGTAAACCCGTCAGAGCTCACGTTCCGAATAGTCGGAACTACACGCAAAAGGTAGGTTTCCTGGGAGTTGTAGGCAAAGGCTGGGTTGTTGATACTTTTGATGTTGTTGATCCCAATCTGCAGGGTAACCGCCACCGAGAGAAGTAAGGGGCTAAGAAACGTCGAATACTGTGGCGAAGCGTCACGACTTTGGTAGGTGCCTTGAAAGTGGTCTGTTTCACCTGGCGTGATGAGGAGGCGAGCGGGTCATTCAGACCCCGATGTGTGACATAAAGTTTACTAGAGTTCAATGTTACTCCCCATGACTCAGTCTCATAAGGTAATCACTCTCTAGGTTCCCCTGTTTCTCTGGTTGATGTTGGGATAGGCATACCCCCTGTCCACCATCAAGCTTCTGTAGACATGCTATATCTCCACCGTGAGCTGTAAATACCAAGGGTATTTAGCAGTTTTTGATTGATCCAACTGGGATTGCATCCAGGAGTTTCACAGGTGAGTTTGGCTGGATCCCTTTTCACAAATTCTCTCATCCCTATTCGCAACCTCTCAACTCATATTGCTCTGTTCCTTCTCCTGCTGAGGGCTTGACCCCTTCAGATTGGAGGCTCTTCCCCTCTGTCTTGGAGCAAATGGGACAGTTTTTGGGCTTTGTGATCTTGCTAGTTACTACCTTGCTATCCCCATAGTTCCTACTGAATACTGACTCCAACTGCATCCTGATGATCAACACCAACCCCATCTTCCTGTCTCTTCCCCCCTCTCGTCTCCTCCTCCTCAAAACTCCTGTCTCTCTCTCCAAAACACACTATACTCCCACTGACTGGTTCTACTCTAAACACCCTTGTTTTAGCCCTGTAACCAGTTTGCTTGTATGGTTTGTATCTGTGGAGGTCAGTGTGTGAGGGCTTGTGATTGGCTCCTTTTACTCAATTCACTTGTGTTTGATTTGCGCTTTTGTTAGGCAGAAACCTGTGCAGTTCCCTTAGGGACCACTGCAAAAGGCTTAATACTACAGGTGTTGGCAGTAAACCCAATTGGGAGCAGTCTGCACCACCCAGATTTACCTGGTAGCTGTGGCTGAGCAGCCAGACTTCCCTCAAGAAGAGTTAGACAGTATATAGAGTATACAAGATAGGTACCAAAATACAGTAGCACAAGCAAACACTGACCAGAGCTTTTGGTATCAAGTATATAATTATTTATTTAAAGACACACTTAGAAACACTTTAGCACTATTATTATAAGCAAGTTCAAAAACACAGTCACTATTAATAATATACATCCCTTATTCCTAATTAGACAAGTCTTAGTTAACACCACTTATTTCCAGACGGAGGTGAGCGCTTAACTAAAGATGGCACTCCAATAAGTTAAGAAAAAAGGAGGGAAAAGGCAGAAATTAGAAACAGCACACAACACAATACTTTAGAAGCACTCAGCAAGGCAGGAAAGACAAAGTCTACTTGTGAGCAAAAAGTTCAGAGGCCAGGCTCCCTCTTGGAGAGAGTAGAACATCAATGCGCCCAAGATCACACAGTTTAAAAGGCTTGGAAAGTCTTGCAGAGAGTTTAAAAAGGAATCAGTTCAGCTCAGAAAAGTTCAGTTAGCCGCCCTAGGGCCAATCCAAGTGGTAAATTGAGGATTTACGAGACACCCCACACAGGCCGTTGCGAGGGAGGCCAGGCGGACACAGTACCTTGAAAGTGGAGAGAATCCTCCAGCGGGGGCAGTTGTTCCTGGCAGTGGATGCAAGTTGCGGCGTAGTCCAGAGGAGGAGAAGATCTCGACGTGGAGGAAAGCTGAAGGTCGTTGCACTGCCAGGGAAGAAACCAGCCGCGGAGTTCTCCGGTAAAAAGGTACTACCCTTTTATTCGCCGTAGTGGAAAAATGTGGTGTCCCGGTTGCCGGGGTGCTTGGCACAGGCAAGGCGGCCACGAGATGATCCGGGAAGGCGAAAAGGCGGGCAAACTGGTTATCCCCACCAATCAAAGGAAGAAGACTCTTCGGGATGAAGATCTCCTCTGTCGTTGGAAGAAGTGGTGAGTCGGTTCAGCAGGGCTCCACCGGTGGTGTCGTCGTTGCAGGTCGGCTCAGCTTCTCCCTCTTTGGATTCTTTGGTCCTGTGGCGACGTCTGAAGTCCCAGTCCCCAAAGCCCTGCTTTTATGCAGAAAACCCCCATTCATCAGTCCTAGCTGTCACTCAAACATGCTAAGTGGTGAGCCTGACGGCTCACCACTGGGCCAATCACACAAGAGTGCAACTTGAGTTGCCGAGGCAACTCAGTCCAGGGTGCCTAAACCCCCTCCCACACCCCCTGTGGGACCCAGACAGAGTGGCACCACTTTTGGAGGCTTCTGTGGAGAAGCCCGCCAAAAAGTGGAACAAAGGGCGCGACTTGGGTTGGAGTCACAGAAACGAACACAAACGCCATTTTGGAACCGAGTTCTGCAAAAAATACCAACCGGTGAATTAATATTAAACAAGGAACCGACTTGAAACTGATACTTCCACTAACACGTTTTTTGGTGCAAATTGAAAAACATCTGATGACGGCACCATTAGGGGAACCAAATTAGTAAAACCTGTCACGGTATAACCTGTACAATAACCTTGTGAATGGAACTCGCACAAAAGGCTAATACGGATGATTGTTTACTTGTATTGTCTAAGTGTTGTTGTTTTGTTTGTACATGTGTCGTAACTTTTAAAGGTTTGAAAAAACCAATAAAATAAAAAAAAATAAAAAATATTAAATAAATAAACCGGCGGTGTGTTTGAGGCTATGTTAAAAAGTATTAGCCTCGAACAATGGGAAAATCCCATAGGAATATATTCGCGGTTGAATATAAAAAGTAGTATCCACTGCCACCAGCCAAAACTCGCTCAGGAGAGACTGGGCAGTGCCCCCTCGAACAACAGACCCAGGGGCAATTGAATTGCCCCTACCAGTACGCCCACAATATGATGGTTTGTACTGGTTCTGTTCACAATTTGAGACTAGTAAAGTCAATGGTGACTTTACATGCCCTGGGAGACAGTAGTCAGTCCCAGGGTACGGAGTCTATGTTTGGGGGTCACTACGGCACGGAGGGTGCTGTGTAACACACATACCAAAAACACATTAAGCCCTATGGAGTAAAAGACCCCATAGCCCATCAAACACATTCAAAGTCAAAGGATATCTCAAATCATGTCTAAGAGTGGGAGAAAACAGAGTCTCACTCTTAGCAGGAGAAAAAAATAAACTCCAAAAATCCAGCAAAAAATAAACTCCAAAAATAGGTTTGGGAAATTAGCCTTAACAGAGAATTCTCCCTAACAGCTTTTGCGACCAGACAAAGCCTTCAAAGGGATGATCTGTCATTGTGGATTTCGATTTCCTGAACTGTGGGTACGCTGCATCCCAGGCTGCCCATAGCATCTTTTTTGTTCGAAAATGTTAGGGATGTGGTGCTTGTTCTTCGTGAGGGTATTACATGCAGGTGAGCTTAGTAAAAGCATCTTTCAAAAAATTAACACAGCAACAGTGTGTCAAGTAGACCTACTGGGCAAGTGCCGTAATAAACAAATTTGATGTTCCTCCGATGTCTACGCAAGTATCCACTATCGTTGTCAAAGGAGTTTATTTCCTTCTCCACATATATAGTGTGTACATTGTGATGAATCTGGACAATTCGTCCCTTCTCCCCTGAGGGGAGCCACCCCCTGGAAGTCTAGTGAGGTGAGCCTGCTCAACAAGACCCTCCCTAGGGGTCTGTGCAAGTGGGACCTCACTGGGAGGGACTCCCCTCTCTGGGACAAGGACTTCCAGTCCAATGAGGACCTCCCCGAATGGACTACATTGTCCGCCTACATGGGACTTGACAACAACTACCAGCCATCCTCCTTCCAACCGGTTGACTTCAGATAATGTTGGGTTTCATCTGGCCACCACCGTCAAAGAAGGAGGAGGACACACCCATTTCGATTGTAATGGTGTCCCTGAATGGGTTTGGACCCCCAGTTCGCTGCATGTCTGAGGTATAAGTGCAGGGGCCTCGGAGTGGCTTGCATAGGAAGTGAAGTGGGAGCGGGACTTCTGAGAACACGGGCTCCTAGTGGCGCAGTGAATGGGCTGGCTCAGTAATTGAGCCTCTGCTGCGGGTCAGAGCTCCTGATGGGCAGTGGCTCGGTGTGCATCAACCCGCTTGTGCCGAGAGGGGAGAGGAATGGTACCGACCTTGGAGGGAGACATCTGCCTGGCGTGTCTCGTGCTACCTAGCTGCTAGCACACTCCCGTCTGTGGGGAGAGGTGCAGTGGCAGCGCGCTGCTGGTGGCGGGTCCCAGAGTGCCGGCTTCTAGATTGCCGGAGAGGAGACCGTAGTGGAGGCGGTGCAGCAAAAGTGCCTGGTGCACAGAGATAGGTGCTGCATAAATATTGGATGTGGCGGCCTGCTTTGAGGACGTGAGCCGGGAACTACAAACAATGCTTTGGAAGTAATGCAGCTGGAGAGCAGGGGACGGTTACATGCGCGACCTGCCAGCTGCGATGGTGGTGTCTTGAGGGGCTTGGACATCTGTGGATTTCTGAGGGCCTGCTGTGCTGGGGTGGCCTGAGCTGTGTCTGGACACAAGAGTGTTGGCCCGCAGAGTGGAGGCAACTGGTGAGTGACTGGCACTGGGCACCAGAGGGGAATACACCTCAGCTGGGGCACACAGAGCCTTGAGGTGCCATTGTGAGGTGGTGTAAGTAGTGTGTGCAGAAGGGAGACCTCGGCTGGAGGCTGGGCAGGGTGCAGGCCTGGTGACGGATAAACTAATTTTGTGACTGTGGTGAAAGCCAGTATAGGCAGTGCCACACACTGCTGCTCCTATGAAGCCGGTGCCCCATTCTGGTGGCTGGTGAGTCAAAGTTGGAGATTGCCTGGCGCTGTTCTGGGAGGGGAGCTCATCTGTCCTGCAATGTTCATGGTGCCCTGTGCATTACTGATTGGGGGCTATTCTGCATGGAAGGGAGGGAAGGGCAACGGTGCACGTCAGGAGGGAATGGTGAGAGGATTTGGATAAGGTGGCGACCAGGTGTAGCCTTGGATAGAAACATAGCAGAGGTGGATGCGCCTCTGAGTTCACAGGCTGCCACGGTGTGGTCGCTGACTCCACTGTTTTCACTGGCTGCTTGGAGGGACACTTTCAAATGGTAGTTACTGGATATTGGGAAAAGACGGTGTGCATGAGCATTATCTGGCGAGCTTGGATATACTGCAGACCTCTGCAGGTGCTGGGGTCTTTTGGAATTGACTACAAGAAGTCTAAAGTTGGTAAAGTGTGGAAACAGTCCAAATTACAATTTGAGACACCTATTCAGGCTGAAAGTCATAAAAACATGGAGGATGTTGTAGACGGGAGCTTGAAGCCATCCCTGCATGATGCTAGTGGAGAATTTAATAATATCAAGACAATTTTCAACCAGCTTCAGGCCAGCATACAGTCTCTAGATGGGAAGATGGGACACCCTCACCTGCAAAGTGGACCACATCCAGGTCCGCTTGGAAAAGCATGGAAAGAGACTCGACGAATTTGAAGGGTGGGTTTCCACGGTCAAAGATTAATCTTCTGCCACATCCACAGAGTTTATCCAAGTAAAAAGGGCTTTGAAGGAGCTGGCCGACAAGCAAGAGGATCTCAAGTTGAGATCTAGAAGAAATTAACTGCAGATGGTACCTATTCCTGAATCCGTAGAACGAGATTTGGAACCCTCGGTTTAATCTATACTGCCGCCTTGGGAGGTGACAAGCAAAGAGTTGGGTGCCCGGGTGGACAGGCAGCAGAGTGGGCAATAATAGTACTTTATGCAAAAAGATGGGACTGCTGCCACAGGTTGATATCAGTGTGGTTATTCATTCAAACCCTTCTTGTATCAACACGTAATTGAACAATGAGGGGGTAAGAGAGCCCAAAAACTCATTGCACCGTCAGAAGCAAGAGGAAAATTGTGGTCTATGCTGATGAACTCTCGAGACCGGAAAAAACACCAGGGCAAATTGAGGCTTAATTGGGCCAAAGAAAAAGTTGTTGTCATCCCAAACCGTAGGGGTATAGTGTACACAAAAGACAGTTAAACGGGGAAATAAGGATTGGATTGGCTGAATATAATTGCCCTAACTAAAAAGTGGAGTTTGGGAAGTCGAAAATGGACGCTTGATCGGGAGATGTTCTGCCAAAAGGCAACCACCCAACAGGTTCTAAGTTGCTTAGAGAGGGAAAATATCTCTTGTGGTGATGACTCAAGAGCCTTATAGCTAACATGAATGGTCTAAGGGCATTGGGATTTCCAAGTGTGTGCTTTATTCACCCAAATGTCTCAGAATCCTTTTCATGCGGGTGGTTGTGTAAATTAAAACAAATATTAAAAGAGGTGATTGGAACAGCAAGAAAAAATTATTTTTTTAGGAAAACAATGTCACTTTTCTACACTGGAGGTGCTGGAAACCCATTTGATACTGGGTTGTGGTCTTTAGTGTCTTGGTATCTCCTCCTTGTCTTGGAGATATCATAAAGTGTTGTGGAGGGGTCACAACAGGTCAGGTCGACCGGTTTCGATGGTTGTATGCGATTAAGAACCATCTTCTTCAGGACATAGGATTTCTTCATATAGTTTGATAGTTTGATTGTGTAAAGGCGCTATATCAATAAACTATGTGTTTCAAAGCGCTTCAAGGCAAGCAAGGGAACAAGGGAAAATACGACGACATTCTTACAGGCCATGAACAGTAAGGATGTGAAATTAACTATCGTACTCGGCCTGACGACATTTCAGATAGTGCAAGTGCTAAGGAAGGGAGGGGGAGAGTGGTAAGGAAATGGAAACATACAGGCAACTACCATACTAGGCCTGACGACATTTCTGGTAGAGCCGGAGGAAAACAAATGGTGAGGGAGAGGGGTGCAGAAAGGGAGGGCAGGAACAAAACAAGTGACTATCGCACTAGGCCTGACAACATTTCAGATAGTGCTGGGGGGGGGGCACAACAGTAAGGGGATAGGGGAGCGACAGACGAGGTTGCTATCATAGTAGGTCCAGGGACAATTCTGATAGAGTAAGTGCATAGAAGAAAGTAAGGGGGGGAGGGGATGGGAAAAGAGATAGGGGAGGGGAGGAGAGAACAGAGAGTAAGCAGTCAAAAAGAGTGGAGAAGCAAGAGAGGAGAGCGAACACAATTGCAGAAGTCAGTAGTAACACATAATGTTGCAAGCCAGGATACAAGATGAAGATGCAACAGCATGATTCAGGGCCACCATGAGTACAAGATGCAAAGGACGTCCAGCATGAGAGTTGAGAAAGGGTGACGCACCGTGAATCAATGAAGTCCGTAAAAGTAAAATCCAGCATTGGCCACAAGACTGTGATGATGAAACCATAATGTATCAGGACAGACTCCTGTGTGCACGAAGGGGGGTGGTGCACAAGGGTAAAACACAGGGGGACCAGAGATGGTGGGGATGGCCTTTTGGGACAGAGGGTGACACAATCACTTGCTGTACTCGTGGGTAGGACAGTGTACACAGGCTACACGGATTCCTGTATTGGGAAACATAATGAAACATTGCAAAAGAGGACGTGAGTAACCTCTAATTGCAATGTTGCATAACAGAATATACCAGAACATTCGCAATCATGTCTCAGTGGCTGTTTGCTATATACAAGGTGCATGTTCTCTTATTTTTGGAGCGTGGCCACCTAATAGTCGCTGGAACAAAAACCTGTAGAACCCTTAGCCCGAAAACACCGGGGTGGAGGGAGTGCACGAAGGGAGGGGGAAGGGGGCACCGGGGAGGTGGGGGGAGCCTCCACGGAGTGGATGGTATCATATCGGTTACTGGACAAAATCAGGGCTGTGGTAGAGGTGCCAGGGGTGGAGTAAAAGCATCCTACCTGAGTGTGGTCAGGGAAGCATGATCTCATAGATGTTCATGCCGCGGCGCTGCTTCTATGTGCAAAATAAGAAACGCTTATTGTAGCGAGCGGCTTAAACAACTATAAAACGGACAAGCACTGCTTTGCTGAAGGAAAAGGACTCTTACCGGTTCTGCGAGCTGCACCGGCAAGGGCTGTGTTCAGAATCCTCAGAATACGAACGCGGAAGGGGCGAAATGGATAAAAGCTTCTTCCGCGTGTGACGCGTCGTGAACGGCGTGGTTTAGCAGGCGGCTAAGTCCAATGCAACGTCGGAGCTAGGGGGTGTGTGCGTGTAGGTATACCAAGGCTTAGTCCAATGTCTATGGATCTAGCCGGGGGTGTGTGTGATTGCAAACGGGCTTCCGGGGGGGTGGGGCCTGTGCAGTGTGCGAGGTCCACTGCTCCGATGTCACAGGGAGCATCTGGCAATGCTGGTGGAGCCGGAACAAAAAGTAGGCCGGCCAGCATATAATGTGAGTGCGTTAGGACGCGCAAAGGCACGGGTTGGAATATGGCCTGCAAAGAGTTGGGGCATCCGGATTTGTAATGAGGGGAGGGGCGAGGAGGGATGGGGGGAGAGGGGTTGGAAAAGGGGTGGGGAAAAGAGGGAAAGAATAAGGGAAGAGAAGGGATGAAAGGAGGAATTGCCCACTAACACGGGTGTGTAGGATGGCATACACACCACTGCTTTGTTCTACAACAGAACAAGGTACTCAAAGCATTAAAGGCATGTCACTGTGGGGACAAAAAATGCATATTGTCTCGTGGGTTAGTGCTGAAGGCTACAAGCACGTGACTTGGATGGAAAGAAAACACAGCATGTATGATAAAGACACATGTAGAAAGGAACACACAACATGCGGTGCATTGTTAATTCAATTCACATCTAGTAGGAATGAGGTGTTCCGAGCATGGTGTAGTGTACGCTGCACAAAATTGCATAGCTTAGTGCTGTAGCACTGCGAGCTCCTGCCACTGCATAGCTTCGTTCAGGCCTCGATTGGATGTGTTCAGGCAGAAAATCCACTTCTGTTCTTGTGTAAACAACATGGCGTGGTAATTTCCTCCTCGCTTGGGCGGTTTGATCTTTTTGAGGATAGTCCATTTAAAAGACTCGGCTGTGTGACCTTCTGCCAAAAAATGAGGGACCATTGGTGCTGTTAATTTCTTTGTTCTGATACATGATCTATGTTCAGTCATACGTTTTTTTACTTCACGGGCCGTCATTCCAAAGTACCGTAGATTGCAGGGACAGATGATCATATACACTACTCCTCTCGTGTTGCAATTTGTAAAGGCTTTTTGGACCCATGGGGTTGTCCAGCCAATGTCAATTGTAGTACTACGAGCAGTTTGTGTGCACATGGAACATTGTCCACAGGGACTGTGGCCCATGGGATGGGCTTGGTTCCAAAGAACGTTATGCGTGGCTCGTGCTGTGTCAGCTTCTGGGCGTATTCTGTTGACAAGGGTGTCTCTCAAGTTTCGTCTTTTAAGCGCGAAGCGTGGTGTTGCTAGACTGGATGTGCCTGTGTTCAGGATTGACCATATGGATTTGATCCCTTTCTTTATTTTGTTGAATGCAGGTGTATAGCTAAATACTGCTGTGATTATTCTGTCTTCTGTTGGCTTGTGATGTTGCTCAAGTGTACACGAGCAAGATATATGTTTGGCCCTTTTGTAAGTATCGTGTATGATCTTCTTCGGATACACGCGTTGGGCCAGTTGGTTTTTGAGGATTTTGGCTTGATTCATGTACTCATCAGTTCTGCTGCAGAGGCATCTGTAGCACAAAAAATGGCCGAACTGAAGATTGTCCTTCAAGGATTGTGGATGGTAGCTTGAATACGTCAATAAAGCGTTTTTGTCAGTGTCTTTTCAATAAACTTTTGAGATGAGTCCTCCTTCTGAAGCTGTAACGGATAAATCTAGAAAATGTGTGTGCTCCCTATTCTTTTCCATCGTAAACCGGAGGTGGCTATTCTGTCTATTGATCCAGTCATGGAATGCGTTGACGTGTTCTTCGGTGCCTCTGAAGATGACAAAAATGTCATCAATATAGCGACACCAGGTTAGCAGCTTGTCCTGAAACTGATTGGCCGCTGGGTAAATATGCCGGATTTCAAAAGAGTTGACCTATAGATTTGCCAGACTGGGTGAGAAAGTCGCACCCATGGCAGTGCCTGAGATTCCTTGTTAATGCTATCTCGGCCAGGGATAGGATGAAACTCGATGGTACCCCATGTAGATCAATGCCTGAGTCCAATAGATCTTTTAGCATTTCCAGGGTTTCTTGTTGTGGAATCCTGGTGTAGAGTGATTCTATGTCAATGGTGACTAGCCAGTCTCGTTCAGGATTGAAAGGCAGATAGTCAAGGAGAATAAGCATGGCTGTAGAGTCTTTCACATACGATTTCATTTTAGGAATCTCATCTTTGATAAAGAAGTCTACATATTGACTACATACCACGAGCGATATTTTCCCTCTCTAAGCAACTTAGAACCTGTTGGGTGGTTGCCTTTTGGCAGAACATCTCCCGATCTACCGTCGATTTTGGACTTCCCAAACTCCACTTTTTAGTTAGGGCAATTATATTCAGCCAATCCAATCCTTTTTTCCCCGAACTCTCGAGACCTCCATTCTTTAAAGGTGGATGACCACCAATTCAAGTCACTGGTACCAACCTGGGAAAGAGGTGACCAGTTCGCTAACCTAGATCACATTTATGTATCTAGGGAACTTTTACAGCACATAAAAATGTTTGAGGTAATCTGGACAGTAAACAGCGACCACAACCTTTTAACTACGTCATGGATGACCAACCCCAAACCAACAGAAGTATTTATGAAGGCAGAAGTCGAAGTGAGCAATGGCGGTAATCGCCTTAGACTAAAGAGCCGGGACATTACAGTATTAACTAGAAGCTATGCCTCATTGGCAAATGATGAAAGTGGACACAAGGAGACCGAAACTGTGGATTATATGCCTCTATTAAAATGCTTTAGTGTAAAAAAACATGGAATCAGAAAAGCGATAAACGCTGGACCCCACGCATACGTCAAACTCCTAGTTGAAAAATGAAGAGAAATGAGGCAAGCAAAGCATTCAGCAGCTAAATCGAATTTAGAAGGTCATAAATTGCAAGCAAATAAGGTATGCCGCGCTTACAAGAACTGAGTAGCTGCTCATAGGAACGCAATTCTCCAAAATGACTCTGAGCAGATGCTTCGCATTGTATGCAGAGGAAAGTCCAAAGAATTTTGGTCACTGGTTAAGTCAATCTCACCAGCAACTGCTGATTCCCAACAAAATAATGGCAGCGAATCACCTTGGAAGGACCATTTTTCCACACTATTAATCTTACCGACTTTACTGCCCGAAGTAGGCAAGGAATGGACTGTCCTCCATGATGATGAAACCATTTTAGGGATAATACAAAAGTTGAATTCATCATTGGCACTTGGTCCCGACGGCTTGACAAATGCCATGCTGAAGGAACACCCAGAGGAATAGGCCCGCTTTGTACATGAGGTAATTTAAAAAGTATCTCTTACCCAGACAATTCCCAATTCAAAGAAGACTGCAACGGTAGTTCCCATCTTTAAGAAAGGGAGAAAAGAAGACCCAAAAAACTCCTGTCCTATTGCCTTGTTCGACTTGATTGGCAACATTTTTGGTTCCCTTCTGCTGATGCAATTTCAGGATTGGACAAGGACAGCAGGTTGTACCGACCCGTTTCAAACAGGTTTTGTGAAAAACATCAGCAAACATCATGCTGTTAAGCATTTCGAAGGGCAAGATCCAAGAAGGAAGACCAAGGATCTTTATAGCATTCGTTGACCTGGTTCAAACTTTTGAACGAGTCAATCATGATGTCCTGTGGAAAAAGCGAGCAGCAAGGAATTGTCCAGGGGAATTAACAGAGCCCCTGACCGCTCTCCACTCCAACACCTCCATAAGAGTGTGCTCAAATCATTTGGGCCTATTATCTGCGATCCCGATATTGAGGGGTCAAACAGGGGCTGTCCCCTGGCACCCGCAATTTACAACTTCTACATCTCGGACATCAAGAACTTTGAGCCGTTATTAAGATCTTTTCTACCCAAGTATTGGTGAAACAAGAGTGTCAAACCTCTTATATGCTGATGATCTGATCTTCATTGATCAAACGGTAACGGCCACCAACGCCAACTGGATTGACTCCAGAGATACACCAACCAAAATTGCCTGGAGATAAACCAAGATAAAAACAAGATTATATGCTTTGAAAAAACAAACAGTCGGAGAGAGTCACTCAAATGGTCTCTGGAGCAGAATGTGATTGAGCAAGTAAAAAAGTGTAAACATCTGGGAGTCGTTCTTACCAATAACTCCATTGAGACCCCAATCAGGCTGCCCTCTTTAGCTATCCAAGCTAAGTTAATGGATAGAAGATATGGCCACTTTTCCTTGTTCCCAGTAGTCAATTTCTACAAGGCTAAAGCAGTGCCTGCATTAACCTATGGGGCGGAGGCCATGCCCGAAATCCCATGCAAGCTATGGCCAAGGCTTAAAGGGCTATTCTGGAGAAAAACTCTCAATCTCCCAAACTCTACGTCAGTATCAATTATACGTAGCGAACTAAGCCTTCCATCGCTGTATGCTGCTGTGGAATGGAATAGCAGGGCGCTATTCTGTAAAATCACTTCACCGTCAAGTCCGACAATCTTTCAGATCATAAACAAAGAACTTCAGAGTGGGTCAGGCAAACTACTAACTCATTGGTCGACTAAAATCCAAACAAAACTGGAAGAACTCGACTGTTCTGAACTAGAGCTGAGGTCGAATCCAACCAGAGTAAAAAGGAATCTCATGGGCAGTGATTGGATCTGTACCCTGGATAAGGCTGCATCCTGTAAACTCACGAGTGATTTACCAACTAACACTAAAAAACAAAACCAACTTCGGGGCTACCTGCACAAATTTCCTAGTAGAACATACAGATATAACTTTTTAAGAATGCGACTAAATTTGCTCCCCACCAATGAGATCAATGCAATACGTGGCAAATTAGAGGGAAACACTTGTAGATTCTGCGCCATATTGGAACATGTTGAAACCATCAAGCACTTACTAGTCTATTGTCCAGAGCTAATTAAGGAACAGAAAAAGTTCCTGGTACCCCTTGTGACAAAATTCCAAATACATGACGAGGAAGAATGGTGGACGATCGTGATCAATGGGGAAAAGACAGCATGGGTGATATCGACAGTTTCATTTATAAATAGTATCTTGCCTCCGGGACCAGTAACGTATGGGACAAGAAGCGCAATTAAATGAAAACTTACGTTGGCTTGGTATGTTCATATGAATAGATAGAATAGATGCCTGCACCTTATCCAAGAAATCCAGGAAAAGTCTGATAGTGTCCCTTTTATACATCCCCTTCTCCCTGGCCTTTCCGGAGAGCGAGGTCCCTATTCCTATAAGTTCAACATGCAGGCTTTGATTGGACAGGCTCGAGCGCCTGGGATCGGTTTTCTGCCACTAGGTATTAGATGCACCCTCTCAACACTGCCGAAAAGTCGCCACCTCCCAAGGCAGATCCTCTTGGTGTTCACTTCCAAGGCTGACGTAAAAATCTCAACCACAGCCGAAGAAGGAAGTGGATTGTCCATAACTAATAGAAGCTCTTTAGCCTTCTTTTCAAATATGACTATAGGAGTGATAAGTGTACAGATGTGATTAACTACTGTTTCTGTCTAGTTGTGAAAAATTATCACCTCTGTTTTTTTTTTTTGTCCCTGAACAGGCAGTACCCATTGATTTAAGTGTTAGGTCAGATCCAACCATGGTTTCTCTTTGGCAGGATTCAGGATACTACCTCCTAATTTAGGGTACTGTCTGATGAATAGAATAAAAATTTCATTTTTTGCTTTTGATTAGTTTCAAGGTTTTACCAATCATTGTATTTCATTGTAAATACTCTTTTCTGTCTATCTTTCCCTGTGCCTTCTTGTTTACCAGATTTGGCCCTGCACACTTAGCACTGGGTCTTCTTCACTAACCACTATCTATTACTTTTCTACTTTGTTTCTTTCATGACTATAGTATACTCTTACACTATAGTGTAATACCTACTACATAGGGTATCTACACTGCATCGAGCTACCAACGGGTATCTCGATGCATCGGGTACCAACACCCCATTTTATGCTGCAAGGGTGTAGAAGGAGACTGACACATATGTGGCATGTTTGTTTGCACAAACCTTTATTTTGTTAAAAAAATAAAGACGAAACCTATCTCTCCTTAACTGTAAAAGGGGTTTCCCTGCCTCTACTAAAGAACTAAGGAATCTGTCAGAATGTCCAAGTAAATGAAAAAGAGTTCACTGTTGTTTGTCAAAATGCCTACCTCTATGCCTTACACTCGCAGCTGCAAAGGATTCCAATCAGGCGTCGCACACCGGATCAGGGCTCTTGCCCTTAGCATAGGATGTAGCACTCAATTAGAATACTTCTTTATTTTCAACTAATTCGAATTGAGCTGGCCCCCAACCCGTCTCACACCTCCTTTTACAAATACCGCGGATCACAATGGACCATGAACCAGGCTGGTTAGTGGGAATACAATATTTATTTTAAATTCAAAGAAAATCGCACAAGTTTTATATTGGGCAGCAATCACCAATGGGGTGATAGTTACAATGAAAACCACTGAAATACACTTGGGTAACCTTCTACAAGAACATATCCAAAGCACAAATGAAAAGGAGCACTTTTTCAATCAGGATAGATAGCATCCAAGTTAAGGTTTCCCCCTGCAATGTTCCCTCAAACCTCAATCAATCTTAATCCGACCTTCCCTCACAAAATAAGAGGCCAAAACAGCTGACACTCGGAATTTGACAATTAATGAATTAATTATATGTTTGGTTAAATAATGAGGTACACATGTTTCATCACAGTATCAGGGAGGTAATATCAATAGCAACTACAAGGCAAGGTATCAGCAAAGGGCATACAGTTCAAAAAGCAACTTGAAATGAAAACACAGTGCAGCCAAATTGACACGTTGAAAATTTGCATTTTACGCTTTTTTGCAGTTTAAAATGTTAAGACGTTTTTAAAAAAAAAACGGGTGAAATACACAGAATCGGAATGCGGTTTTTAGGCTGGGTGTTAGATGCACATCACAGGGACAATATAATGACTATAGCTGAATAACTGGATGAGATTTTCAGGGTGAAAGAAATTCGGTTTTGGTAAATTAAAAGCAGTTAAGATGAGAAAATCGGTTTGGAAAGAAAAAGGACAAGTTTCACTTACACTAGATTTAATGGCTAGAATAGAGGAACGGTGGACTCTCCTTACAAAGGACAGCTGGGCAAGTCTGATCACTGGATGGCAAGGGTACAGCGGGCATGCGTTCTAGTCACAGGATGCTCCCAAAAGGTTACCACTGCTTTCCCCCCCTTGTTATTGAGATTTTTGTGGGGTTTCTGGATCAATGGCCTTGCTGGGATAGGGTCAGCTATGCTTTGGCCTGGCAGTAGAGTCTGGAATCTTGCAAAGATGGATCTGGAATGTCTGGATACGCAGGCGCTGGAAATTCAGGAGAGAGTGTCCTGTCCCTGTGAGCTCCCACCCCTTATATAAAAGCGGGTGACATCACCCGGTTTATTGTTGGGCAGAACTAAGCTAGACCTACCCCCAAGAACCAGATAGGTCAGCCTATATTGGTTGCCTCCCCCAGGAGGGGACTCAGTTAAGGGGGTTGTGTTTTATAAGGTTAAAAGCCATCCCACAGTTCTTTTTGCCAAAAATCAATATTAACATAAATCACACATTTATACAGTTGTGCCATTTTGGCAAATTACATTGGCAGATTACATATTTCACAGAGAGCATGGCAGCCCAGCTCTCCAGTTTGTAGGACTTTGTTTCCTCTTTAAACAAAAATAGTTTTTCGTTATTTTCATTGAAATTACTTGACCTAAGATTCTATAACTTTATACATGTGTATTTATTATCATAAGGCATGTGTATATTGAATTTCAAAGTGGCATCATATACACTTCCCTCAGAATATCCATTTCTCTGCCATTTCTGTCCACAATATGCCAGTGAAGGCTACCACGTCTTGTTTAAAAGCCACAAAAATTACATTTAAACTGTTAAACTTTTACACTTCTGCGAAATCCTGTTGCAGAGGTAAAAGTCTTACAAGTATATTAATAAAATCGTTTTTTCAGCCACATGGCCAGCATTGTCTACCAAATAAGAGCATAGCTTACAAGTCTGCTCTGGAGGCGGCTTTGAAGCTCCCCAGTAGAAGTTGCGGGGAGGTGTTACTTGAGGTTTCACACGTAGGCGTCCCATAATCTACTGTGTCAACCTGGAGCACAGACAGAAGTCTGACGAGCGTGTGATATTTTGCCTCCTGGTCCATTCAAAGTTTCAAATGGCATAATTAACATGGAGGTTTCCCAGAATCTATTGTGGCTTCTCTTGGGGGTAGGGCACTCCTGTTGTCAGCACCCAACTGTCCCTTGAGCCATGGCAGAAACCTGTTTGGGCTGATTTCCCAGACCAGCGAATGCAATTATTTCTTTATTTTATTTTATTTTGTTTTGAATCAGAAGCAAGCCTGTTGAAATAACACATCCCATATATGTGTCCCAGCAAAATCCCCTTTACATTGCTAGGCAAGGACAGGGCATTATTTCACATTGCACTTTAAAAATAGATATTTTTCTTATTTGCAGAAGCACATTTTGACATGTCGTGAAGTCTCCTGGGATGTCCCTCTCAAATTAGTTTTTTCTCTTCCATCTGAATTCTCAATATTGTTTTGCAGCCCTGGTCAGTTTTTCTCACAAAGCAGTATGTTCAAGGCAAAGGTCCACTGAAAGTGACCTATGCGCAGAGAGCTACGGTTTGTTTTGAAGGGTTTATTTTGACATTTTGTAGCACAAAAGTCCAGCATTTTCCTGTGCGCCTGAAAGTAAAGCTTCTGTTGATTTTCCAGATCTGGTCTGACACAGCCTGTCATTCCAGGATAATGCTCTCTTCTGCTGGAGCACAATCTAAATATGGATGGGCATGGCAGGGTCTCACTGATAAAAGCAGCAGAGCTTTTCACTTCACTTCTTTAGTGCACACAAGAGAACACACTGACGGCCTTTCTCGGTGTGCTCCCTGTTCCAACTTGCCGACTAGGTGCTTGGCAAAACAGTGCAGCCATCATTTTGTAGCTGCAAAAGGCAGTTTTGATGCACGGCATTGGTGCTCAAAGGAGCCAGGGCAGCCATTTTGCTATTAACTGCTGAAGTGCAGCTTGGTTATGGATGGGAATTCTGCTGGGTGGTCAATGTATCCCACACAACTAAACCTAACTGGATCGTCTTGAACCAGAAGAATGACTCCCTTCTTCTAGATACTGGATTATAGTTCCAATTGGTAGGTAGGAACTGTGCCTGATAGAATGACTCCCTTCTCCAGGTCCGAGTTCCTTTCCAGAATATAACACAACATTCCGGCTTGAGGTGCTGTAAGTTTTTCAGTTGAAATCAAAAGTTCCAACTCAAACATCATTCCTTATTGCCCCTAGTTTTCCTCACTGTTGGGCTCTTGGAGAATGCCTCCTTTTTCCAGGTATCTTGTTCTCAATACTTTCGCCATGACAGGGTAATGACTCCCTTCCCTAAGCTTTCTTCTGCTTGGTTTCACAGTACAGCACACCAGGGGGCATGGTTTTCCTTACCTGATCTCTCTTGGCTTCACGATGCACAACACCAGGGGGTATGACTTCTTTCCCCTGGTCTCTCTTTGCTTCACTGTAGTAGGGAGAATGACTACCTTCCCCAGGCACTTTTCAGGATATTTCATAATCGCAATGCTCACAATGCCAGGGGGAATGAATCCCTTCCCCTGGCCTTTCTCAAACACTCTGTTTGCCGTGAGCCTCTCAAGTGGGTTGGGTAGGCAGACCTGGTACACTTCCCTGCCAGGTACAGCCATGAAGAAGATGCGCAGTTAAGGAACTCCTCATTCATCTGAGGGTCCCCGACCTGGTCTATTTCACTCTGTTCACCTTCTTCGATACATGGTTCACTGTCCTGCCAAGTATAGTACTTTCCCCAAAATTTCTTATATCTTAGTTCTGGGTCTCAGATACTCTTAAAAAGGTTTCTTGTGTTCCCTCTTGGACCGGGGCAGCGCTTGTACCTTCAACAGGAGCACCCTGTCAGTTTCAGAGTTTCCCCAGGCTTCCAACGGCTTCCTCTCTTGTGCTTCCGTCCTCGTGCTGCCTCCCACAGCTTCATAGTACTTCACTGGAGCCTGTCTGCACGTCTCTGCTGGGCCGTGTTTTTCGGCGGGTTCTTGTGCTTTCTTCTGCTTTTCTTGGTCAGCTTGTGCATGGTGAACCACAGAGGGATGACATAGTTCCTTAGAGTTTTCCCAGTCAGCAGCCACAGCTTCTTGGTTTGCGGTATGGGTGCTTCACTCGCGGTGCCTCCAAGGAGGGTCTGACAACTGTCTCAGTCCTTTCTCCATCTTTAAGCCACTGGGCATTCTAAAGCTGTAACGTCCAATTGTGATTATGCTTAATGCTGGCTCCGTACCACCTCATCTCTGTATATTAGTGGGCATACACTGGAGTGAACTCTACTCTTCCTCGTCACAGTAATGGGGTTTTCACAGATCTTACAAACATACATAGGAGGGCATACTTGATCAGAGGAAGGTAAGTAAGGAGGTGGGAATGAGATGTGTGTGTGTTATGAATACAATACGAATACCATGTTCCCCCCAGGTCGTCACTAGTCTTATAGGGGTTTCACCCTCCCCTTGTGGTCCACCCAATGAGTACCACTCCCAGTGGCACTATCGGGTAGCAGCCTCACCTCCCTGGCCTCATGGGAAGGGGCTCCCCTTAGGGGAGAAGTGACAACTTCAAAGGACTGTTTTTCTCCCGCAGATTCCTCATCAGATAGATATCCCTTTCAGCGTCCAACAGGGGGCCTAGTGCACCTCGACTTGGTTGTTGATTCGTCTTGTCTTGATGCCATCGTTGTTGTGACTTTGGTCGTTGTATATTTGCCACGTCACTACATCCCTGTACCTCAGTTCCTTTTTTCCCTCATGCTCAGCATGCTCCTCTAGGAACATTTCTCACCCAGGATTCTTTTTTGTACTGACGAATTGTCGTTTCTTCACAATTTCAAATTATGCCCACTCGCAAAATGTTTGGGGGTTCAAGCACTACAAGAACTACAGTTCAAAGATGTCCATCACAGAACCACGCAATGTCTGCATGTGGTTCCTCAGTGTTGATCATGTCACTGAGGACTGTGGTTCTTGTATGAAGATGTAGCCAAAATCGCTGAGGGAGAGGGCTGCGAAACTCACAGTAGGACGGCCCCTATCTAGATCCCTGGCATGCTCGACCACCAGGTCGTTGGAGATCAATAAGGAGGGGCCTACTCTTGAAAAGGAGCCATAGGCATTGTAAAAAAAAACTAAGAAGATGTCACTCTCTCAAAGCCACTTCTCTTCCTCCCATAAAAAGAAAAGGCACCATTGGCGTAGGCATGGATCCGACTTGTCGGGTGAAGCCGATAAGTCATCAGCGGGGCCAACAACCGGGGCGGAGTGGGAGGCTTTTAAGGAGCAAATGCTCAAGATCTTTTAAGAAAGCGGCTGCAGGTATGGGTGACCACTCAAAGCAGCAGTTTTTGGTGGTTCGAGTGGCACCCAGTGATCCCGGCCCTTAGTTGACACCTACCACAGAGTGTAGTTGGCTCAGCGTCGCTTGTATCAGGTTCCCCTCGAACCCCGATGCGTCCTTCAGCATCAGCATCGTCGACATCATCGCCAGCAGCCGAGCAGTCATACGCGCCTCAGTTGAGAATACAGTTCTTCGACACTATGTCGACAATTGTTTTCTGACGGGGACAACCAGATGTCCAGTAGTCTCGACCATGCTTACGCAGGTGCTGGAGGCAAGGATTTCTTTACCGACCTGGCAGATTTAGTTGCCATAATTGAGGGCCTCCATGATGCCAGTGATACCTCTCCGGACTTGGAGACACAGCAAGCTCATCCCTATGGGCATGCAAATGCTAAATACCGAGACACAGTTGCCAGGTTGGTAGATGCCCTGGGTTGGAGTGCCCCAGCCAGAACCTTATCCAGCTATGAGCTCACAGATATTAAGGATGAGGGATCCTCCACTGAGAGGGTGATGCCATTTAATGTGGCTATTGCCGACCCCATTGCCACCTTGTGGCAGAAACCATGCACCCTCTCCCCCCACCCCCCAGTGAATTATGACTTCACGGGGAGACCCTCTCTATCAATCCACTCACCCTGCTCCAGAGGAGCCAATGGTGCAGGCGGCAACTGTGAATACCAGGTCAGCAACGTCCACACTCCCTACGGATAGGAAAGGTAAAAAGGTTGATGCCCAAGTCAAAAAGTTATTTTCTTCGGGCAGTATGGCCCTTAAGGTGATTAATGGGTCCTGCGCCTTCGCCAAGTACTAGTTTGGCCTGTGAAAGGCTGACTGGGAAGCCACACAGTACATTCCCTAAGAGGAAATGCGTGAAGGCTCCGGGAGAATTGTGGACAATGGCAAAGAGGTGGCTCAGCAGTTGTTCCAGATGGGACTGGACGTCGCAGACTATGTGGTATGCACTATGGAGGCAGGCATACCTGCACACATCGGGATTCTCGCCTAAAACCAAAACAAGTTATTGGACAACGCATTTGATGGCGAGTATCTGTACGGCCCAAATGCTGAGTGCCTGGAAAAGTTCAAGGGCTCAAAGCTAGCCCCCCCCAAGTCTCTAGGTCTAGCTGTTCAATAGCCAGCAAAGCCTGCCTTTACATTCGCCTCAAGGGGGAGAGGTTACAGGTGGGGCCTCCAGAGGCCAGCAGACAGCGGCTGGGGTGGCTCTGCCTCAAAGCTGCTTGGATTTCTACCCCCCACGTTTCCCCGGTTGGAGGACAGAAAGACGAGCATGGGTCCAATCGCGGGAGATTACCTCTGGTGCCTGTGTGCTTCAGCTCGTCCAGTGGGGTTAGTGTCTGCCTTCCTTACGAAGGCCTCCGGACAGGCCACCACCCCCTCCTTCCCAACAACTGGAACTGGAGCTCCAGGAAGAGCTGCAGGCCCTGCTGTCGAAGGATGCTGTGGAACCAGAGCAGAGAGGACTGTGCTTGTATTCCTGGTATGTCCTGGTACCCAAGAAAGGCAGAGGGCTCAATCCCATTTACGACCTCAGGCCTTGAACACGTTTCTGAGGAAGGACAAGTTTAAGATGGTGACGTTGAGAGAAATTCTCCACGCTCTCAGGCTTCAGGACTTGGTGTTGATAGATCTCCAGAATGCATATTTCTAGGGGATTGGGTCCTCCGACGTATTCCATATCTATGACAGGTAATGTCCACAGCTGTGCTGCTTCGGAAAATCTTCGGCGTCTGCGTCCTGCGTTGATGACGTCGATGCGCTGTCCCCGAGGACCTCCTCCGATGGCCGACGTCACCCGATGTGATAAGTAGGACGCACGACGCCCATAGCCTCAGTTCCGTTTTTTCCGCGAACGTGTTCACTTCGTGAATCTCGGTACGCCTCGACTCTGTGGAGTTTGCTGTATTCTTCTCGGTTCGTTTAACCTGTTCGGTTTTTGTGAAGACCTGTTTGTGGCGATGTCTACTTCGTCTTCATACCCGCGTCCGGGCTTCAAGAAATGCGGGGACTGTGGGTCCAAGATGTCGGTCACGGACTCGCACGATGCCTGCCTCTGGTGCCTCGGGGAGGCCCACGATACGGACGACTGTGTCGACTGCCAGTCGCTCACGGCCAAGGCCTTGCGGGAACGCAAGAAGAAGCTGTCGGTAGGTCAGGTGTCTAAGCCCCGGAAGTCGAGGTCTACGGGGCTTTCGACGGATGACTCGAGAGGCGACTCTCCGCGTCATTGTCGGAAGTCCAGTGGGTCTCCTTCCAGGCGTCGGTCTCGCCACTCCTCCACCTCTTTGAGGAAGCGCCGGGATCGGTCGCCTTCCCCGTCCTCTTCCGAGGACACCGCCCGCCGGCGGGTCGCTTATCCCACCATGCAAGCGACACCGGAGGAATGGGCTTCCTTCAGGAAGCAGATGTTAGCGATTCTTGAATTGCAGGGCAACGGTCCGTCCGCGCCTCTGAGTGGGGTCGATCGGCACCGGTCGAGAGACACCGCTCGTACACCTTCGGGCTTGGGTGGTTGGCACGGCTCGCGGGAAAGGTCCCGCTCGGACAAGGGTAGCCGTTCTCGCCATGCCCGTTCCAGGTCCCGGTCCTCGATGCGCTCGAGACCGTGTGATCCTGTGCCGTCTTCAAAGAAGACGTCGACGCCTGTGGCGCCGAGGTCGTCGATGATTTCTCTCGAGGCTCCGCCTCCGAGGGGGTCGACACTGTCGGCGCCTAGGTCGCCGAGAGACACGCTCGGAGCTCCGGCTTCGAGGCCTGTGTCGACGCCGTGGATGCTGGCGGCACTGCAGCTGACGTCAATGCCGATTCGCTCGACATCGACATCGATGCCGTTTCTGTTGACGCCAGCGCCGACTCGTTCGACGCATTTTGAGGTGGTGGTGTCGGAGGGGCCCCGTGGCACGGGGTTAGCCCCTAGAAAGGCTCTGGCTAAGGTCAGGTGTCTTCCTCTCACCGCCTGGAGTTTCAGAGTGTGATGAAGGCTCTGATGAAGGTTTTGTTCCGGTTACGGTACCAGTTGAGCTTCTCTCGGGCCATAGCCAGTTTGATGACCTGAGGCAGTCACTGCATGATGCCAGTGGACTGGAAACCTCTCCGGAGGTGGAGTTTTGTAGGCCGGAGCATTGGACTCATGCAGATTCTTCTTACCGGCGCCTTATCTCTCGGGTGACCGAGTACTTGGGATGGTCGGCTCCCCAGGGGAGTTTGTTCAGGATGATCTCACGTACATCCTTGATCTTGGTCCCCCCACTGACCCGGTACTGCCATTTCATATGGCTCTGCAGAGAAGGGTGGCAGCGGCTTGGACTGCTCCGGAGAGTCTCCCGGCAGTAGGCAAGTCTTTGTCGCGAAAATACCATCCAGCCAGTAGCGACCCCTGCTACTTGTCCAGGCACACCACTCCGGAGAGTTTGGTGGTGCAGGCGGCTACGGCCCCGGCAAAGCAGGCGTCGTCTCCTACCATCCCTCCGGATAGGGACAACAAACGTTTTGACGGCTGGGCGAAGAACGTGTTTTCTTCAGGGGGTATGGCGCTTCAGGCGGCCAACTCCATATGTGCCTTGTCTCGTTTCACACACACTCTGTGGAACTGTGTTGCATTAGCGGCTGAACATATTCCCGAAGGGGACGAATGGGATGGTTTCCTTGCTATAGTTCAGGATGGCAAGGATGCCATGTGTGAGGCCGTTCAGTCGGGTTTGGACATGGCAGATTGTGTCAGCCGGTCCATGGCGGCGAGCACCGTAATACGCAGGTTTGCGTGGTTGCGGAAGTCTGGGTTCTCTCCTGATGTGCAGTCCCGGCTCCTCAACATGCCCTTTGACGGTGAACATCTTTTTTGCAGCAAGGCTGACGAGAGCCTTGAGAGGTTGCAGACCTCCAAAGCTGCAGCAAAGTCGTTGGGCGCTGCAGTTCGACAACCTCTGCCTTTTCGTCCTAGGGGACAACAATGGAGGGGAGGTTCCTTTCACTATTACTCATCCTTCAGTAAAGCGAGAGGAGCTAGCAGACAAAGAGGCCACCGTAAGAGTGCCAGAGGTGGAAAACAGGGTACTCGAGGTGCCAAGGCCGCTCGGGCAGTTGCCTCTTTGCCCTCAGGCAATGCCGCAGCCGCTACCACTCAGTCATGAGGCTAGGTCCTATGGTTCGCCGGTTGGGGGAAGGCTGGCGCAGCATCTTGTAGAGTGGCGTGCCATTACTTCAGATGTTTGGGTTCTGGAGATCATAACCCACGGCTACTGTCTTCCCTTTCGGCAGAGGCCTCACGACAATCCACCTGGGAACCTCTCTTTGAAGAGTCCGGATCCGCCCCTTGCGCAGGAAATTCAAGCCCTGCTGGAGAAAGGCGCAAAAAACTTGGGCCTGTAGCGGAGAGGAACAAGGGATGGTATTCCCCTTATTTTTTGATTTCGAAGAAAGACGGGGGATTGAGACCCATTATGGACTTGCGCGGTTTGAACAAACTCCTCAGGAAGGACAAGTTCAAGATGGTTACTCTCTCTCAAGTCCTCCAGGCCCTTCAACTTCAGGATTGGTTGGTGTCTCTCGACCTCAAGGACGCTTACTTCCATGTGCCGATCCATCCCAAGCACAAGAAGTACCTGAGGTTTGCGGTTGGCGACTCACACTTTCAGTTTCGGGTCCTGCCGTTCGGATTGACCTCCGCCCCGAGGGTTTTCACCAAGCTCATGGAGGTGGTGGCAGCGCATCTCAGGAAAGGGGGTATTCACATCTACCCCTACCTGGGCGATTGGTTGATCAGGGGGAGCTCTCCCAAGCAAGTCCTGGATCATCTGTCCGTCACCTGCCACTCCCTTCACAAGCTGGGCTTCTCCCTCAATTTAAAGAAGTCCCATTTGACACCAACACAGCGGCTCCAGTACATCGGAGCAGTGCTCAACACGTCCCTGGGGCAGTGTTTTCCTCCCCAGGTGAGGGCTCTTCACATTCAGCAGATGGTGCACAAGTTTCATCTTGCCCAGAGTCTCCCAGCGTTCGAGTTCTTGAGATTGCTCGGCCTTATGGCATCCTGCATTCTTCTGGTGCCAGAGGCTCGTCTGTAGATGAGATGTTTGCAGTGGGTTCTCAAGCTCCAGTGGTCTCAGTCCTCTGGCAGGCTGTCGGACGCTGTTCAGGTGCCGCCCTCGGTAGCCCAGGGCCTTCTGTGGTGGGCCGTCGAAGGCAATCTGATGAAGGGGGCCCCATTTTGGCTGCCCTGGCCGGAGGTGACGATCGTGAAGGACGCATCCCTCATGGGATGGGGAGCTCATGCCAACGAGTTGACAGTCAGCGGTCGTTGGTCTCCGTCGGAGTCCAGACTCCATATCAATCTGTTGGAGCTGAGGGCCGTCAGGCTTGCCCTGAAGGCTTTTCTGCCGACTGTGCGAGGAAAGAGTGTCCTGATTCTAACAGACAACACGGTGGCCATGCACTACCTCAAAAAAAGGGGGGGGGGCAGGGTCACTTCTTCTGTGCAGGGAGGCGATCCAGCTCGAGTTCTGGGTCATCCAGCAGGAAGTTTCGATCTCGGCTGTTCATCTGGCCGGAGACTACTCTGCGGACGCTCTGAGCAGGCAGAGCACAATCTCTCACGGGTGGGAGCTGGCTCAGGAGATTCTCCTGGAGATCTTTGCCCTTTGGGGGACCCCTCAAGTGGATCTCTTCGCCTCCAGTGTCAACCGGAAGTGCGAAAGGTTCTGCTTGTGGGAATTTCCTCCAAAAGGAGCCTTAGGAGACACGGTCTTGGTGGAGTGGTCATTCCCACTGCTGTACGTGTTTCCTCCAGTCCCTGTCATCCCGCAAGTACTGAGGAGGTTACGGAGGTTCGGTTCCTGGATGATCCTCATTGCTCTGGCGTGGGCCCGGAGGACGTGGTCCCCGGACCTTCTCGACTTGTCCATCTGCCCTCCACGTCGTCTTCCCTACCGAGACGATCTGCTCTCACGGGAGGGGGGGGTCAGGTTCTCCATCCAGAGGTCAGATTGCTCAACCTTCACGCTTGGCTTCTGAAAGGTTGAGGTATAAGGATTGGGACCTCCCTGAAGACGTGATGGAGGTGTTGCTCTTGGCCAGGCGGCCGGCAAAAAAATGTCTCTGTACCGTTGCCATTGGAGAAAGTTCTGCGACTGGTGCAGAGTTAAGAATGTGGATCCTTTTGAGTGTGACATTCCCATGGTTCTGTCTTTTTTGCTTTCAGTGGCCCACAGGGGCTTGCAAGTGGGGACCATTAAAGGTTACCTGGCGGCGCTGTCCCTCTTTAAGCGCTCATCTGAAGAATGTTCCTATTTTAAGATTCCTTTAATTTCTCAGTTTTTGAAAAGGCTCACTTATGTGTGTCCTCCGTCACCTTTTCTGGTGCCCGGTTGGGATTTGAACCTTGTTCTTAAGTTTCTTATGGGTGCTCCGTTTGAGCCTTTGCATTCTTACCCTTTGAGACTGTTAACTCTGAAAACTGTGTTTTTGGTTGCGGTTACTTCCGCTCGCAGAGTAAGTGAGTTACAGGCACTTTCAGTCAAGCCACCCTTCACTGTGTTTCATAAGGACAGGGTTGTCCTTAGAGTTCGTCCTTCCTTTCTTCCGAAGGTGGTTTTGGAATTTCATTTGAGCCAGAAGGTTGTTCTTCCGGCATTCTAGCCTCCTCCACATCCTGGTAAGGAAGAGGAGAGGCTCCATAGGCTTGATCCTAGGAGAGCGTTGAGCTTTTATATTTCGCGCATGTCCCGGGTCAGAGTGGACGATCAACTTTTCATTGGTTACGTTGGAAAGCGTTTGGGACAAGCTGTGACGAAACACATTGGATTATTTTAGCTATCTCCAAGTGTTACCGCTTGGCGGGTAAGGACCCTGCGGCTGGCTTGCGGGCCCATTCTGCCAGGGGAGTGGCTGCGTCTACTGCCCTGCAGAGGGGTGTGCCTATTCGTCACATCTGTGATGCAGCCACCTGGGCTTCAGTACATACTTTTGTACGTCACTACTCCCTCGATTCCATCAGAGGGCAGGATCTGGCCTTTGACAAGGCAGTCCTTTATTCCGCAATTTGATTGGGCATGCTAAATTTGTGTTCTAAATTCTTTTCCCACCTCCTTGCTTGGTACTGCTTTGGGAGTCTGTCATAGATATGGAATACGTCGGAGGACCCAATCACCTAGAAGAACAAGTTACTTTCTTACCTGGTAACGTTTTTTCGATGGGATGGTCCGACGACGTATTCCATATCGCTCCCTCCCTACCTTCTCCTCTGCAGAATTTCTTTTGCGATTGCAGCTTGCGTTCCGCAAGGCCTTGTGTGTCTGACTGGCAGAAAACTGGTGGCACACGTTCTGGGGGAAAAAACTACAACTGAGGCTACGGGCGTCGTGCATCCTACTTATCACATCGGGTGACGTCGGCCGTCGGCGGAGGTCCTCGGGGACGGCGCATCGACGTCATCGATGCAGGACGCAGACTCCGAAGATTTTCGGAAGCAGCACAGCTGTGGACATTCCCTGTCATAGATATGGAATACGTCGTTGGACCATCCCATCGAAAGAACGTTACCAGGTAAGAAAGTAACTTGTTCTTCCATGTGCCAATCCATCAAAAGTACAGGAAATACCTGAGATTCATAGGGGACAATGACTGCCATTTCAAGGTGCTCCCCTTTGAGTTGACCTGAGCCCGAGGGTCTCCACCAAGCTCATGGCTTGAATGGCTAATCTGAGGAAAGTCGACAGAGCAGGTTTTGTCCCATCTCGAGGTCACCGGCTCACTACTCCACCGGCTGTGCTTTTCCCTGAATTTGCAGCAGTCCCACACAACACCAACACAGAGGTACCAGTTCATCGGAGTGGTCCTGGACCCTCGGGTGGGGAAAGCTTTTCCCTCCCAAGGAGAGAGTCGCCACATTCTGAAAGTGTCCTGGTCGGTGGCCAACGTTTCGGCGAGGGATCCTTTCTGGCCCTGTGACCCCAGGCCAGGGTGGTTATGGACTCATCACTGAAGGGTTGGGGCGCTCACTGCTTGGACTTGCAGGTGAGCGATCTTTGGTCAGCAATCGGGTTAGCCCTGAAGGCGTTCACAACCTCTCTGAAAGGGAAGCAGGTCCTATTATGACGGATAACACGGTGGCAACCTGAACAAACAAGGTGACGTGCACTCTTCTGTCCTGTGCAGAGATGCGATGCAGTGGTGGCTCTGGCTTTTAGAGAATAAGGTCTGTCTCAGCTGTACATCTTGCAGGGAAGAGAACAGTTTGGCGGACACTCTGAGCAGGCAGAGCACAGTCTCACAAGAGTGGGAAGTGTTCCATGAAGTCCTAGAGAAGGTCTTCTCTCAATGAGATACCCCAGCATTGGACCTGTTTGACAAGAAGTCCAACAGGAAGCGCACATAGTTTTGCTCGAGTGAATTCCTAGTGAGAGGTGCACTGAGGGATGCGTTTCTGGTGGAGTGGACCTCCAATCTCCACTATGCCTTCCCTCCAATTCCCATCATTCATTGTGTTCTCAGGAGGTTGAGGCGATTCCGAGCAACCCTGATCTTGATCGCCCCGGATTGGGCGAGGAGAACTTGGTACTCTTATCTCCTGGACTTGACCATCTGCCAACCTCTATGGTTGCTTCGGCGGCTGACTCTTCTGTCTCAGTCACAAGGTCAGGTACTCCACCCGGAATCCCTCAACCTACATGTGTGGCTCTGGAGAGGATGAGATATGGCGACTGGGACCTCTCAGAGGAAGTGCTTAAGGTGCTGCTGGCTACATGTAGACAGTCGACAAGATCACTGTGTGCGTACAGAGCAGATTCAAGGCCTGTTGCAGGGAGTGCGTGGTTGACCCTACCTCCTGCCCCACTACTATGGTGAGGAACTTCCTTCTGTCACTGGCCTCATCAGGCCTTCAGGTCACCACAGTCAAAGGATACTTAGTGGCTTTGTCTTTGTTCAAAGGTCTCCGGATCAAGGATCTTTCTTCACAATCCCGTTATGGCCCAATTCCTGAAGGGCCTTGTGAATACTTGTCCACCAGTTCCCTTTGTTGTTCCAGAGTGGGACCTTACTTGGTTTTTACTTACCTCATGGTGACTCCATTTGAGCCTTTTTTGCACTCTTGCTCCATTCGATTGCTCACTTTGAAGGCTTCTTTTTTTAGTATCAGTTACATTGGCCAGACAGGTCAGCGAGTTGCAGGCCCTGTCATGCAGGCTGCATTTTCTCTGGTTTTTCAGGGAGAAAGTTTCTTTGAAGGTGCGGCCGGGGGTTTTACCCATAACGGTCTCAGCATTTCACCTGTCCAAGAGGATTGATCTGCAATTACTTTATCCACCTGTGTACCCCTCCAAGGAGGAGGAGCGATTTCATAGGCTGGACCCAAAGAGGGCTCTTAGTTTTATGTGGCAAATCGGCAGAGTTCAGGAAATGGGGACAACTGTTTGGGGCCTTCTCGATGTCTAGAAAGGGCTTGGCGGTGTCCAAGCAAACGATCTTGAGGTGAATCACACGCTGCATTTCTGAATGCTTCTCAGTGCAGAGAAGGAATTCCCTCCCGGCATCAGGGCACACTCCACAGCTCTGCAAAGGCGGGTGCCGGTGCAAGACATCTGCCGGGCGGCAACTTGGTCCTTACTGCATACCTTCACCAAACACTACTGCCTGGATGTAGCCCGTGGAGCTGATGATAGTTTTGGGTGAGTAGTTTTTATACAGACTTTCATCCCGCTTCCATACACATACTGCTTGGGAGGTCTATCTGTAGCCCTCGCATACAACCCCACTATGAAAGTACCTTCAGCTTTGGACTGCCTTCTCTGATGAGAGAAAGAGATGTGATGAATCAGCAATGATTGCCCCAGAAAACCTGACCTAGGAACCTTCTCATGTGGCCACGGAAAGGCAGCCACTTTCTGATCCCGACCCTGACAGTGGTGTTTTGTGGGAGGATCACATGATGGGGAAGCAGGTCAGGAGGTGGCAAACCCCCTAGTTTAACTTTCCTCGAATACCTACTCTGCTAATGGTGTATTGCAAAACAGCAGAAATAAGAAAACCTAATTTTACCACTAGGGACTTCAAGTCCCATAATTCCCTAGGTACTGGGACGAGGAAATGGCTGAAGAGGCACAATGGTGTAGGACTGGTCAGTTCATTATAGCAGGTGACCAACACCTATGGGAGACTGAGAGGCTTAAAAGGCCCTCTGTAACGCTCACCTGATTCCCGCAGAGGCGCCGGTCTTGACTGGGTGAATGCCGTATCTTCAAAGGTGATGTGTAACACACGGTTGGCTCTTTGGGCTGGACCTCTGTGCACTGTATGTCTGACTCGAAGAGTAAGATGTCTTAGGTAAGTGAACGCCGAGCTCTCCATCTGCCTCGGGGCAGGGTGCCGTAACCAGTTTCTTCACTGGATAAGGGTGCAGGCCCCTTGACCTCAGAGGACTGCTGTCCGTCGTTAACTGCACGAACGGTAAATTCTGGGCACTTCAAATGTCTTAAAAGTCTTTTGTAATGATATCTCTTGTTTTGCAGGGTTTCGGCGATGGCGGATGGCGGGCTGATGAGAGTTGAGGATCGAACCCGCGTGAGGAATAGAAGCGCCTGGAAGCACGTAAGTAAGCGCTTGTAGCCTGCTTCACGATGCGCACTAACTGTCCCTTTTATCTTGCAGGTACAAGTTCGGAGCTTTAGAGAAGCTGAAGTGTGCTGGAATACCCACTGGATTCGGCGTGGGAAGGAGTAATGGCACGTGAGTAATAAAGTTGCCCAATGTCTTTAAACGCACCTTCTTTTGTCTTTCAGATGCGGGATGCAGCGCCGAAGGCCTCCGGAGCATGCGAAGAGTAGGTAAGCCTTTGTCTTTCAGATGCCGGAATGCAGCGCAAGGCGTTGGTGACAGCCGATGGACCAGGTAAGAGATGCGCTGCCACTGAAGACCGTAGTGCTAACCTGTTCTTTCTTTGTCTTTACAGGTGCTGCTGAAGACTGGATTCCAGGATGGTAAGCCTTTGTTCCCTTAGGCCCAGGATCAGAAGCAGAAGACACGATGAGCGTTCTGCTGCAGAGAATGCAGAATAACACAAAGCAAGATTCATCCATCGGGTGTGGTTTAAATAGCCTCCTGTAGTGCTTAGATGTCTCCTTCCACAGCCACGCCTAGGTAAGAAAAGAGTTCCTGCTTTCCAGAAGAGTTCCAGTATTCTGAACCTAGGGAGTGGCTCCTGCCCCACCCAACAGGAAAAGTAGTCCCAAACAGAAGAGGATCAGGGGTTCAACTGGCAGGTAAGTAAGCAGCATGGTCTTCTGCAGGTAAGTCCACCCAAACATTATGAGCCCGGCGCTTCCAGCGCTGGGACTGGGCATCTTTATGAGCCTGGTGCCACTGGCGCCAGGACAGGGTCCAAAAGGTCCCAATTGGGACTGGCTGGCACTCGTAACCGGGGTTATGGGACTGCTTCCAAGGGAGTCGGGCAAGTCCTGATCTTTTGGAAGCAGAGATCATGACACCCTCTCAGGCCAGGGGAGAAGAGTTGTTGTGGTTGTTGGAAAGTAGTAGAAGTCAGCAGCAGAAGTTGCAAGGTCCGTGCTGGCAGCCCAGAAAGAAGTTGGAGGAGCGAGAAGACGCTGGGATCATTGCTGGGCACATATCACCTGCTGTTCCTGAGGGGTTCAGTGCCCCCAGATATCTGAAGTGCTGAGGTCACGCAGTGGAAAGCATGCCGGAAGAAAGCTTTCCTTTTTGGTCCTGATTTGCAGAGGCTGCACAGCAGGAAGCTTGGAGGAGGCTGTCTCAGGTGGCTGCCATGCACTCGAGGGCCCCAAGGCTGTCTCTCGTGGCGGGTGAGCACCAGAAAACCTCAGAAGCCAAAGGAGCTCCAATCGGAGGTGGCGTGGTCAAAGGCAGACTTATCGTAGCAGTTTGTCAGTTCGAGTGGAGCCACAACAGCTGAAGCCCTGTGAACGGCAAAGGGAACAGAGGCACGCGGCTGAGCCGGTGAGTTCAGTGTGTTTGTGCAACAGCAGAATTCTCTTGTGAGTAAAAGTGATTCCCAAGTGGTTTTCAATATCAAACCAGGGAAAAGCAGCGAATCCTTAATAAATCAAGGTCAAATTACTGCCACCCTGAAAGTGTGAGACTGTGGAGAACCCAACTACATTTGGGGCCAACTTTGTTAAGAGTTGACAATCATTGTCCAAGCCAAGAAAAACTGAAGCCAAAGGTAACACAGTTCAACCTATATTGCCAGTGGCAGAAGGGGGTTAATGCAAAGTATATACACTCTGAAACTTGTTGGCCATATAATATACAACATCTGATGCAGGTTGGGTTATACACACATTGCCAAAACCAAGGGAGAGGCAGGAAGAGGCCCTGTCCCATCAGTCTGTGGTTGCTTGTACAGTGGGGAAACTAGAGAGACGACAAAAGAACTGCCCTTCTGGGGGCAGATATCCAGAAGGCGAGGTGCATCCTTTTGCAGAGAAGCATTAATGTACATCAATGTGAATCTTGGTTTCCCTGGAAAGTTGAGGAAAGTTGTGAAGATGAAAATTGTTGAATGCTCTGAAGCGGTTGACATTGACCACAAGAGTACTTGTAGTGGTGACAAGCTGTTTGGGTAGTGGAGTATACCCACAGGGCTAACTTTTAGGCCTGGCAGGGAAGCAGTGAGGGAATACTACAAGGTGGCCTTGACATTTATGTTGTTTGTGGAGTCGGAGGAAGAGCCGTGCCAGGCTGTTACAAAGAAGTTGTATTTCTTTAAATTGTTAAAGTGGCAAATCATCCTGACTGAGACAAACATTGTTATTGAGGAACTGAGAAACTGTTTAAAGAAGGAGAGACTTATACTAATTGTGCTGGAACTTTCTTATGACAAGTTGACATGTCATCAAACTGTGCTGGATCCTTTGTTGCAAATCAGGATTTCCTTTTGTTCTTTCTTGAACTGTGAAGCAGAATCGTGTATGTACATGGGGAAGGGGGATTTGTCCAGATTATGAAGAGAGACTTTGGTCACATTTTGAATTCAGTAATTATCGTTTTGAACTGCCATATATTTCCTTGTTTATTTGTTGTATGTATAAGTGTGAGGGACAGATATCCTTTGTTAGAGTGTTTCCTTTAGTTTATTTTAGGCAGAGAAATCCTCGTTGGGTTAGGGATAGTGATGCGTTCATCCAACCATATACTATAATAAAAATGCCATTTGTTGAGCAAACCTCACAACGTGGTCTGCCACACATTTCTGACCCCCCACAGAGGTGAGCTCTCACTGAAAGTCTTCAGTACACTTTAATGGCGTGTTCCACATTCTTTTGTGGTCCCGTTACCTCACAGTTTTGAAATACAAAAAAAATGGTTGCTTTTTTTCTTTTTTCTCATGAGTGTGGCTCTTTAGCCAAATAGTTTGATCGTTCCTCCGCAAAGGCTGAGCTCAGGGGGCAGGGGGGAATAAAGGTGGTAACTGAGGTCCAGGGACGTAGTGACGTGGTACATATATGACGACCAACGTCACGTCTTCTGTTGACAACGGCATGGAGGCAAGACGGATTGACGGCTGAATCGAGGTGCACTATGGCCCCTGTCAAAAAAACAATCCAAGCAGCTGGCGCTGCAAGGGATATCTATCTGATGAGGAACCTGCGGGAGAAGAATCCATACAAAGAACATTGCGATAAGTAATTTCCATGTGTATTATGATTTTACAAGTATTATCCTGGGGGGGAGGTGTTACTAGCGGATCTGTCTTTCCCGCAGCAATGTTGGTTCTTCAGGGCATCGTTATCTGCAAAAACAATTATACTGCGGGAATGGAAGTGCGAACAGGTGCCCTCTGCTTCTGATTGGCTAAGAGATTTACAGCATATGCAATATAGAGGTTGATCATGTACAGGAATAAGAAAAGCAACATTTATGAACACATTTGGGAAAGGTTCTTGGATTTGTAAATCTATGCATCAAATAACCTTTATATTCTGAGTCAAGTATGATGATATGGTTGGAGTGATATTATTATTGTTTGTTGTTTGTTGTAGGGTGGGTGGGACTGTTTCTGTATTCTGTAAAATGTGTCAAGTCGTTGATTGTAATGTTTATATTCTTAATAAATATGTAAGTACAAAAGAAAACGAGAAGTCATCTCTGCATCTGGGGATTTGTCACAATGCACAAGCATAACATTGTTCCCAAGAGAACATTCATATGCCACAGTGGAACTTGAAGCCCTAGGCATCAAGTGGGCAATTCTGAAGTTATTATCCCACAGGAAGAAGGTTCTGGCTCAAGACTGATCACTTCCCCTTAACCTGGATGAGTCAGAGAAAGGATTCTAACGCCTGTTTCATGAGATTTACATATAAAACCATTTTGTTTGCCAGTGAAACATCGAAAGGGGAAAGAACAAGGGAATGTGGACTTTTTAAATCGTTTCATATTTCCTAAGCAAGGGGGGGCCTCGCATTCAACGTGAGTGGCATGCAACCAATGTTGACAGTTCGTCCCCTCTCCCCATCGGGCAACCACCCACTGTAAGGCTAGGGAGGTGAGCATGCTTCCCAAGCCCATCCATAGATCCTTGCGCAATCTGAATGACACCTAGCCTAGTAGGATCGTTGTCTGTCTCCCCTTGTTCCCCCCTCCTGCCTTGTCTCGCCTTGAAACACTTGTGTATAGGCGCGTTACAAATGCCATATCATATCATATCATAGGGTGTGAGAAAGTGGGACCTACTTGGAACTAACTCCCCTCTCAGGGACAAGAGCTCCCACACCAAGGAGGACCTCCCCGAATGGATTACATAGGCCATCTGCATGAGACTTCAAGAAACTGTTTGTTCTCGTATTTTGACTACAACTACCAGCAGTTCTCCTTCCAACCCGTTGGCTCCAGGTAATGCTGGGTTTCCTCAGAAAGCCAGCGTCAAGGAAGAAAGTCACACCTATTTCTAATTGTGATGCCATACTTAAACACAGTAAGAACTGAGAATGGAGAGAGACCTCCTACGCAGTGAGCGACTCCTACAGAGGGAGTGGAATGAGTGCTCCACAGAGGCGAGCTCCAGTAAAGACATCCTGGAGGGGTGGACCTACGCCAAGCCGCAGAGCTAGCAGTGGTGTAGGAGAAGCGAGACCCTCTATCTGGAGGCTGTGAGGCGGGTGCTCTGTCCGATCAAGAGGCTCTGGTGACGAGAGGAACGGAGACAGAAGAGGAAACCATCTTTCGTGGGGGCACAACCACTAGCGAACAGTCATGGGCCTGGCGCCCAACAACCGAAGCCAAGATCAGGGGAAAGAAAAGAGCCAGAGTCCCCGAGCTCCACACAGCGAGTGCCCTGACCGAGACCAGCACAAATAGGGAAGTGAACGCTACCAATGTGAGGACGCCAGTGAGGGCTTTAAACTTTAGGGTCAAAGACTGCTGAAGCTATTCACGGTACGAGAGGCTAGGAAAACGCTACGGGCACAAGACCCAGGTAAAACAGAGTGAGAAAGATACCATTGCTGCAAATCAAGGCTGGAGAAGCCAGCATCAGCATGAACGTCTCAGCGTCTCAGAGAGGAACAGGCACACGGCCCAAGTAAATTGGAGTGAAAGGGATACGAACAGTGTAAATCAAGGCTGCGGAAGTTGAACACCCTACGTGAATCTTAGAGAATTGAATGGGCACACAGCCTGTGAAAAACAGGGGTGAAAAGAATAAGTGTGCTTTGTACCAAGGCTGAGAAAGCGGAAACATTTGGGATTAATTGGACTGAGAACCAATAAGTCTATCAAAGAACCACAGGACTTTGGGGAGTCCCAGTGCCACAAAGGTGGGAAACCGAGAAGTGCCTGGAAGGATTTAGTCACGTGTAAAAGCTGAAAAAAAATCAAAGATGAATGACCTTTCCCAAAGGCAGATAAGACATCAATCCAGAAAACATTTATAATGTTAACCAACAAATTCTGTAGAGAAGAATGGAAACTGTGTAAAGACATTCTACAGGAACTCTGAGACTGATAATAAGTCGTCTATGAGTCGGGCCAGGCAGAAGCCCATTCTGTGCAAGCCTCCTTTTTCTTTTAGTTGGATTTTCTAAAGTGGTATGGCCAGTTTGTAACTAGGATTTTGGACTCTGGAGTCTTTATTTTTGGACTTTGACAAGCACCCTTACTTTTTTGTTTTAAAAGCCAAGGAACTTCCCTCCTAGCGATAGGGCCAGATAGGCATTTTTCTTTTCATTAAAATAAATATTGAACCATGACACATTGTAGTCTGAGTGCTTTTTCTGGTACACCACAATTGTTTTTGTCTTAAAAATGCTAAGAAGTTGGCGCTCTCTCTGTGCATAAATATTAAATGCAGGTGAGTGAAGTAAACACATTTCTGAATTTGTCACCAGTTCCGCGCTTGAACTCTCTGTCTCTGTGCTGGTGAGAAATGAACACAATGTTGGTGTGTCAAGTGAACTTGCTGTGCAACTGCTGTAAGGAAATTTGGTGTGTCTCTAATTGGGTGTCCGCTAGTGATATCGGAGGATTTTGCTTCCTTCATTGCGTATTTTTCTTTGGTCTAAGAGTTCAACTCTCTTAAAGGCACAGTGTCAAAGGTTTTTTCTACTTGGTAAATGCACAAAGATCTTCGGTTTGGGGACACAGGAACCACTGTAACCCTAGTTGTGTTATTTTTTCTCCAAATCTGGATCCTTTCTTCCTTTAAGGGACAGTATCCCTAGATTGCCTCATGTGACGGTACTCTGCACTGGCCGAGCACTAAGTGGGGGGACCAGAGAATTCTCCCCATATAACCCCCGAACCTATGATCCACTAGCTAGTGGAGACATCCTGGTCACCCCACTAGCTGTCCACAAAGTTAGGCAGGAGACCTGGTCACATTTCTTATCCTGGCTATTTTCATAGAGCATATTTGAACAAAAACTGCATTTTTAAATGGATTGTGTTCTCCCTCGGATTCCTCGTCTTTGATATACTGGTATCCTGCTTGTAGTTACAGAAACTTGTTAGACAGCCCACATGCTGTGCGTCGTCGGGTCGATATCCCTTGGTAGTTTGCATTCCTGTGCTCGCATGTGACGTTGGTATAAATAGCACGCACTGCGCCCGTTGCCTCAGTAACGTGTTCCCACATGCACAGCACGCTCTGGAATGGTTTGACTCGCTGTCTTGATTACGAGAGTAACCCATAAGACCACACATGTTTGCTCTCACAACAAGTCCCCCAGACATACAATAGGCAGGGCTAAAAGGATCAGAAAAGGTGCAGACTGGACCTCACTGTGGCATAACTGGTCACCACAAATCCATTAGCTTTGCTTGTGCACTAGTAAAAGCAGAAACCCTCCAACATGGCCTCCACTTAAGAACACTCTGGGCCAACCAACAGGGCTGGCAATGTTGCCATTAACATCAAGGTGAATAATCTGTCTAGTTTGCATGGGTGGTCCTCCTATTTAAACCACACCCATGTCCGCAGCCTCGCTTTGCATTGTACTGCTTGTGCAGCGGACCGCTTATCATCGGCTCTATGAGCCTTTCCATGGTATCCAGATATCGGCGTTTACTTACCGTGAAGACCTCAAGTAGCCTGTGTCGTCCTGCAGCTGTTGTGGTTCAGCAGAGAAGAAGCATTCTGGTCTGCGCATGTCCCCAGGACAGCCGACTTCAGATCTGCCAGGAAAAAAAAGAGAGAACAAGGTCAACTGTTGCCCGCAATTCCCGGCAGAGAAAAACATATATTTGAAAAATTAACGCACTTGCTAGCACCGTGCATACACCAACAAGGTGAAAACAGACACTTCAAAGGCATCCATACGCCGGCTAGCATTGCGCAATACGGACAAGGTTCAAACATTTAAATTTGAAAGCATGAATGCACTCGCAAGCATTGCGCATATGTCAAAGTCTTCTTAGTAGCACCAACACCCTCTGCAACAGCGCTGACACGCGCGCAAGGGCATCAAAGACGAAAAGACATTCTATGGACACCGGTGCTACGTTTCACAATAGAACCTATCTGCCAGTCTATTTGCTCTGAAGTTAAAGAGCAAGGAGTGAGAACAGTACTAAATCCTTAGAGAAGCAGCATAAAGAAAGAGAAAACAGCATAGAAGTAGAAAAGCAGTCCGCCACAGCCGGACTGGGCAACTCCAGTGAAGCTGTAACTGGAGGCACACACAGACAACATCCCTAACAATGTGCCCCTGTGTTTGACAGCAAGAAGGAGAACACCACAAGATAAACTCAAAGGTTAGAGGAGTTAACCCAGGGGTAGGTGGGCAGAGATGCATGGTAGTCACCAACACTCATGGTACGTTCTTATCCTAGATGAGAACCCCTGCAGCAACCCGAGGCCCAGAGGTATCGGTTGGTAATACTCTGCACTACACAACCCAGCAAGGCGTCATAAGTCCTGGTGCCCACGCAGAATCCATGGTAAGTGTTACACTTGCCTAAGCGATTCTTTTCTTCTTTTTCTACTGCATAGTACTTTTTCTTAGAGCATGCCTACTCCGAAGACTGGTCTCAAGAGGTGCATGGACTGTGACTCGAAGATGTTGATCACAGATCTGCACAGGATTTGCCTTTTGGTGTCTCAGTAAAGAGCACAAAATTGACTGTGGTACCTGTTAGTCTATGACTAGGAAGTCCTTAAAAGAGAGGAAGTCTAAACTCGCCCTAGGCCGGTCGCTATCAAAATCCCCATCACATAATCCCTTGAAGAGGAAATCCTCTGAAGATAGGAGTTTAAGGGCTAAGTCACCTCAAAGGCTTAAGAAACGCTCCAAACACTAAGCAGTCAAGGTCAAGGAGAAATTCGCGCCACTCTTCATCTTCGTCTCCTGGAAGAAAATCTGACCTGAGACACCATTGTTCACTTGTCATCCAACTCTTCGACTGACAAGAGAATGGTACATTTCCCAGGCAAGTCTCCCTCATCAGCAGATTGGGAAGAGTCTGCCAAAAGATGATGAACCTTTTTTCAAAGGTGGCCCCTTCTGGTCCCTCGAAGCAGCCGAAGAAGGCTAATGATCCCACCGTGCCTAAAGCCAGCACAGAGTCGTCGAAGGTTATGACTCGCGCACGAAGAGCCCGGGTCAGAAGTTCTCTGAAATTCCTACTTGAGTGGCGTCAACAGTGTCCACCTCAAGGGAAGTATCTAAGCCAATTCCACATCTTCACTGTTGAAGCCATCAACAGCATCCTCTGATCCATCTTTAAAACCATTGACGAAGAAAGACTTTTTAAAGTCCTTCAGATCCATTTTGAGGAGGATGAAGACTTTGTTGCCTTTGGGTACGAATGTTTTGGCACACCTTATGTCCTCGAGGAACTCCTTTCTGAGGAATCTTGATTTAGAGGACTTGGGTACTTGCCTTTAGGAAGCCAGTTGTTTAGCCATTTCTCAAGAAGTGGAATTTGCTTCAAAAGTCTAAGCTGGTCATCCAAGTGATGAACAGGGTCACTGAGTATTTGGGTTGGGGAAGTCCTGCAAAGGATATAGTACAGGACGACCTTTCAGATATTCTGGACAAAGGTCCCACCCAAAGAACCTGTACTGCCTTTCCATTCTGCACTTAGAACACTATATCGGAAAATTGACAGAAGCCCAATACCCTTCCTGCTGTCAACAAGGAGTTGATAAGGAATTATAAAACATCAACTACTGATCCTGATTTTCTCTCCAGGCACCGTACTCCTGAGAGCTTGGTGGTACAAGCAGCTACTTCGACATCCGAAGCAGCTGCTTATGCATCCGTCCCACCTTCTAGGGATGACACAAAATATGACATGTTAGGGAAAAGGGTGTTCTCTGCTGGGAGTATGACGCTTACGGCCGTTAATGCGATTTGCGCAATAGCCAAATATACATTCACTTCGTGTCTCCCAACCAGAAGAAATATTCCTGAGGGCGAAATGAGGGATGGCTTCAACATCATCAATGAGGCTGCATGCCAGTCTCGCCAATCAGGATTGGATGCACCAGACTGCGTTGGTCACTTTATGGGAGCACAAGTGGAGTCATAAAGAAATTTACATGACTGCGAGAATCTCGAATTGCTCTTGATGGCCAGTCAAGACGCCTGGACATGCCCTTCGATGGGTCAAACCTTTTTGGGTCAAAGGCTGACGACAGTTTAGAGAAGCTGCAAGCTTCTAAGGCAGCTGCAAAATTCTTGGGTGCAGCCATTTGTCAACCTCAACAGCAACATCCGCCTTCCGAGGGCTGGAGAGGGCGTTCTTTTAGCTTCTACTCTTCCTTTGGATAGAGAGGTAGAGGCCAATGTGCTCAAAGCGGGCAAAGGGGATTGCAACATGGCACTAGAGGCTGTGGAGAAAGAACGGCTTGGGCAGTCACCTCCTTATTAACCTCTGCCACAGCCGCATTCCCAAAACCACTCTGAGTGTTTCACACACACCCGACTCCGGTGGGAGGCAGGTTAACTCCGCATCTTGAAGAATGGCAATACATTACTTTCGATGTTTGGGCACTAGCTCAAGGGTGTACTGTGTAAAAAAAATGTAAATGCCCCCAGATTGTCCCCTGAGCTAGCAATCTCTTTGGGAACCAGAACTGCTCCTTCCACAGAAGATTCTCTTCCTGCTGGACAAAGGTGATGTGGAAAGGGTACCTGTAGGTACCTGTAGGTTGGTACTCCACTTATTTTCTGGTTCCCAAGAAAGAAGGAGGACTGCAACCCATCCTGGACCCTAGACACTTAAAGAAGTTCCTCAGAAAGGACAGATTCAGGTTGGTCACTCTTTCGCAGATCCTCCAGGTTCTTCAGCTCCAGGACTGGATGGTGTTGCATGATCTTCAGGATGCTTACTTTCATATGCCTTTAAATCCCTAGCACAGGAAGTACCTGAGATTTGCCATTGGCAGTTCCCACGTTCAGTAACCTCTGCCTCAATGGTCTTCAGCAAGTTGATGGCGGTAGGAGCATCGAATCTAAGGAGGGGAGGGATTCACGTCTTTCCCTACTGAGACAACTGTCTGTTCAGAGCTTGTTTTCCCAAACAGGCTCTGCAACATCTAAATGGCACCTGCCTCTCTCTCCACAAACTGGGCTTCTCTCTCAACTACAAGAAGTCCCAGGTGACACATTCCCAAAAGCTGCAATTCATTGGAGCAGTCCTGGACTCTTCCTTGGGGAAGGCTTCACTTCCTGAGTTGAGGGCTCAACATATCGTGCAGATGGTGACAAGATTTCAAAACACCCAGCATCTACAAGCTTTCGATTTTCTGAGGTTGATGGGTCTCATCATATTGTGCATTTTTCTGGTGCCAGAAGCTCGCCTAAGGATAAGGTACCTCGAGTGAGCCCTCAGATCCCAATGGTCATACTACTTAGGCAGGATGATGGACCTTCTTCAGGTCCGGATCAAGGTTGCGCAGGATCTCCTGTGGTGGGCCTGCAAGGAGAATGTGATGATAGTGAACCTTTTTAGCAACCCTGGCCAGAGATAACAGTAGTGCCTGGCTGGAGATAACAGTAGTCATAGATTCTTCCCTCATGGGCTGGGGATATCACAAGAACAATCTGACGATCAGCAGTATTTGGTCCCCATCAGAATCTAGACGTCCCCATCAGAATCTAGACTACACATAAACCTTTTTTGAGCTGAGGGCAATCAGACTGACGCTGATGGCCATTTTGCCATCCATACAGGGGAAGAACGTCCTGATATTGACGGACTACACAGTGACAATGAATTATCTGAATGCAGCTCCGATTTTGGGCACTGAAAAACGGAATCTCTCTATCGGCCGTTCATCTCGCCAAAGAGAACACGACAATGGATGCTCTGACCAGGCAGAGTACAGTCTCCATCGATTGTGAGCGTTGGCTCAGGAAGTCACTCTAGAGATCTTCGCCCTTTGGAGAATCCCTCAAGTGGATCTGTTCATGTCCAGACTATAGCTGTTCTTCTCCAGGAATTTCCTCAGAGAGGAGCTCTAGGAAACACATTCGTAGTGGACTGGGAATTTCCACTCCTGTATGCGCACCTGGCATTCTTTATGTAATCAGGAGGTCGAGGAAATTCGGAAAGTCCATGATCCCAATTGCTCCGGATTGGGCCAGGAGGATGTGGTACCCAGACCTTCTAGACATTTCTATCTGCCCTTCATTCCATCTTCCCCAGTGAGTGGACCCTATTTATTTTTTATTTTATTTATTGCATGTATTACTCGCCCAGACCCTTAGGTATCACGGCGAGGTTACAGACAGCTTGAACATGCATACATTGAATAGGCCGGTGTGGCGCAGTTATATTGGCAAGAGATACATTATATAGGAACAGAGGAACACAGTAGCAGATATTAACAGCAAAGAAATATATCAATAGGAGAAGGCAAGATACATTTTTACAATGTATTGAGCTGGCTATATTTACTGGTATTGGATAAATAGCCACGTTTTCAGCAACTTTTTAAAACCCGTAGAGGGTTTCCTCCTTTTTAATGGTGAGTGGCAGAGAATTCCAGTGTTTTGAGGCTAGGTGTTAGAAGCTAGTGCTCCCTGCTCTGGTCTTCTTGAATCACGGTAATACCTATGGTGACTGGTTGTTAGATCTTAAGGGTCTGGTATTAGGTTTTCTGGAAATTACCTGATTGAGGTAGATGGGAGCATTTTCATGGAGGCATTTAAAGGTGATGCATAATGTTTTAAAGATAACTCTGGCTTTGATAGGTAGCCAATGGTGATCTCTTCTGGTTGTGGATATATGATCTGATTTTCTTATTCCGAGAGCAGCCCTCAAGGATTTATTTTGTATCCGCTGCAATTTATTGAGGTTGGTAGTGGTGGCGCAGAGACGTAGTACATTATAATAATCAAGTCTTGCTAAGATCAAGGCCCTAGCTAGCGTGATGCAGTTGGTGGGTGTGAAGAATTGGCGGCTGAGAGAGATAAGTTTTGAAGTGCGCTGATATGTTTGGTAAAGGAGAGGTTGGAATCCAGATAGACTCCTAAGGATTTTACATGTTTGAGTACTGAAATGATGGTGCTGTCTATGTTGATGGCAGCGTAGTCAGAATAAAGAGCATTTATTTTGGATTGGGAGCCCACGATGAGAATCTCTGTCTTGTCATCATTAAGGCAGAGGCTGTTTAAAGCCATCCAGCTTTGGATTATGGAGTAGATTTTGTTTATGGTCAATGTGTCTTGGATGTAGTTCCCTGATAAGGGGATAAGGATCTGGGTGTCATCTGCAAAGTTGGTGTAGATGACAACCATGTCATCTAATACTGAGAAGAGAAGCTTTAGTATAAGTGTTAGAGTGTGGGTGATAGACAGGATCCTTGCAGGACGCCTATAGGGACTGGTATGGGATCAGCAGCTTCTTTGCCTATGGACACTCCAGATGTGCGTTCAGCCAGGAAAGATTTGATCCACATGGTGGCGTTCATGGAAAAGTTGAAATCTTTGGCTAGCGTTGCACAGAGTTTGTTATGGTCCACCAAATCAAACGCTGCCGATAGGTCTAGTAAGAGTAGGATACAGAGCTTTCCTGAGTCTCTGATAGTGTCCATTTGGATTTTAAGATCCAGGAGGGCTGTTTCCGTGTTTTGGTTGGGACGGAAGACAGATTTTCTGGTGCTAAGGAGTTGATTCTGTTTCAGATGTGCTTGGACTTAGTTGTACGCTTATTTTGTCCAAGAATATCAGTAGGAAAGGGACCTTATTGGTTATAGCCCTATAATTAGTGGGCACAGCGGGGTCCAAGTTGTTTTTTTTTAGACACGGGGTAGCCCAAGCTTCCTTAATACTAGCTGGCAGTATGTTTTTGTCGAAAGAGGCGTTTATGAATTTAGTTATGATGGGTATCAGTGTGTGTGAGCAGGATTTCACAACTTTAGCAGGGACTGAGTCTCCCTTACAATTGGAGGCGTTAAGTTTGGATATGGTATTGAACACTAATTCTTGTGAGACTGTGGTGAACTGAAGAGTTGGTTCAGTGTTTTCATTGAGGGTAGGCAGGTGATTATTCGTTACATGTTTATCTCCTAGAAGTTGTTTTTTAGCTAGGATTTTATGTTGTAGGAGGTTAATTTTGGCAGCAAGAGCATCTTGGATGGTGTTACACCACTCTTTGCTGGAGTTGGTACAGTTGGTGGTTGGTGTTGGATTTTCCAATTCTTTTAGGATTGAGAAAAGTTCTTTAGATTCAAATGCAGTGTTACTGATCCAAGCATTATAGGCATTGGCTTTATGGGTAATGATGGCTTTTTTGTAAGTTCTATTTGCTGTCTGGTAAGCTATTTCGGTTTCTGTTGATGGATGTTTTCTATGGATGTGTTCATAGGCACGTTTGGTTCTCCTGAGTGCGACAAGTTCCTCATTGAATCACAAACACGATCGTTTTTCTGAGCGTTTAGTTTTTTTGGTGAGTGGGGCTACTGCATTAATGGTAGATGTGAGACATTTGTGGTAGGCATCTACTAGTGTATTAGGACTGTCATCATAAGTAGACAATGTGTCCTTGGAGAGCAAAGGTTCTAGGTTTTCTGGTGTGAGTTTGCGAGGGTTTCTGGTTTCATAGGAATTGGAGATTTTAGGGGTGGTTGCAGGGGGTTCAAAGGTATTAATGGTGAATATGATGGTCTGACCAATCAAGTGGGGTTATGGAGTCAATAGTGACATCCATGTTGAGCGAGAGGACCCAATCAAGAGTTCGTCCTTTGATATGGGTGGGGGAGTTCACTAGCTGAGTAAAGTTCATGTCCTTCATAGAGGAGTGTAGTGCTTTCGCTTTATGATTGTGGCTCTTGTTGAATCCTAAGTTCAAGTCTCCCAGGAGGATGCATTTAGTGTTGGGTTTGATATAGGGAGCTAATAGTAGTGGGATATCAGTCTCAGGCTGGCTGTTAGAATTGGGGGCTTTATAGAGGACTAATAGGTTGATGGTTGTTTTTCCATTTATGGGGAGTTTAGCTAGCAGGGGCGTGGCTTGGCAGCCATGGAATAGGCTGTGACTCCTGAGAGTTCCGTGATCCAGCATATAGATCCATCGAAAAACACGCATCACATTAGCTTATTGCAGCTCCAAATCTCATGAAATGCGTGTGAACATGTTGGGCAGATAATAAGCGAGACGGCAGAATGCTCGAAACCGCAGAACAGCAGAAAGGCTACTTAGTAGCCCAGATCTAGCCGCGGAATGGATACTAAAATGGCGGCGATCCGGAACAAAGAGAATCGGACGGGCGCACCCCTGGGAGGAAGCAGCCGGCGCCAGTGAATGGCTACAGAAACGGGAAGCGAGAGTAAGTTGTTCGGAATAATAAACTGCCTGGAGCGGGTGGCTCCGGCGATTGGGAGCCCTCTGTAAGCGCAGCAAAAAGCCGCAGCAATCTAGAGGGGCATATTGTGTGAGAGCGGATGGCTATCTCTATCACGCGGAACGAAGAACCCCAACAAACTGACACGATCGGGATCTGCAGCGAGGGCGCATGTGAATGGGGACAATGGTCAACGCAATCATGCAATGCAGAACCGCCGGTGTTAAGGAGGGAAGGCTAGGGCCCCACTGAACAAGGCCCGCCTCTGCGAATAAGTCAGCGACGGAACCCGTGGTGCGGAGCGGGAGCTCCCGGGACGAGGGATAGTGTGATCCGCGGATATTTTAACATTGCATGCGGTGCAGGCTATAACAAGGTCCCCAGCAGAACAAAAGACATTACAGAGCCGCGAGTTGCATATTAGCAGACTATCGCTGCAAAGGGCAGATATAGGCTGGCTGGCTGTCAAGTAAGCACGAACAAAGAAGTGAGCTGAAAACGGCGCAGTGGGAGGATGGATCCCGCTCATGAGTGTATCCAGAGACTACGACTGGGGGAGAGTTCGTAGTGCAACGCGGGTGGTTCACAGCTGCACATCAGTGAACCCCGTGGACTGGAAACGGTGCGCGTGAGCAGAACGCTGCTGCACCTCCAACACGGCAAAGAGGGGATAACGAAGACAATACATGAAAGCTGACAAATGAGAGTGTGCAGCACATCAAGGGCACAACTAAATCCCCTCCAACTCTGGGCGTGACCAGGCACATAGCAGAAAGTGTGCTAACATGCGATCGCCTCCGGGCTGATTGACCCAGGCGCTCACCAGATCTGCTACTTTGCTGCAGAACTTGTGGTTGGTGACAACGGAGACAACAAAGGCAAGATGGCGGCGTGGCCAGGACAAAGGGGACCCGTGAAGATGTGAGAAGGTACAGCGGAACAAGCAGCCCAGCAAAGTGCGGCATACCGGCAGTAAACAGCAGAAGGGGTCAGAACTCAACTTGCCCTGGACAGCAGCTGGATGACGGCAGAATAAGAAGTACGGAATCTAGCGGGCTAAATGAGGGGAAGTTTCCCTTTAAGGTAGATACATAGCACCGAACTCCACGGAGTTCTGGGGCATGGTGGTAGTGGCAAGTAGGGTGTACTTATTGGCCTCCAGAAACACGCTAATGAGACATCGACTACAGAAGTCAGAGGAGAGACGTGGGAGGACACAGCCCACTCGGAACGCAACTCTACACGCCACCACACAACGCAGCCCATTGAGGAAGACGCTCCAGCGCCTGACTGAACTGGTGGAGTCACAACAACACAGAAGAGCTGGAACCAGACACATAGGAAGGATTGCATGATGTCCGTGAAAGGGGCGAGGAACAAGAGCAAACAACCTACAATGGAGACCTTTGCAAAGGCACAGCGGACCCACTCAACCCCGGCACAAAATGCAGTGGCGGCTCCCGTGGATGGTACCCCAGAAGGAGAAAACCATCAGGTCCTAGCAGCCATAACAGGAACTGAGTGCTAAGTGGGGTACAGCAATGGCGGATCTATGGACGGCCCTGGAGAACAAAATAGATGCTGTACGAATCGAAGTCACCCTGCTGCGACAAGACGTTAGGGTGCTGGCAGAAAGGACAAGTGGCCTGGGGAGCGCGGTGAAGACTAACACAGATGTCGGCACAAATAATGCGAAAGAGATCCACGTACTAAAACCGCAGGTTGCAAATCTTGAAAACCGAGTGGAAGAAGCGGAAGGAAGGGTGAGACGGAACAACAACCGGGTGGAGAAGCGGGCCAAGACCCCACAGACTATGTGGAGAACATGATCATGCAAGAGATAGGGGCAGACAAGCTCTCACAAGGGTTTACGGTTGAACGTGCACATCGGGCCCTGATGAGGAAACCACGGCCTGGGGCCCCACCGCGGGCGATAATTGCAAAAATTCTGAACTATAAAGACAGGGAGAAGATCATGGAGTATTTTCATAAGGGCGGAACGATAGAAAGAGCATCCACCAACATCACGGAATACCCGGACTATACTATGCTGGTAGAAAGACAGCGGTATAGCTATGTGGCGGTCAAGAGGAGACTGCGTACGGCTGGCATCAAGTACATGCTTCTGTACCATGCGAGGCTAAAAGTCTTGCACCGAAGCAGAGCACTCTTTTTTGATACCCCAGAGGAAGCGGCGTCATGGCAGGATTTGCAGGGCTGTCCGGAGCGAGATGCAGAGCAAGATCGCCAGGAGCACGTTAAGTGAGGAGAATGTATCATGAATACTGAGGGGATAAGCGGGAAGGGGAGTCCTAGTATGAAACTTTGGAACATTTGATCAGTATTATGTATCCTTTGGACTCTATGACCCTGTTGGACTGGAATATAGTGAATAAAATGCACAAGTGAACTGGGTAGCACTAAGCGTGGCAAATTTGGAACAAACAGGAGCAGCAGGATGGAGGCAACCTACCCCCGAGAATTAGTTGTAAGGCGGCCACTAGGGCGAATTCACCCTGCTGAGCCGCGAGTACAGGCTTTTGCCAGAAAGGGCTAGATGCGGGGGTGCCTGAGATCCAGGGATGGAGCTGGGCAACAGTTGGGGAGGGTGTTGTTGGGGAAGGGCAGGAAGGTGGGAGGGAGGGAGGGAGGGAGGGAGGTGGGAGGGCTTGGTGTATTTATAGTTAGGGGAAGTTCAAGGTGGGGTATGAGCCTACATAGAAGAGTTAATTAACTGGAGTTGGACTGCATAGGTGGGGGGGGGGGACTCTGACATGCCATGGGGGATCTTAAAAAAGTCACTTGGAACGTCAGGTGGCTCAATAATAACCTGAAGAGAAATAAGGTTATGCTATACTTACGGAGACAGAAGATAGATATTGCCTTATTGCAAGAGACGCAACTGACGCAAGATAAGTTGGAGATGATCAGGAGGAAATGGAGGGGAACAGTGGTGGGTTCGCCATATTCGGCTTATGCCAGGGGAGTGATCATCTGGGTGGCACCACACGTCCCATATCAGCTGCTACAGACGCTGGTGGAGACGGACGGGAGGATTGTTGTGGTGAGGGGATTGGTGGAAAATAGGGAAATAAGTATTGTAAATACGTATGCCCTGAACCAAAATACTGCAGCATATTTTAAAATGAGGTGTAACAATCTTAGCATGTGTGTGAGGAGTGCGGTGATTTGGGGGGGGGGGGACTTTAATTGCGTATTAAACCCTAGGGTGGACAGGTCAGATGGGAAATTGGATAGGCCGGCCCCATCGGCCAAGGCGTTAGACGCTGCTGAATGATTTTGGGTTAGAAGATGTATGGAGGGCGCGCCATCCTCATGATAGGCAATACTCACATTATTCTGCCCCGCAGCAACTGCACACATGGCTGGACTATGTCTTTGTCACTCCAGAGATACTGACAGAGATCACGCAAATTGAATATAAAGCAAGGGTCCTCTCAGACCACTCGCCTCTGATCTTTAGATGGCAATGTTGTCCCCCGAGAGCAAGAATTCCGACGTGGCGCCTCAGGGCAGAGGCGCTCAGAGACCCCCATTTTAGGGAGGACATGAGGGAAGAGATAGTTAGTTACTTTGAGACGAATACGGGTAGTGTGGATTCCGCGGGCACATTGTGGGAGGCCTTCAAAGTTGTGATGAGAGGAGAGGCTATAGCAAAATCTACAGGATTACAGGGAGGGATCCTGGCGGACCTGCAGGAAACCGAGGGAGAACTGGAAAGGGCACTTAGAGGAGAAAACAGTACCAACCAAGACACTGATCTGATACTAAGACTGCAACAAAAGTGCGCAGGGCAATGGGAAAGATTGTGTAACGTTAACTATAAAAAGTATATAGAGAGGCAGCATGCGGGAGGAGATAAACCAGGAAGGATTTTGGCATGGCTATATAAGAGTGAAACCCCTAGACCCCCGATTAGATCGATAACAAGGGAAGACGGGAGGGTGGTGGATACCCAAGAGGGAGCTAATCAGGAGTTTGTACACTATTATGGGCTGCTATATGGGGATGATGGTGAGGATAATCACGCGATGATAATGGAAACACTGGAGGACATAGGATTGCAGCAGATCAGTGCTGAGGAAAGAGAGAAGATGGACGCACCGATTACTTCAGAGGAGCTAGAAGAGGTGGTGAGACAGTTGCCAACTAGTAAGACCCCGGGGGATGATGGACTCCCGAGTGAATTTTATAAAATATTTAAAGATGAGGCGCTCCCCCCCGTTGTTAGATATGTTGAATGAGGCGTATGAGCTAGGCAGACTGCCAGAGTCACTCAGAGAAGCGATTAGAATACCACTTCCCAAACCTAATAAGCCAGGGCATAGCTGCAGTTCTTATAGACCCCTGTCGATGTTGAATCAAGACAGTAAAATTCTGACTGCCGTTTTGGCAAACAGATTAAGGAAAGTCATAGGCAAATTGATACACCCTGACCAGACGGGCTATGGCCCTAATGGGAACATATCCAATAATCTTAGAAGGCTCCATAGAGTCATTGAATATGGAAACGAAAGCGAGGATGAATTGGCAATTGTGTCGTTGGACGCAATAAAGGCCTTCGACTCAGTCAAATGGCCATGGTTGTTGGCGTCCCTGGCTGGCTATGGGATGGGTCCAGGATATCTACAGTGGGCAAAAATGTTATATAGTGAACCGCTGGCCAGAGTTAAAACAGGGTCAGTGGCATCAGAAAGGTGGAAGCTCCGTAGGGGAACCAGACAAGGCTGTCCATGGTCCCCTATGCTCTATATATTGACCCTGGAACCCCTAGCGATCTGCTTAAGGCAACAATATGACATGATAGGCATCCCTGTGGGTGGTGAACGACACCTGATATCATTATATGCAAATTACATATTTGCGATACCCAGAGGAAAACCTCCAATATGTTTTGGAGGTGATGGGAGGATATGCAGGAATGTCCGGTATAGCGGTGAACCCTCAGAAGTCTAGCATGTTCCCATTGGGTGGATATAAAGGGATCCCCTTGAAACAATTACCGGTGTTACAAGTACCATGGGCAGCTAGCACATTTCGCTATCTAGGAATAGACATATACCACACAGTGGAAGAAGAGCATAAGCACAATACAGAGGTAGCCATTACGAAAATTGAGAATTGCATGCCGTTCTGGGTAAAGCAGCCCTTAGCAATGATGGGACGTAGCGCAATCTTAAAGATGGTGGTCTTGCCTAGGCTCCTGCACTACTTTGGGAATATCCCGTATTTGATACCAAAGAAGTTCTTTAGTAGACTGGCCACATGTGTAGGGACTTCCTGTGGCAGGGTACACGAAACAGAGTGGCCCTATGGAAGCTACAGAATTTTTATGTGAAGGGGGGTATAAAGTTTCCTAATTATGAAGTTTACTATGTTGCAAGTCAGCAACAATATGTGGCCAAATGGCTCTCAGAGGATGTGACCTCTGAAACCAGGCTGTTCAGGCAGGACTGTGCCCCATTTTATCTGAAGGAGTTTATGTGGTTGCCCCAAGCAGTAATGGATGGGCGCCCAAAGATGATGGTGCTAAGGTGGAAGATGTGGAGAAGGGCGTGTCAACTGATGGGGAACCCATGGCCGCGCTCCCCTCAGGTACCACTGGTTGCACTGGCGGGTGGAGAAGAGCAGCTAAGGATGATAATTAGAAACCACTGGGAGCCAGCTGGTATAGCGACAATGGGGGATATTTGGCAGGAGGGGACCATAAAAGATTTTGGGGAGTTGGGGGCAGAAACTGGGTTACACACTGCCCAGTATATCACATACCATAGACTAGTGCGAAGGATTAAGAGAACGTGGTCCGAACTGGTGCTTGAGGAAGAACCAGATGCTACTATAGACATAATATACGACATAGCAGAGGGGGGACATGAGATATCTAGAATATACGATATGATGATGTCCAAAGTGGGAAAGGAGGTGGTGCAATTGAGACTAGAATGGGAGGAGGAAGTAGGAACCCCGTTGGATGATGGGATGTGGGAACGTGTCCAAGGGTATCACAAGAAGGTGTCGAGGAACGCAAGACTTAAACAGATGCAATTGTATATTACACATAGGGCGTATATGACACCCCAAAGGATAGCCAAGTTCAAGAATGCAGGACGACAGGCATGCCCTAAGTGTGATGAGGAGAACGCGGGCATGATGCATATGTTTTGGACATGCCCGGTTATTGAGTGCTTCTGGGATGAGGTTGCACATAAACTAGCAGAAAAGGGTCTCAAGATCATGGTGGATACGGTGTGGGCCTGCCTGTTAGGGGGGTTCCGTAGGCCACGGAAACTTGGGCATGTAAGCAAACTGAAAGATCTGGCATATGCGCTTGCAAAGAGGAGAATTGCTATGGGGTGGAAGACGTGACACAAACCACAATTGGAAGTATGGTGGAAAGACCTGTAGAAATGGGCGGAGGCAGAAACCATGGTATGGCAAGAAACTAGCAGTGCTGGGGGGGGAGGAGGAAACAGAGACCCTGATGGCCTGGAAACTACTGCTAGCAGAACTATTTGGGTCAATGCAAGATCCCACGCAAAGGAATACCCCATCACAAGATGCAGGAATGGAACATAAGTACATTAGTAAAAGTAGGCTCGTAACGGGGGGTGGGAAAAGGGAGGCAGTGAACATGATTAAATATGTATAATCAAAATGTTATTGTATACACTGCAAGTTTGGTTTGTATTGTTTGTTTAAATATTCAATAAAAATGTTTATAAAAATGGGGAGTTTAGCTAGCAGTAATTCGTAAACCTAGTAGGCTTTCAATTTGGCATGATCTTAGTTGGAGTGTGGTCCTTGCAATGATTGCCACGCCACCTCCATGTGAGTGTGTCCTATCAGTTCTGAGGATGGTATAGTCTGGCGGGATGGCTAATGTGAGGAGGGGGCCGGAAACTTGGTGAAGCCAAGATTCAGTGACAATTAGTATGTCTCTCACAAGAGGGAAGCCGTCTTCCTCCAGAATTCAGAACTCTGAACCTTCATGCCTGGTTTCCGAGAGGTTAAGATGCAAGGATTGGGACCTCCAGGAAGACTGTTTTATCAAAAAGGGCACCTGGTTGATGCCTTACTCTGCCCAGGCGGGTAACATGGTGGAAAGAACAAAATTGAGTAAGAACATAAGAGTCTTACTGCTGAGTAATTAGATAAAAACACTCCTAAGGGAAAGCCACCTGTGAGTAGTGGGGTTTCTTACTATAATGAATATTTGTAACAAATATTTTGATGAGACGATTCAGTGAGCTGCAATAGGGTTTTAATTAGATTGCAGTGGGTGTTTACAATACATGTAATCATGAGCACAAGATACATAAGCCAATGTACGTTTTTGAGGTAAGTTAACCAGTTAGTCGGGTACAAATGATGGATATTTGTAGTCTCAATCAGTTGCTTCTTCGTCCACTAAGGTGTCCTTGGGAAGGAGACCAGCGGATTTAGTGATGTGATAGCACATAAATAATCAGAACATTGTAGGATTGAACAACAACAACACACAAAAATACAGAAAGTCAACACAACAGTGTTTCGGCCAGGGAATGAGCTAGTTGAGCTCTGGTAGGACGTCCTTTATCAGGACAAGACGATTCCAAGGGCGGAGGTATCTTGAGAGGTCTGTTGAGGTAAACAGACAGGGATGTTTTAGGAGTGAGTCAAATAAGGAGGATCTAGCAGTGAGATAGTGACAGTAATCACAAGAGAAAAGAGCCGGTGCTTACCGGATCTTGAGAGCGCAGTGGCTCGGAAGGAAAACTGTGTCCAAATACACTGTGAGGGTTACGAGGTCTATTTGATCCTGTGGAAAAGACAAGCGGCATTTAGTTGCCAGTCTCTGTTGAATTGAGGAGATATAGCCAGGTGGGTAGGGACTTACCTATAGGTAATCTGAGGCTGGGTGTTCCATCAGGCGGGCGTAGGGTGACGCTGTGTCAATCCGCCTAGGTGGATGACTGTGGATAAAATGAACACATGGTTCAAATAAGGACGTGAGCCAGGGTCTCATGGATGTCTGTGTGACACAGTGTGCTGAGACAGGCGTGGTAAGCGCTAGTGTGGAGAAGCCTGCGTATATCCACGGTGTCCCATTAGTGATGACACAGATATGCAAAGCTGGTACATGCAACTGTGCACTTAGTGCTGCTATGTAGGGTGTACAGACTAGTACTCAGATGCTACATGCACTAGGCCGTGTGGTATAGTGAAACTTAAAGGTAATGTCCAAAATAACGTTTGTGCGGTAAACATGCTTGGTCATAGCAACTGTGCTGTTAGGTCAGGTGTACAGACTAGCACTAAAATGCTGGGTGCATTGGGCCTTGGAGCATGGTGAAGATCGTGCCCAAAACGAACGTTTTTGCGGAAAAAATGCGGCAAAATGCTTGGCCATGTTAAAGTGTGTGTGTTAAGAACACGAAGGAAGTGCTGGACGTGGCCGTGGGTGCGGCCGAGTGAGAGGGATCACTATAGTTATTCTAGCGTGTCATTAAAACTTACCTCGAGGTTGGAGACAGAACGTCTGCAGCTAAGTGTCTGTAGACAAACACGAGACCCATGGATGGCGCACCGTGTCGGATCCGGTTTGTGATTGAAATCACGTTAGGCGGCCATTTTGAGATATTCACTGATAGGGTGTTTATGGGAGTGCCTGATGGGAGTGTCTAAATAAAGGGGCAATAATCAAAGCTGTGTCCCCTATGCAGGGCTGACAAGGTGTCATGTGATTGTATGATAGACCCCATTTTGTGCCCAGAAATTAGCGCGTGAGTCAAGGCAATCGGCTCGGGTGACTAAAACAAGTCGAGCAGGTAGTGCAGAAGAGAATTGACTAAGCATGAGCTGTATCTAAATGCATGCTGGGTGTACACGAGAAATCATAAACGGGTGTGATCCGAAGGTATGAAAGGCACCGGGGAAGGCCACGAGAAATGTGTACACACTCGTGAATTGCCATTTGCCTGGAGCATCATAACACAAATACAATACATATTGTTACAAGTGTCAAGTACTAAATCATTACACCTTTTTTAGGTACATATGATTAGCAGCGGATTTTGTCCGTAAGCAGGAGTTGTTCCGGGGAAACTGCATTGCATATTGCTGCCAGTGTCATTGGTTGGTGCATCAGCAGTACATAATCTGTCCAACTAGAGGCTAAAGTCAAGCATTTACAAGGTGGTGCCAAGAACAGATACTCAGGGAGTAATGTCATGGGACCGAGATGGGTTACAGGAAATGCTTCCATTCAACAGTAATATTGAAACCTTGCCTGACAGTGTCCAACTTATGGACCCATTTTTGTTCAAGGCGGGTCAAGGTTTTACCGATGTCACCACCTCGTCTGCTTGAAGAAACCTTTTGTATCACCACCCATTTGAGCTCCATATTAGTGTGGTTTTTGCAGACATAGAGGTCAACTGGTGGTTTATCCGGTACTTTGTTTTTTATGCATGAGCGGTGCTCACAAATTCTGGTCTTGACTGGTCTCATGGTTTTGCCCACGTATAGGAGCCCACATGGACAGGTTATGACGTAAATGACCTGTTTGGTGTTACAGTTCGTATGGTCTAGCAGGGTCCACTTGATCTCATCGTGGAGGAATACTTTGGTGGTTTCGGTGAATTGGCATACCGTGCATTTGCCGCATCTGTAGTGGCCTTGTGTTGGTGGTAGATTCCATAAGGTATTGGTCTGCCTGGTTAGTTCGATGAAAGTATGTACCAAGGTTTCTTTGATGTTACGGTTCTTTTTGAATGCGAACAGTGGGACTTTCTGGAGGGATCCTGCGTTTTTTTTCAAATACTTCTCCAGCATGGGGTCTGGCATGGATTCACATGCTCATAAATTCCCCGTCGTCAAGCTGGGAATCCTTGGTAAAGAAAAAATCAGTATCAGTTTCGTTTCTGATCTGTCTTTCTTAGTAGTAACTAATCACTGATCTCTGGGTCATACTGCCCCCAGCCAATGACTGCCCTCTCCCTAAGCACCGCCCCTGGCAGCCATCCTCAGATTTTTACCGCACGCTCAAGTGTTGGGAGTCCTCGTGTTTAGCTCTCGAGTTTTTTACTGCGTTTTCACGCTTTTTCAGGAGAATTTCTCATTTTTTCAGTTTAATCGAGCCTCAAGCTCAACCGTTTTTACTTCCGATAACGGGGACCCGTTTCGGAATTCTTCTACGCCCCTCAAGGGTGAAGTTTTCGTCGAGTTTACACTTCTTGAAGGATTCCGGAAGATCTGTGGTCTACCTCAACGGACATGGCCAGGACAAGGGGAGCTCGACGCCCGATCCAAGCTGTTCAGGAACTGCCCTGGATGCAGATTATATAACGTTTTCAAGGACGACGAGCATTCGCGATGTCTCTACTGCCTCCATGGGGACAAGACGCACGTGGAGAAGGACTGTGCGTTCTGCAAGAACCTTTCGGAACGGACCAAACAAGATCGTCGTTCCCGCCTCGCCACCTGGCTGGAGAAGGGCACAGCAAGTGAGAAGGCGAAGAAGAAGTCTGAGTGGGCTTCTAAGTCCTTTGAGGGCGCCACGGCGACGGGGGCCCAACAGAAGCCAAGCACCGCGAGTCCGTGGGCTCCGGGAGCACCGAAGGGTCGGGCTCTTCGGTTGCCAAGCAGGGCGTTACTTCCCCGGCACGTTCGACCACGAGCCAGCGCTCTGGTTCGGGGAAGAGGAAGTCTGAGAACCCGGGTAGGCCGCTGGAGCGGACCCGGTCGATCTCGAAGGGGGAGCGAGACGCTGACCCTCCCCGCAAGGCGAAGGCCCAGGACGCACCTAAGGTGGTGAGGGCTTTGATCCATCCGGCTAAGGCCTCTACCGAAGTGGTTGCTGCGACCCTGGCGGAGCCAGCTGAGACTACGCCAATGGAAACGGCCTCTGGGCCCAGAGTATCCCTGCTGCCGCAGAGGGAATCCTCTTTCCAGCCCATCGCCAAGACCCCCGTGAAGCACCCGGCTGAAAAAGAGGGGGGGGCGGTGGCCATTACAGACTCGGAATCAGCCTCTGAGGAGGAACTGGTGGAGACCGAGAAGGGCCTCAACGAAAGGTCCATAGGCCTCAATGAGAGGTTCATAAACGTCAACGAGGGGTTCGAGGAGGTTCGATCCCAGGGGACGGTCCCTGCTGACGTGATCGAAGATAGTGACGACGACGGCGAACAGGGCCCAGTGGAGCGGCCATCCCGTACGTCGCAGCGATTGCCTGAGCCCCAGGATAGCTTGGCGGCCACTTTGTTGGCAATCCAATCCTTATGTACCGAGATAAGGATGAGATTACCAGGCACCCCGATGGAGGAGCCAGAACCAGGCCCGTCGGGAAGCCCTCCGAACAAGTGGAGGAGAGTCCACCCCGCTCTACCCTTCGTGCCTGCGAGACCGGTGGACCCCTCACCCCCCTCGCCGGGAGAAGATACAGAGACGGGGACGGACGATGACGATGACACAGCAGACATCTCATCGTCACCACCCCCTCCCCCCCCCCGCGGGAGTCCGCAGCCGACGAGGTTGGCTCCTTCCACGCCATGATAACAAGGGCATCCGAGCTCTTCCAGCTCTGCCCTGAAGAACATAAAAAGGAGGGGTTTCTGTACCAACGACGAGAGGCTAAGAGGAAGACGGTCCTTGCGGTGACTTTACTCGACGACATCTGGGACGAGGGGCTTGCTGTCCTCGAACCCTGCCACGACACCCGCCAAGAGGGACAGGTACGAGAAGAAGTACCGAGCCCCGATGACGCCCCCTTGTGCCTCAGGGCCCAGCCCACGCCAGACTCAGTCGTCTCGGCAGCGGCTAAGAAGAAGTCAGCGGGCGCGGCGGCTTCAACTTCCACTTCCCCGCCAGACAGCGAGGGCAAGAAGTTGGACTCTATGGGACGACGAGTCATCTCGTCAGCGGCGACGACGATTAAGGTGGCCAATGCCTTAGCGATCGTGGCCTGCTACGACAGGGAGCTCTGGTTCAAGATAGCATCCCTGTTAGATTTCCTGCCTGATGACAAAAGGGCAGAGGCCCTGGAAATTCTGCAGGAGGGCGAGGTGGCGTCGGATCACGCCATAACGGTGGCGACGGACATTGCCGATACTGGATTTCGCCAACTGTGCAACAGAGTTTGCCTCCGACGACGAGGATGGCTCAAGGTGACAGACTTTTACCAGGACGTCCAGACCAGAGTGTTGGACATGCCGTTCAACGGCAACAACCTCTTTGGTAAGGCGGTGGATGAGTCTCTACAGGCCATCAAGACCGACTCGGAGACGGCCCGGGCCCTTGGGGTGCTTCAGCAGCGACGGCCCTTTCGGAGCCCCAGAGGCAGACAGGGTGCCTCCAAAGGATCCAACGGTGGCTCCTCCACTTACCGCCAGGCAGCCCGCTCCTCTTCCCAGGAGGCCTACAGAGGTTGCGGCAAGCAAGGGGGTTCCCGCCGTCGTCGCGAAGGAGGCGAAGGAGGCCAAGGCGGCAAGGCCGCTTCCAAGCAAGACTGACCCAGCCGGGTTGTCGGGGCCCCCACCGAAGCACCCCGGTGGGAGGCCGGCTGACGAAGTTCGTCAGAGTGTGGGAGTCCATCTCCACCAATCGTTGGGTGTTGGACACCCTGGCCAACAGGCACCCGCTGGAATTCCTAAAGAAGTGCCCTTGCATTCTTCCCGTGGCCAGGAAGGAGAATCACGTCCCTCAACTGCTGTTGGAAGTAAAGGCGATCGTCAAGAAAGGTGCCATCGAGCTCGTCCCCAGGAGGCTCCGGGGCTCTGGAGTGTGCTCAAGGTACTTCCTCGTCAGAAAGAAGACAGGCGGTTGGCGCCCCATCCTGGACCTGCGTCGGTTAAACAAATACATCAAGGTGCAGAAATTCAGGATAGTCACCCTCCAGCACGTGCTGGAACAGCTGGAGGAAGGCGACTTCCTATCGTCGTTGGACCTGGAGGATGCTTACTTCCACATCCCCATTCTAAAAAGGCACAGGAAGTTCCTCAGGTTCGTGGTTCAGGGACGCCACTACCAATTCAGAGCCCTACCGTTCGGATTAAAGTCGGCACCCAGGGTTTTCACCAAGTGCCTGGCACCAGTGGTGGCGCGGCGGCGCCTGCAGGGGATCCACGTCTACCCCTACATGGACGACTGGCTAATCCGGGCAAGGTCAAGGGAACTCGCCATCGATCATACGGCGAGGACCGTCCGGTTGCTCACGGAGCTGGGGTTCGCCATCAACTACCCCAAATCCCACCTGGTTCCATCGCAAGTAGCACTGTTTTTGGGAGCGAAGCTCGATACAGTGGAGCAATTGGCCTCCCCTTCAGAGGAGAGGACCAAGACCATCCTGGGCAAGGTGCGGCGCCTGTTAGCCATGGACGTGGCCAGGGTGAGGTCCATCAAGTCCCTTCTCGGGATGATGTCCTCATGCATCTACCTTGTGCCCCTTTGCAGACTTCGGATCCGTCCGCTACAGGAGTTCCTCGACGCACGCTGGTTTCAGGCGAGGGGCTGCTTCGAGGAAAGAACCCCCCTCGACGAGGAGTTCCGTCGGGCAATCCTATGGTAAGGCACCCGGGCTCACCTCACGACGGGCAAGGACTTTCAAACCCCGGCGTTTCAGGAGACGGAGACTACGGATGCCTCTCTGGAGGGATGGGGGGCCCACACCGGAGATCTCCACGCAAGAGGCCTTTGGCTCCCGGAGGAGAGGTCTCTTCACATCAACATCTTGGAGCTCTGAGCAGTGTTCTGGGTGCTCAAGTCGTTCCTCCCATCCCTCAAGGACAAAGTGGTGAGGATCTTCACCGACAACACCACCACAATGTTCTACATACGGAAGCAGGGGGGCACCAGATCCCCAGCCCTATCCAAGGAGGTCCAGGATCTGTGGCACTGGGCCGTCGCCCAGGAGATGTTTCTGGTTCCCTTCCACCTGGCAGGAATAAAAAACACCATCGCCGACTCACTCAACAGGGAGCTGGGCTTGTGACACGAGTGGGAACTGCGCCAGGATCAAGTGGATCGACTCTTCCAACGATGGGGCAAACCCCAGATCGACCTGTTCACGACGGCGAGGAACTCCAAGTGCCAGAGGAGCATGGGCGATGCTTTCTCGTTCCCTTGGGACGCCCTGTTTCTATATGCGTTCCCTCCATTGCGTTGCTGCTCCGCCTCATAAACCAGCTCAAGAAGTCCAGGTGCAGAATGATCCTCGTCGCACCGGCGTGGCCGAGGCAGGTCTGGTTCCCGGACCTTCTGGACTTGTCAATGTCCCCGCCAGTCAGGCTGCCGGCGGACGCAGATCTCCTCTCCAGAGAAGGAGGCGCCATTCTCCACCACGACCCACAGTCGCTGAACTTGCAGACCTGGCTCCTGCAGCACTAGAGTTTGGAGGGTACGATATCCCGGCTGATTGCAGAGAGGTTCTTGCAAAGGCCAGGGCGTCCTCAACTCTCAAGTGTTACGGTCATAAATGCTAGAGGTTCTCTGTCTGGTGCTGTGCACAGAAGATTAACCCTCTGTGAATTACGGCCCCTCAAGTGCTGCCGTACCTGCTGTTGCTGGCCAAGGCTGGACTGGCTCACGCCTCCATAAAAATACATCTGGCTGCCATCTCCCGATATACCAGGACGACGGGACAGGCGTCCTTGTGGTCTCATCGCCTGGTGAAGGAATTTATGAAGGGATTATTCCGATCATTCCTGCCGGTGAAGGCCCCTGCCCCAGCGTGGGAGCTTAATGTGGTGCTGACCAGGCTCATGGGGGCCCCATTCGAGCCTATGCATTCGGCGCCTTTGAAGTTCCTGTCATGGAAGACAGCGTTCCTCGTGGCCATCACCTCTGCACAACAAGTGGGAGAGATTCAGGCCCTATCTTGCAAGCCTCCATACTTGATTTTTCATGACACTAGGGTGGTGCTGAGGACGCACCCCTCCTTCATGCCCAAGGTGCCGTTGGACTTCCACCTCAACGAGCCCTTGGTGTTACCAGTTTTCTTTCCGTCGCCTTCGACGCTGGCCGAGAGGACTTTGCGCTTGCTGGATGTAGTTCTACGTCGACCGCACAAAGAGTTTTCGGAAGACGTCACAACTGTTTGTGAACTTTGGGTCTGTGAATCCAGGGAAGGCTCTCTCGAAGACTTCCATTTCCAGATGGCTCTCCGGCTGCATCATGCATTGTCACCGGTTGGCAAACTGACCGCTGCCCGGCCGGTCGAGAGCCCATTCGACCATAGCGATCGCTACTACCACGGCGTCCTGTCTGGTGTGCCCCTGCTGGACATCTGCAGGGCTGCTACGTGGAGGTCGACGTACACCTTCACAAGATTCTACTGCGTCGATCGGGACTCCAGGGAGGAGTCCAGGGTCGGCCAAGCAGTGCTGCGCAACCTGTTCGCTTAAGTTGAGCCTGGTGAGGAGGTAAGAGATGCTTAATGTTGAGTTGTTGTATTGCTTAATGTTGAGCCTGTTGCCACCTCCCGTGGTTGTGCATGTGTATACTGCTATGTATTCTTTTATTCATGAGCATGTGAATCCATGCCAGACCCCATGCTGGAGAACTGTAACTGTTGTTCTCCAGCATGGGTCTGGCATGGATTCACATGCGAACCCTCCCACCTACCCCTCTGCGGCTCTTCACTTGGTCATACTGCCACTTGGCTTGCTACCAAATCTGAGGATGGCTGCCAGAGGCAGGGCTTAGGGAGAAGGAAGTCATTGGCTGGGGGCAGTATGACCCAGAGATCAGCGAATGGTTACTACTAAGAAAGACAGATCAGAAACAAAACAAAACTGATACTGATTTCTTCTTTACCGAGGATTCCCAGCCTGACGACGGGGAATTCATGAGCATGTGAATCCATGCCAGACCCATGCTGGAGAACAACAGTTACAGGTAAGTAACTTGTTCCTTGCCCGCCACTACCTTTTCTGGTTCCGTCTTGGAATTTGAACCTGGTATTAACATTATTTCTGGGAAAAGATAGCAAGGGGGGCATAGTGCATCCCTTTAGTACGTTGATTGATGTCATGTCTGGAGTCGCGGAGTGGCGTGGCCGAATACAAGGGAGTCGAGAGACGATGTCAAGCCGCACTATGCCTCCTGCTGAAAGGTTTTCCCGAGCATCTGACTCTGGATGGACATCTATCAAGATGAGGAATCTGTGGGAGAAGAATCCATTGAAAGAACATTACTGTAAAGTTATTTCTCACTCCTGGTTGCTCTAGTTCTCTTCTTAACTGTATGGGTCCTCCACATTGGTGAACTTGGTTGATTACTTTCTCTGCCCCTCCCGCTGTGGGTCTGCAGCCTCCAGAGATGATGAAAAGCCTGACAGCCATCTTAACATCAGTCAGAGGTCCTGCCATTGTGCATCTCTCTCTCTCTCTCTCACTCACTCTCACTCTCTCTCTTCTTCATTACTACTTATTTCATACAAAGCACAACTCGCCCTGAGGCCTCAGTTTCTCTCTCGCTCTGTCTCTTTCCCTCTTCTCTATCTCCCCCTTTCTCCCTTTCGCTGTCTCTCCCTCCCCGTCCCTCTCCAGCTTTCTTCTTTCTGTGCCTTATTCCATGCACTGGTTGCTTGCTTAGCAATTGCCTGCAGTGAATGGCATATGTGTTTGCTCCCTGGTCAGAGTGTTCCATTTTAGACTTATCAGGCAATCTTACTGTTATTTTCGCTGTGTTCCTAGGATTTAACCTCAAATTAAATCCTGGCTGTGTAGTCGCACCAGAACTCGCATGACCTAAGTTTTGCCTACAGTTGGTAACACATTTTTCATACTGCATATAAGAGCTCCAGGTTATAAGAGCTAGGGACATGGTATTCATCATAAAGCAAGGGTGTAACTGCATTTCTAGCCTCGCAGCTCCTAATGAATCCCATCCTCCTACAGATTTCTCATCTATGATATCCTATCTGCCCCAAAGCTGATCTTCGGAACCTTTTCTGCCACCCCGGGGCCCAGTACGGCTACACCGATTCCTCTACGCACCCCGTGCCGGACACAACTTCAGGGCCAGTATATATCGAGGCGCTGCACCCTGTGACCTCTTCTCCTTTTTTCCTTGCACTGTGCATGTTTTGGGAACGTGCTACTTAGTTCAAATCGAATAAAAATGTCCAAACTCGTTAAGGCATTAGTGCATGGATTGCAGCCGGCACATGTCCATGTTGGATCCTCATATCATATGTTATACTGCTTAGGGAAGAGGCATGACGTCAATGATTGTGGGTCGTGCCCACCTATATATCCGAAGGACCTCAGGGTGAGGGCTGATAAACTCTTCACCTACCCCTACAACGAGTCAGTTGAGGGTGTGGTATCTGGGTCGAGATCCAGTCTCCTGTGAAGAAAGACAAGAAAAAGCAGCAACACAAGCAGTCTTGTTCTCAGCGCTGTTATTTGCCCACCCTTCTGCTTCATCCTCAAGGAAGAAGAGTCATTTTCCCTGACACTTCCTGGGAAGGCGTGTTGCAGGAACCGTTTCCCACCCAATCAATCCTCCACCCTGGAGGAATGGGAAAGCTTCCACTTGAATATACTTGACATCTTCACCAAGGCCCAACCGCTTCGGTGTCAGTGCGGCCCACGGTAGGGTACCTTAGGGGAACAATTCTGCACACCTGCGGGCTCGGGCCTGTACCCCAAGGATGAAAGTCTCCTTGTGCTGACAGACTCTGCCATAGGACATCAAGGCTTCTGTGCCAGTTCCGCTCCAGTGGTCAATGACATTGGTGCCAGAGCCCCTCTGGAATATGCATCTCTTCCATTGAGGCCATTAATGATGAAAATGAGCCAGATTTATTTTGTGGGTGAAATAGGACTCTTTGAGAGAGAGGCTATGGGCTCCAGAGAGGAAAGGGACTTCCGACAGGAATTTAAGGGGAATGGTGAAGACGTCCTGGTCTCCAAAATTCAGGGAGCCAGCAGCGCGGCCTTGACACTTCCTCTTAGCTGAACAACCTTCCAGCTCAGATTCCGGGCAGGCATCAGCATCCTTCCTTAGGTTGATGACCAAAGTTGTTGACGTGGGGTTATCAGCTCCATCCCAATAGAAGGTCCTATTTGAGCTAACAGATATTCGATGCAGCAGTGGAAGGACCTCCTCTACACCCTCAGTCGACAGGGAGCTGGTACGAAAGCATCGTCCAGGCCCTTCTGATCTGGCCTTTTTGCCCACCCATGACTCCCCAAAGAATTCAGTGGCTGAGGCGGTGACTGCTAATTTGCAGACATCCACCTTTCATTTTCTCCCACCTAACAGGGAATGTAAGATACCGGATGACAGGGGTAAGAAGATGTTTGCCCTGGGTAGCCTTGGGCTCCAAGCAGCTAATGTCTCCTGCGCTCCGGCAGATTTCTTTTATGGCATTTGGTCCTCAGTAGCCAACTCAGCGAAACACATCCCTGAGTGGGATATATGAGAGAGTGTGTTCTGGTGTTAGTGCAGGATCGCAGAGAGGCTTCCAGAAAGATCCTGCAATCATATTTTGGCACAGCTGACTCTGGGGTGCGCCATGGTCATGGGTGCAATGGTGTGACACCACTCGTGGATGAGGACATCAGGCTTTGCACAGGATGGCTCTGCCCCCCACCTGTTGGCACCACCAGGAACACCTGCGCTTGATGAAGTCGGCAGTGTTCCCTCTTTCGACTACAACTACACGTCTGTTGGCTCTTTTCTGGTTCCAGCGATGAACACCGCTCTACACTAGCGCAGTGCTACTTCATCTTCGTATGTTAACTGCCTGACGCCAACTCAGTTTACCTGGGCGCTGCCATTGACTCTAGTTTTTCTCTGGAATATACCAACCGTTCATATTTCTTAATTGAGCAAAGCATAACGCAATAACCTTACTTCCCTAGGGGAATTACAGTTTGTTTTCTTTCAAGTGTTACTACCACGTTCCTGAACTGATCGATGGGTTTGTTAGAAAGGCTGAATTAAGCATGTAAGAAGCTGCTATATATATATAGCTTTTTGAAAGAAACTTGAGCAATCTAAGAAAGAGCAGGGGAAAAAGGCAGTGGCTAAGGCTCAACCAGTTAAATCACAAGTTGAAGCCAGAAAAACTGGGGTAACGGTAGCACTCAGTAAGAAGGGAACTAAAAAAAACTTAGGTGCCACTATTCGAAACATCCAAACACCAGCAATACCAAAGATGTTCGATAGAGAATTAAAGAAGTCAATGGCCAAGGCAAGTGTGAAAGGCACGCAAACTGAGAACGACCAAAGAACCCCGACTCAATCACTTGAAGCTCAAGGGCAGTCAGCAGAAGACGATATTGATGTAACTCTACTAAACGTATCCACCTACTCGGATGATTCTGACTCAATATGCTCAATCGAGTCAGATAACCACTCACAGAATGGAGAGTTGGACATAACACTTTCTAAAGAGGAGGATGGAGCTCAGTCCCAGGAACTAGAAGAGGAACAGGAGCAAGGTAGTAAGCAGGAGTCTATTCCCAAAAAAATCTTAAAGGTCAGATTTTCTAAAGACTGCAGAATTGTAGAATCAGTTGACCACACTGGAGGAAAAAAACTGAGCCCTTTTTGCCAGACAAACAACCACCACGATGGATGGAACTAAAAAGGACAACCTCGATCTAGAGCAACTTGCATTAGAAGAATATAAAATATGGAATCAGAATAGGTATGGCACTTTGAAAAGGAAAGAGGCGCCTGTTAGGCAGAATCCTGTGCAGTGACCACTACACACAATTAAGACCACAGTTGGCAATACAAGTTTTACCTTTGGTACAAGCCTGTACTACTATGTCAGAGTGGTAGCAGTGGCGGAGCAGCCAGGCTTATCTCAAGAGTATATGAACAGTAGCAGAAATTACACAAAGGGACCACAATTACTGTGACTCAAGCAAACACTGACTCAAGGTTTCAGGTAGAAACATATAAGTACATTTTCTTTTAAACCATTTGTTGTAAACACGACACTTCTATTATATTAAAACCACACGAAAAATATACTACAACTAACCAAATTACTTTGTACAGTAAGTCTCAAGGTAAGTACCCTGTGTTTGAATGGACCGGTGTTGTGAACAAAACATGTGACCGCGAATACGATTGCAATCACTTTTTGGCAGTTCGGTCTAATAACTAAACGCGTATCCGTGACATGAAATGCTACCGGGGCAAAAACACACTTGGCACCTGAGATACCCAGAGGGAGTTGGAGGCAAAAATTACAGGCAATACTTTGGTTAGGCAGACAGAATCGAGAAACACTCAGAGACAGGAGTTCAAGAGTCAAAGGGCCGTAGCCAGGGTTAAGTGACACCGGGGACCTGTTGCCGAAGATCACACAGTCAGACATTTCACGATTCAACGTAGCCAAGAGTACTTCAATATTGTCAATGTTCGGAAACAAAAGTTATAAGAAGGAGGGAAGACAAGGGCAAGCCTTGAAGATGAAGAAAAGGGGTTCATCCTGTTTCCTCAAGCAGAACACAGTACCTTATTCCAATGGTGCAGCTGGTGCCCTGGCAGTTGTTCCTGTTGGTGTCTCGCAGACCCACGGTTCCTGAAACTTTGAGGTGAAGGAGGACATCTGAAGGGGGTCTGCACCACACAGGGATGAAGCCGGCAGCAGCAACAATGAATAAAAGGTGCGCTCCCTAAAACCAGGAGAGGTTCTTCAGGTGGCTATCCGGACCACTAGAGCAGAGTGCAACGATTTCGACCACGAAGGCGACCAATGGCTGAAGAAGATGTGCTGGTTATCCCCACCAGGCTCAAGGGAAGAAGGCTCCGGACTGGATCTTCTCTAGTCGTCGAAGGGTAGATCGCTCAGGACTGCAGCAGGGCTTCACCGGGACGGGGTAGTTGCAGCAGTCGTCATTCTCTCTGCTTCTCTTCGGTTCCTTGTAGTTCCAGTTGCGACTCTGACTTCTAGTCCAAGAGACCTGCCTTTTATGCGCAAAACCTCCATTCACACAGCCTGGCTGTCAATCACCCAGCAGGGGGGGTTTGTCCTGCCGGGGCAACCACCTCAGCCAATCATGGGAAAGTGCGACTTGGGTTCCCTAGGATATCCTGTGCAGGGGGTGACTACACCCCTCCCTCACATTCAGCCCACCTAGACACCAAGGCGCCTTGTGGAGGCCTTCTGGGCAGAAGCCCACCAAAAGATGGTGAACAAAGAAGGTGAACCTAGTTTGCCGTGCAAAGGTAAAAACAAGAAGGACTTTAACAAAAAGAAATGGCGAAAAAACCCAACCGGAGCCAAAAGAAAGACAATTTGGTCAAGCGGGTTTATGTTCGAGGCTAATATAATAGCCTAAAACAATACCACGTTTATCTAATATAATCGCGGTAGAAAAGTTAGGGTAGATACCACTGCCACCAGCCAAGTCTAAATGTTAAAAGAGCGAAACAATGCTCTAGGAGACACAGATAACAAGGGCTACGGATTAACCCTTTCCAGTACTCCATGTAAAATGTGGTGTACTGGATCTGTAGTTAAATGATTAAGTAAAGTTAATGGTAACTTTACCTTTTTCTGGGGGACTGTAGTCAGCCTCAGAAATGGAGTCGGTGGGAAGTCTAAAAGACAACCCTGTGCCACGGCACTGAAGTTGCTGTGTGACACACAAAAGTAGGGGTCTACTGAAGTGGTGTACTTCAGAGTCCACAATCACAAAAACAGAGACATATACCTGGCAAAACACAGGTAAGAGTGGGGGTAAAGCTCACACTCTTACCAAGTGGAACAAAATAAACTCCAGAAGACCAGCAAAGCTGCTGGGGGACTCACTAGGTGAGGAAATTTGCCATCAATGAGAATTCTCCCTAACAGCGCCTCAAAGATCGAGCGGAAGACCTGTAACTCAAGAGAAAGATAATATTAAAATAATGAGGGTGGTCGAGAATAGTGATAACAGGTCACCATCCTGCTTTGTTCTAGAAAGAGTTTTGATTTATACATCGGACCGTAGAACTCAGGACACTTTTGTTAAGGAAGGTCGTAGGCTTCTTACCATGGGCTTCTGGCTAAAAGAAAGGGAAATGCCTGCCTCTACACCGACACTAGTACATGAAGACGACTGTCACCTCTTTGTCAAACAGGTACAGGTGAAGACAACCCGTGTTAGAGGATTTTGTGGGGAGGAACTGTTGGGCTTAATGCAAATAGGAAGAGATAAACCAGTTTCAGGGTGGGCAGCAGTACATGATTCGGGAAACGATTCACTGCTGTTTAAACAACTACGAGGGTCAAGGCCAGGTAGTCCAAAAGAAGATTGGAGCTGGTTAGCAGGTACACTGGCCAGGAAGTCATAATGCCCAAAGCACAGTGAATCCTCTCTGTTCCAGAACTTGATTATCGGTTCTTGGAATACCAGGGGATTTGCGCACCACTTTGGGGAAGGGGAACTGGTTTTTGAGAAATATGATATACTATGTCTTCAGGAGACTTAGCTGAGTGAGGAACCCTCATTGGAGGGATACAAAGTATTTTTGAATCCAGCAGTCAAAGGGAACCTAGGCCGTCCCATGGCTGGACTAATCATAGCATGTAAAAGAAATAATGGCTGGACTAGGCTCTCTGTACAGAATCCATCGCCACTGATTTAATTTGTGTTGTTGGTAAAAAAGTACAACCAGCACAATTGGTACCTATTAATATTCAACCTTTACTGGAATTATGCGTCCCCATTCGCAGTGAATTTTTCAGAGACTGTAATGAATTACATCGACGAAACTAGAAGTACTCATAACAATGTTTATGTCCTGGTATGTGGGGACTTGAACATTGAATGCTTCAATTCTAGGAGTGAATTAATAGTTAATCCACCAAGAGCAGCTACCTTGAAGATGCTAAGGGGCATTAGTTGGAGAGCAGATCTAAAAAAACGTAATATAAACTTGATGAATGGCAACATAAGGAGTGACATCCCTCCCAAAGCAACCTGGAAAAGAGGAGCTCACACAAAAATCCTCAATTGTATATTTGCTTCAGAGACCCTCCTGGGACAGATGGGTCGCTTGGAAGTGATATTGTGCGATAACAGCGACCACAATCTGTTAGAGATGGTGGGAAACCACTACAAAGATACTGATAGGCAGAATTTACAGGCACATGATACCCCTATGATCGAGGTTACACCTGGCCTTAATTGGTTGAGAATCTCCTCTATTGCTCCTAGTAAGCTAACCAAGTCCCTGTTTGATGGCAAAAGTACTAAGGTTTCTGGTACAAGTATACCTCCACTCCAATACCCATTGGCTTTGAAACTCTTTCAGGTCAAAGAAGGAAAAGGCTTGAAAAGCGTGTTCATAAGGAAACAAGTCTATAACCAGCACATAAATGAAAAGAAAAAGGTTATCAAAATATATACTAAGCAACTTAAAAAAGGAATGTCTCTGGACGTAAAGGAAAAGATAAGAAAATAGAAAGTCACTTAAAAACTGGCTAAAGATACACCAACATGAACTTCTGCAAGCAGATGGGGAGAGAATGCTAGGTATAATGGCAAATAAAAACACGGTCGAGATCTGGAAACTTTTGAACTCTTCAACTGTTGCACAAGACGCGATCCTTGAAAACTCAATATCGTCATCTACATGGGAGAAATACTTTGCAGATCTTTTCTCCAATAAGCCACGGGAAGGGTACGACAAGGTTACACTCTCCAACTTAGTATGGACTTTTGAATTTGACAGAGAGGAGATACTCACCCTAACAAATAAAGCAAGTTCATCAAGGGTGGTGGGCCCAGGCGACCTAACAAATGCTATGCTGAAGCAACATCCGGAGCATTGGGCTGATTTCATGATGTCTCTGTTCAAAAAAATTAAAATGACAAAGAAAATACCAACTTCATGGACAAAGTCAATTGTGGTCCCGATTTACAAAAAGAGCGATATGTCCGATCCTTCCAACTATCCACTTATCGCCCTTATGGATGTGGTAGGCAAACTGTTTTCAGCAATACTTTTGAAACATATAAATGTATGGTCTCAGCAAACACACCATACAGATTGTTGGCAATACGGATTTAAAAAAGGGACAGGAACAGCTCTAAACCTTTTCCTGATAAACTTGTTAAAATGCAGGGCCAAAGCTACCAAGCAAAATAAGATATATATAGCATCAGTAGACTTGGCCCGTGCATTTGACTTAATAAACAGAAAGACCCTTTGGAAAAACTGAGAATGTGAGGCTGTCCGATAGATCTGAGAGAAGCCCTGGAGCTCCTGCACTCTGGAACAACAATAAGAATCCGGCTGCAAAGGGCGGGAACTCTGTCGAGAGAAATCGAACATCAGGGATAAAACAAGGTTGCAGATTAGCACCAGCCATATTCAATCTTTATATATCTGACATTGATGAGGCATTTGAGGACGTGAGATGCTTTTGCCCAAGAATTGCAGGTACTCCAGTAGGAAGATTACTTTACGCAGTAGACCTCTTAATTCTAGACCAAACGGAAGTCAGCTGAATGCTTTGTCTTAATATGTGGACAACAACTCATTACTTATAAACCCAAAGAAGTCTACAATTTTGGTCATAGGAGACACTAATGGAAGTCACATATCAAAGAGAAGCTGGAGCCTGCAGGGGGTAAAAATACCTCCCGAGGTCTCGTCAATGCAGTATTTAGGGCTAAACGTGAATACCAAAATGGTAGATTCTTATGGGGTCATGGGCGTGAAGTCAAAAGCTAAAAATATACCTACTCAGGCTAGAATAACCAACCATAAATACGGCAAATTCACCTTACTACCAGTTATCAGCTTTTTCAAAATGAAGGTGACGCCCATATTGCTGTACGGCTCTGAAACCCAACTACAACTTGCGGGATCAGTGTGGCGTCAGGTTGAGGGAGCATTTTGGCGACGTGTTCTGAATATGCCAAATTCTCTCCCATTTGAAGTGATTAGGGGAGAAATGGGCACGGTGTCACTGTACTCGACAATGGTGTGGAGATCACTCTCACTGCTGAGAAAATGCCTTAAACCTCCAGGAGAAGGTGGGTTTGAAGTCTTGCATAAGGCTATGACCTCAGGCAGTGAAAAGTCGCTAACTGAATGGAGGAGTACATGTGGGGAGATATTAAAAAGCTTAGCATTAATCGAAGAACTGCTACTTGAAAACCCTGACCATGCCAAAAAGAAACTCTTCCACCAGGATTTGGTGGAAACAGGCGAACGGATTCAAACCATGAAAAGTGGTGGAGGGATAATTAAAGGAGAGTTCCGGGACTTTTTTTTTATTGTCCCTACGGGTCGGCCATGTGTTTGTAAGCATAAATCGGTAGATCGTAGGAAACTTTCCTATGGACCTTACCCGACTTTTCGCCCATTATCGCACTCGAAATCAGCCTCCATTTTGTGATAATCCTATCATTCCGCCGCATCGCCCTGGCTCACCTGCCTTTGCGGCACTAAATCAAATCCCCCGCCCCTGAAACAGACTTTATCAAAACATTCATATTCCCCGCCTCTATCCGTGACGTGACTGAGCTGCGTAGGCAAACGCGCCCAGGCGTCTTCTACGCGACTCCACACAGACCCCGGAAATCAACACAGATCAGCTCACAATACAGCGCACCACAATTCGGAATATGAAACTGTACTTTGAAATCAAACCGCAAGATTGTAAATGTGGTAAAGTACATTTATTTGACATCAAATGTTTAGAGAATATTCAGCGATTTGCATTTTTATTTGCTCATGTTCCAAAAAGTTCGTATTGAGGAACGCGATGGTCCTTTGCTGTACACAGGGTCTTAGAGCATCTCACAATACAGCACCACAATTCGGAATGTGAAACCGTGGTTTAAAAGCAAACGGCAAGATTGTACATTTGTCAAAGTACGTTTATTGGACATCAAATGTTTAGAGAATATTCAGCGATTTGCATTTTTCTTTGCTCTCGATCCAAATTAGTTCGTCTTGAGGGAAGCGATGTTCGTGTGCAGTACACAGGGTGTTGGTTTACGATAAAAATAAGCTCTTCTGTCGCACTGATAATCGCATGGCTGTTCCAACAACGAGGCACTAGGCCACCACAACGGTAGGTATGTTGCATCTAACCGTTAGTACCGCGTAAGGGCATACTTGTACTTGGCGATCGTCCCATAAAATGGTCAGGGTGGTAACGTTGTTCACGCGGAGAAGCAACTGGCGGCTGTAGAAGCCGTCCGCCGGTGTCTGGTACTCGTGACACAGACAGTAGTGAATGATGTACCTAAAAACATAAAAAATGAAATTAGTCTCACCATCAGATCCTTATTAAAATTATTCATTTCATAGCGAGGACAGCGCTACTGGGTGTACACAAGTGTTTAAAGGCGTGGCGAGGCATGGAGGGGGGGGGAGTGGAGTACAAGGTAAGTAGCATAAAATAATAAATAAATAGGGCCAGCTGGTGGCAAGTGCAAGGTAAGTGCAGAACAAGTGCTGGGAAGGGGGGGCTGTAGGATACTGAGACAGTCCCCCAGTGCAGGGGTTGACAGGGAGGCAGTGCAGGTGGAGAGTGGAAGGGCCCAGGACCGAGGTCGCAGACAGTGGACCAGTTGTAGCAGGGGAGAGGGAGAGAGAAAGCAGAAGCAAAGAGGAAGGTTTTGAGGTGCTTCAGTAAAAGCAGATGTTTCTCCTCCAGATAGTGCGCGGTAGAAAACACTATGCCACATAGAACGAACAAGTACAACTGAACCCGTCTTTAAAGCCACTGTATAGTAATGAAATTGCGGTATAAACTCATCAAAAGTTACTTACATTATATTTGCATTTTCCATTGTGTCTCTGTGTAGGGCAGACCCGAAACACCACTCCTTCTTTGCCGACGTTACTTCTTCTAATGAACGTGGCTCATCGTTTCGTTTCTGAAATTTTATTCATTATCTTTTCTTAGTCTTTCAGGATGGTCCCGGCCTGTCAAGGTCAAATCACAATAGAACCTTATATTGGGTCGTGGGCCGTTCCGCCACCCGAGCAAAACATCAAAGCAGCTGACCTTCACTTTGAGCGAGCACACATTTCTAGTTAGCTCCAGTTAGTGTAAGGGCATCTTGTCTGCGTGCCTTTTTTTTTATTGTCCCTATGGGTCGGCCATGTGTTTGTAATACGGAAACATTCTATAATTTTTGTAAAAATGATTTATATTACTGTTTGGTTTAATTGAAATGGGCCTGCAACATGAGGAGACTCGAGAGAAGAGAGAACAGACAATCGAATTACAATCATTTAAACCGTGATGTGTATTTCTCAATGAGCTCTGCTTTAGGTGGACATGGAACAGAGGCAATGTTGGGTGGCAATGCAGTTGTCCCCTGCATAGGTTCGTTCACCACTCCATGTATGTGCCTATCGAGGACATCTACGATAAGTCTCTCAATAAACTCATATTGCATATCCTCAAACACTGGTTTGATCACCCATTGTTTACTTCTTTTAGTGAAGGCCTTATTGTAGCGAAGCGTCCCTAAAGTTCCGGTCGTCCTACTTTGTTGACGGCCAACATTATGGTTATGTGCCAAGACCGCTAGAAGAGTCCGATTTATCATGCCTTCCATGCCAAAATGCAATCTTTTGGGCCTGTACTTGAGGCACATATTGTGGAACACCTCCAAATCTCCTGTGTGGCAGAATTCCGTGAGTCCCCTCAAAGCTTTTGTTATAGTTTTATCAAATACAATCTTTTCAATGGCCTTGTGAGTGGGTGATGAAGGAATCAACCACTTCTTCTTCCGTGCCTCCTCTGTGGACAAATGGCCATGTTCACATTTGTGGAAATGCTCATTTGTCGACCATCGATGTACGTTGCTACAGTGCAACATTACTGACCGCCATTTTTCCAGTAGAATTTCCAACGACCCTTCACATGTTTTTGAGCTCCACCAAAGATGGTTGCTGATTGACTTGGACCACTGTGAAATACCTTGCATATCTTTTTTTTTTCCTGCAGCCGACAATTTTTTATTGATTGATTTTGCAAGATGCCAAACGTCAAATTGGTGATTTATATTTTTGTACTGTTCTCTTTGTCTTGGCAATTGAAACGTGTCTGTCCGTGGCTATCAGGTCGATCACCATTCCCCGCGATTGTAGTTCTTGCAATGATGCTACAAAGCCAACTTTCTCCATGGCCACTGAGGATGTACTTTCTGACACCTGCACGACCACCGAACTCACAATTTTCTTACTTTCCATGTCCTGAAAGTGGTAGGTGCAGTACTTGGCTGAAAATCCTGGGCTGTCGCACTGTCCATCACCGGCTAGCCTGAACCGTTTGCTCGCGAATGTACTTTCAATAGACATTTTTTCCATTCTCCAAGCTTCGCTAATGGCTGGAAATAGATAATCGGTTTGGTATTTGTAGAACTGAGTTTTCGCAATGAAATGGATTCCCACAAACTGAAAGAAATACTGTAACTTTTTAAAACTTGAACCACTAAAAAGTGCGGCCGCTGCACAAAGTAGATTGCCTGCTGGCAGTTGCCCCAGCATGGGTTGTGCAGACCATGCGAACGGATGATATTGTGTACAGGTGGCATGTATTTTAAGGTTAGTGCCTCGAATTGCACGAGTCACATTAATCAATGGCTCCCCACATACTTCCCCACCAACCCAATGCCCACATTTCATCATCATAATAATATCCATCAAACAGCTATCGAATACAATGAATTTGGCCTCTTTCCTTATACTGTCACTCTGCATCCCAGCTGGTTCGGCCTGTAACGTTGAGGACATGTCACTCGCATGAAAGGTACAATCTCTGATATCGTCTTCCGCTATGCTGAGTGATATTGATGGTGTTTCATTGTCGTCCACTTCATTCTCTTCCATTGCAACATCTGTTCCTTGTCCGGAGATGGGAGAAAAAAACAATGTCTTCAACTTTCGCGTGCTCTTATTTTTTGCGGGTGTGGATTCTGTGAATTGATCTACGACTGCATCCAAACTACCAGGAGGACATTCACTATCAATGGCTGGTGGTGGTATAGCTCCGTTGTCAATCACTTCATATTCTTCCCATTGGCACGATGCATCTCCAGTCTCAAGTCCCTGCCAAAAGGTTTGACAAGCAACATCTCTCGTTCGCTTCACTGTCTGTGTAGATCTAGTTCTTACACCCACTCGCAACTAGAGGACAGATTAGAAAAGGGATGTTCAGTTTAAACACAACTTACAGTATTGAACTATTGACAGTGAAAGACAACATAATATAGTGAACAGGACACTAACCTTCTTTTGCTTTCTTTTCTTTGAAACTTTCTTTCCTCGAACTTCAACATCTGGACGCTGTTGCTCCGACTCGTGTGTGCATGTCTCCACTTCCTCTCGCGCTGCAACGACTATACTTTCATGATAAGCACATCCATCACTCACTGAGGCTCCATCGACTCGCTGAAACATAGAACTTTCATTAGTATGTATAATAATATTGAAAACACAAAATGTACTTGGGGACCAATACCCATACGTACATCTCAATAGCAAAACACGAATGAACGCATTGTGTAGAACATTCAAACGACAATAGTTCACGCATTGTTGATCTAGTTAGATTGAACTGTCAAGATCCATACCTCGGGCTCCGCATAGACTTCCATTGATGATATTATTGAAGATGACGCTTCAGCAACTCCCTGAAACACAGTAATTGCATTAGTATGGTTTTCTATTTTGTTTAAAAGAACATAAACTTTCTGCAGGCGTCAACGGCTCATCTAAATAGACCTGCACAAATGATCAGTTGTCTAAAATAAATAATGGATATCCAAATATGATTCGATTTGCTCCATCGTTGGAAGTGTCACCACCCAGAGATCTGCATCAACTACTAGGGGTGATGTTCTTGTTGAAGAAGCTCCGTCAGCTCCCTGAAACATAGTACTTGCGTTAATAAAGAAGGAAGTATAGCGGATGTAATCACGTCATTTGATCTCGCATGATTGATCTGTCAGTATCCATACCTCGAAATGCATAAGAACATCAAGGGACGCTGTAACTGCGGTGCACACTTCTGCAAGCTGTTGCGCCGACCCGTAACTGCATGCTCCCCCTTCCTCTTGGACTAATGCTCCATCGACTCCCTGAAACATAGGACTTTCATTAGTAATGAACACAATATTGAAAAAAGAAGACACATAGGAGGGCGACGACAGAAGGACATACCAATGGCTAAAAACGAAAGAAACATTGTGTGTAACAATCACGCTACAAGAATGCAAGATCTGATGATCTCCATCGATGGAACTGTCCGGAAACGTACCTCGAGCATCTGAGTGACATCTACGGTTGTCGTCAATGCGTTGGACTCCTCAGCATCTCCCTGAAAGACAGTACTTGCATTATTTTGGATAACAATAATTATAACTGAAAACAAAGACTAGAGGACGAGTACTGTGGTGTACCATTAGGTAAAATAATTACACGATCAATTAAAACTATTGATTTACATGCCTAAAACAAGTCAGTGTCAGAATAGCTAAGTATGATTACCCGATAGGCGCTTGAAGTGGCTGATGACTGCAATAACGACACGGATGGAGAATCTTCAGCCTTCATATTGAGTGGATACATAAATGGGGAAATTATTGTTAGCTAATGCTACACACTACCGCAATGCCGAGAGATAAATACGTAAACTTGACTCACCAGTGGAGGGATGTGGACGAATAGAGTGGGAATAGCGGTTGAGAGCAATTTTCGCCTCGCTCGCGGTGTTTTCGTCCTTATTAGCAATGATGTGGAGTACATGTCTGGGCTAAAGTGCCTGCTGCAGATGCGGTATCGATCACCCCTCTTGTCCGCAAAGACTTCTAGGACTCTACTTTCTATCTCAGAGGCTGGATATCCGCAATATCGGACCCATTCTCTTATCTGATCTATTGTCTTAGGGAAAACATGCATTATAGTACCTTCAGATTTGTTATGGGTCTTCGAAGGGCAACCGCCAATGGAACAGGCAGGCATTATGGAAAGTTCTGAAAAGTAAAGATCAACAATTCTCTATGAATACCAATGTGTTAAAACATTAAATGACACATAAAAGGTTCAATGCAAGGTCCGTTTTGGTTCTTGGAACTATACATGTTATTCACATGCGGATAAGTATTTCAATAACTTTCAAAAAATAGAAAAAGTAATTTGACTAAACTCAGAACATGTGACTAGTTCCTTGCATGTACTGTCGTGAACGAAAAGAAAACATGGATGCAATTTGATGACTACTAGCAAATAGATATAAATTAAAAAATTGGACGCAAAATGATTATGGTACATGGACTTACCTTGACGAACAAACAGTTAGATGCAGGGATCAGAGTAGTTTCTTGTCGTAGAACAGGGAGCAGTTCACAGGTTGCAAACTGACGAGTTTGCTCAAAGTGGTCACGGAAGTTCACAGAGACGAAGAGCAGATAACCAGCACCTTCACGGGTTGACTAGCAAAGCGCAAAGAAGTTCTCATTAGAAATATGAAGTGGGTTATAAAGAATTCGAAACAGGGGTGTGTTTGTGAATGAATGACGTGTATATGTCGTGGCATTATGCGGTCTGCAGGGGGCCGTCCAGCGTGAGGGGGGATGCTTGGCAGGAGACACGGGGTCTGGAGGTAGACATGGGAACAACAACCCATGCTCTATAGACCACTTTGAAGTGTACATGGTCTTTGGCACCTCTTGGCCTTTATCGCTCCCTGACAGCTCCACTTGCCAGCACAAGTACCCCGGTGCGAACTGCCTTTGATAGGGCGGGGGGTGGATCGGGGCGGTGGTCGTGCAGACAAGACACAGGAAGACTCGTGAATGGAGACACACTTATGTGGATTGCAGGGGGCCGTCCAGCGTGAGGGGGGATGCTTGGCAGGAGACACGGGGTCTGGAGGTAGACATGGGAACAACAACCCATGCTCTATAGACCACTTTGAAGTGTACATGGTCTTTGGCACCTCTTGGCCTTTATCGCTCCCTGACAGCTCCACTTGCCAGCACAAGTACCCCGGTGCGAACTGCCTTTGATAGGGCGGGGGGTGGATCGGGGCGGTGGTCGTGCAGACAAGACACAGGAAGACTCGTGAATGGAGACACACTTATGTGGATTGCAGGGGGCCGTCCAGCGTGAGGGGGGATGCTTGGCAGGAGACACGGGGTCTGGAGGTAGACATGGGAACAACAACCCATGCTCTATAGACCACTTTGAAGTGTACATGGTCTTTGGCACCTCTTGGCCTTTATCGCTCCCTGACAGCTCCACTTGCCAGCACAAGTACCCCGGTGCGAACTGCCTTTGATAGGGCGGGGGGTGGATCGGGGCGGTGGTCGTGCAGACAAGACACAGGAAGACTCGTGAATGGAGACACACTTATGTGGATTGCAGGGGGCCGTCCAGCGTGAGGGGGGATGCTTGGCAGGAGACACGGAGTCTGGAGGTAGACATGGGAACAACAACCCATGCTCTATAGACCACTTTGAAGTGTACATGGTCTTTGGCACCTCTTGGCCTTTATCGCTCCCTGACAGCTCCACTTGCCAGCACAAGTACCCCGGTGCGAACTGCCTTTGATAGGGCCGGGGGTGGATCGGGGCGGTGGTCGTGCAGACAAGACCCGTTTGCCGCAGGGCCTCACCAAGGAGAGGCCATCTAACTGAATGTAAGAGGATGGCTGCAGGATCTACTACATGGAATGCAGGGGGGTGAGTTTATAAATACCTCACCCTCCCAGGAGAATATACACTAGATTCATTTAAAAAATCAAAACAACCATTGTTAAAATATATGTTGGGCTTTATTTTAGATTTTAATTAAACATAAATAATAAACATTACACATTGTAAAGTTGAGGTTGCAGCACATCGAGGGAAAATCCGCGGTATTGTCCACTGTCACTGGGGAAATGTTGTCTAATGGCAAGTACCGCACAGGCAGGTATTACTCTCCGAACGCGGTGTCCGAGCCTCCCGTGAAGCCACCAAGTGAAGCAACGATAGGCCACCAGCCTGTACCACCTGTGAAAAAAAAAGATGCAAACTGTATTAAACTGACCAAACTTTCTTATCAATGTCGATTCAGGTAACACATGTCATTTTTCTTAGAAAAAAATTATATCTAGAAAATGCACTATATGGAACAAATTTACATGCGTTCGAATGATATGTAAATGTAATTTTATATGTGGGAGACGACCATGAAATAGTGGTGGCATCACTGACATCACAAACAGAGTATACTTACTCGTTACTCGGATTACGCGGACGAACAGTGCCGCGAAGTTCGTGCATAAGCACCATCATCATCCTCAACACGGTCCGTGAGAGGCAGGCTTCCCTGAACTCTGGCAGCTCGGTGATGCATTGCGGACTTTGCTCGCCTTCCTGCAGACTTTGCTCGCTTTCCGAAATGTAGGCCAAGCACCCGGAATTTTCACGGCAGCAGCAGTTCTCCTCCTCAGTTGGCATTAGCTCGCACCGATTGCACGTGCACCAGGTGGAGACGCCGTCCATGCGACATGGTCCAGGCTCTTCATCCGTTGACTGGTCCTCCCAACTGCCGTCCGAATCCCCATCGTTTTCGCGTGCTTGACTTTCCAGTAGTTCTTCCTCGGTGTACTCGGGCTCGTACATATACGGCATTATTGTGGCCATTGTGCGGTAAAGATAGTAAAATAATTTACAGAGATGGTACAGGTGTTCACACGGGCTACAAGCGGCGAAGGTAGCTGACCAGAGCACTGAAACGAGTCACAGAATACTCAAAGTAACACAGAGAGAGGAATGGAATCGAAAATCTGCTGCTGTGTGTTGTGAAACGGTCTGTTTATACTTATTGGGGAAAGAGGCGTCCTGCCATTTCCATGGCAACACGTCAATAGCTGAGGCGCAGCGATTGTTGACACGAGACGTGCTTGAAATGGGCAGTACGCGTCTGCTGATGTCAGGCTCAGGGGCGGGGGATTTGATTTAGTGCCGCAAAGGCAGGTGAGCCAGGGCGATGCGGCGGAATGATAGGATTATCACAAAATGGAGGCTGATTTCGAGTGCGATAATGGGCGAAAAGTCGGGTAAGGTCCATAGGAAAGTTTCCTACGATCTACCGATTTATGCTTACAAACACATGGCCGACCCGTAGGGACAATAAAAAAAAAGTCCCGGAACTCTCCTTTAAAGATAGAGAAATGAGGCAAAGTTCCTAGATATTTGATCATGTTTCCCTCTCCCACATTGAGACAAGACTTCATGAGGTTCCACTTTAACCTGTACCTGACAAAAGAGGTCCTGGAGGGACGTAAAACTGCTGCAACACGATATTATACTTGTCGGCTCTGTCGGAAAATGTCTGAAACACTTAACTACAGAATGTGGAGCTTTGAAAGATCTAAGAATGATGTATTTGGGGCCTTTGTTTCAAATTCCAATGATCTCATCCCCTAATAAACTCTGGTCTCACTTGTGTCAAGGGAGGAGAGTTACAGAGATCCTAGCCTTGTTGGGCTTCGTTAAAAAAATCTTTGAGAAATTACTAGTGGAAGAAGACGAAAAGGAAGAGCCTCACTGAAATGACATAAAAATTATTGGAATTAAGAGTTTACTGTAAGAGAGCAATAGGAGTCAGAAGCTACCCCTGTTTCAAGATGCAGTTAAGGGTGGGTCCCAGTTGCAGCAAAAAGCTAGGTTTAACAAATCCATTGATAAAAATTGCGTACCACCATCATTAAGTAGTACAGAAATCTGCACAAATATTATTGCTACTAACCCTCACTACAATGTACAGTTTAACCTATCATTGTATGTTTTTGCCCTCATGGGCTCATGTATTTCTATTTTAAGGCCTTTTTTTGAGTTACAGGCTTACCAATTTTTAGATGTTTGCCCAAAAATAAATTTTTAATACACTTTGCTCTTTGTTTGACCATGTTTTCTGGCTAGGATTTGTGAAACCTAGCTTTTTGTTGGACCCACCCTTAACTGCGTCTTGAAACAGGGGTCGCTTCTGACTCCTATTTCTCTCTTATATGACACACCCTCTCGAGTCAGGCCCCTCTTAAACAAAAAAGAGGGTCCCCCATTGCCCCACCTATCTCTTATTAAGAGTTTACTGAAATATCTGGGGATAATTACAAAAAAAAAAATCTGATTGTAATTTAATGGAAGTATTTATTTGGATAGTATAAAAAAAAGTTTAAATGTTAACTAACAATAAGCTAATAAAAATAAAAAAAGAAGCTGCTATTACAATTTGCCAAAGTATTCCACACATCATGGTTCGTTACTGTCAGGGTCCTTTGTAGAAGCTCACTTGGTGGACTAAACAATTGTCAGGGTTGATGCCCTGGGCCAACTCTCAGGGCTCTCATAGGAATGGAAGTTGAATGTGTGGAGGAGATCCTCTCCACGTTAGGCATTCTTCAGCTCCACCTGTTCACTTCCAACACAAACAAAAGTGCAAACTATTTTACCCCATGGAACGCAAAAGCACTAATTGGGAGATGCATTCATGATTCCCTGGATATTCAAGCTGGCTTATACTTTTCCCCCAATCCCGATAACACTGGTGTTGAGGAAACTGAATCAATTTGATGTGACGTGATCTTGATAACCCTGAGTAGGGCAAGGAGTCCTTGGTACCATACTAGACTTGCTGATTTCTCCGCCTTGGAGGTTCTCCTAGAGGCAAGATCTTATGTTGGTGTTTGGAAGCAGACTCAACTACCCCCCAACACCTATGCCAGGCATCTAAACATTTAAACCTGAAGATTGAGAGGATCCCTGTGAGTCCTAGTCTTTCAATGGGTGACCAGAAAGTGCAATCCCTCCGGAAATTGATGAAATCACCACATAACCCTCAATGGGCAATCTGCTTTGAAAGAGCTGAATAGAAGGATCCACTTAATCTCAAGACCCAGCTACCCTCCAAAAGGTGAATACCCCAAGAATATTAGCCTCAAATACTGTTTTACAATTTAAGGGCAAACCTTTTTGTTGTACTCCAACTCTGGTTGTGGTTTGATGACGGGAACCTCAGAGGAGTGCTTGCTGTGTCCTTGAGCCCAAGTAAATAGCTTGTACCAGAGCCAGGAGAAAAGAGCGCTCTGCAGCAGGAAAAGAAACACATGGTGTGCACTAACATTCAATGCAGGAACGTTGAGTGCTTGTGAACATAGGCATTTGTGTAGCGGATCACCACAGAGTAAGATTGGTGGGCCACCATGATGAACGCTTGTGAGGAATTGCCATCTGGCGAGGGTGCAAAGCCTGTTTTTTTTTTATTCGGTTGTTCATCCATTGCTACCATAGATAGAACCTTGGCTGGGGTGTTATTTGCCTTTACCACAACTGTTTAAGGGACAGAAATACAGATACCCCCTCCAGTTTTTACACAGCCATGACAGCATGTTTAAACACCTCATCTTTTCCTTACTTTCCACCAGACAGGGAGAGTAAAAAGCTGGATACCGTAGGGCACAATTTCTTTGCGTCTTGCAGCCTTACTTTGAGGAAATTTGTCAATGCTATCTGTGTCGCAGCCAAGTACACGTTTGGCCTGCGGGGTGTGATCTCCAGAGCGGCACAGAATGTGCTGACAAAGGGGGTGGAGGGCGATTGTTAAAAAGGCACTGCAAGATCTTGCAAATCAGCCCATGACAGCCGATTGTGTGACATGGGTGCTGGCTTTGTCCTGCCGACACACTCGCCTCATGGTTTGCTCCCAGTGTTATGTTGTTATGTTAAAAGCATATGTAATGCGCACAGTGACCCAAGGGCATCATGGCGTGAGGAAACACAAAGTAACACGGCCACCGGGGGGCCTAAAAAAGGGTCCAGTCAAAATGTCTGGATTTTCCCTTTGATGATGAGAAACTTTTTGGTGCAAAGGTTGTTGAATCGTTATGAAGTTCTACGTCTCCAAGGGCACAGCCAAGCCCTTGGGCCTTGCTATTCAGCCACCTTCTACCTTTACTCCAAGAGATTGTGATTTTCAGCCCTTTACTTCTTCCACACACTGGCAGGGGTTGGCCGCCCTCTGGCAAGAAGCCACAGATTTGTCCCCCACCAAAGTACAGGCAAAGGAGTCCTGGAAGAAGGGTTTGCCTCCTTTGCTGTCCCCACAATGGACCACAGTGCCAAGCCACTGTGAATCAGGCTTCATTCGACTCCAGTGGGGGAGTTGTTGTGCCTCTTTGTCAAGGAGTGGCACCACAACACGTCCAACACTTGTACCTTATAGGTCATCACTTGGAGGTACTGCCTCCCTTTCCTTCAACACCCTCCTGACTGCCCTCCTCTGTCCCTTTCCTGCATTCAAACGATCCACTGTTGCATGAGGTCTGCCAGCTTCTGCTGAATGGGCCTACAGATTTGATACCCATTTCAGAGTGTGCGACGGGCTGGTACTCCTTTTACTTTCTGGCCCTGAAGAAAGACAGGAGGCCTGTGTCCTATCATGGATCTGAGGCTCTTGAACTTGTATATGTGCAAGGACATGTTCAAGATGGTCACCTTGGCCAATATCCTTCAGGCCCCATTACTGCAGGACTGGTTGGTGTCCCGGGACCTCCAGGACTCCTACTTCCATGTGCCAATTAATCTGAATCACAAGAAGTACCTGAGCTTTGCTAACATCCACTATCCATTCTGAGTTCTGCTGTTCAGTCTTTCCGCAACATCCATGATCTTCACCAAACTTCTGGTAGTAGTAACAGCTCATTTGAGGAGGGAGAAGATTCATGTCTTCCCCCTAACTGGACAATTAGCTAATTTGAGACCAGACCTAGTGTCGGCACATGTGTACCGCACATGCAGCCTTTTGCACAGTTTGGCCTTTCCCCTGAACTTCACACAGCTCCTGATTTCACTGTGCCAGTCACTCTGGCTGATCAGCGCGGTCTTGCACACATGCCTGGCAGGGCTGGGCTGCGAACATTCTACTGATGGCCCATTTCTTTAGTCCCACATGCCAGTTATGGCCTCCACTTTTTTGTGTCATCTGGGCCACATGGCCACTTTCATCCTGTTGGTGCCGGAGTCTGTGGTTTTCATTCTAGGGAAACATGGCAGACCTTGCAGGTCTTGGATGCAATGTTTTGAGATCTCCTGTGATGTGCCCTGTGAGACAGCATGCTCAGAGGGGCATTTCTTCAGCAACACTGGACACAATTGGCGGTGGTGACGGAGTCCTTCTCTAAGGCTGGGGTGCTTGTCTGCAAGATCTTTTGGTGAGCACCTCTTTTACCCGAAATTAACACTGGAACACATCATTTTTTTGAGCTGTGGTCCATGAGGCTGCCCTGGATGCAAGGCAGGTGTGTGTTGATCTTGACAGAAAACACATTGGCCATTCACTACCTCAACAAAGTGGTGATGTGAGGTCATTGCCTTTGTGCAGGGAAGCAAGGGGACTATGCTTCTGGGCTCAGTAGAATGATGTGTCTCGAACTGCCGCCCATCTTGCCAGTACACAGGATGTCATTCTAGGTCTACTGGCCCCTCATGAATGAGAGATCTGCGAGAAAGGATTGAAGGAGATCTTTGCGTTTTGGGCAGGGGGTCCTCAAGTGGACAGGAAGTGCGCGTTGGTCTGCTCTTGCACAGGAAGTTTGGGGGGGATTCAGCGGTTGGCAGTTAGCTTGCATACTGTCTGTACTGCAATTCTTAAGCTGCTGAGTGCTAGGGAAAAGGCAGAATTGAATTAATAGTTGTGGCAACTCCATATTTATTAGTCCAGACCTCACATCCTGGGCCACCTCTTGCTTCTGGTTTTTGTGCCTACTTGCTCTGCTCTGCTGGAACGTGATTCTCGTCACAATCAAATTCAGCTCAACTGTGGATCTATTCAAAACGCAACTGAAATTTCCCTTACTTGCTAAAGATGAAACTCCCCCCTGCCCTCTCCCACCTCCTCTCTACCTAACCCCACCACTCCCACCAGTAACCGTACAAATGTAATTTTGTATATTTAAAAGGTACTATAAAGTACTCCTCTTTAATTTGAAGCAATTTCCCTCTTAGGTTAATGTTACCTTTTTAAGTCACCAGTCATCTTTGTGCTATTGTACAGGCACCTTGGGTGGAATGACTCTGCCATCTGTAAAACTGACATCCCTGTTCTTCAAATACATACAAATGCAATTAAATACAAATTCAGCCACAAGCATTTGTATGGCATATTATTGCCCACTTGGTGATGTGATTCATTCATGACAGGGCTGGGTGTGTATTAGCTACTTGGCCTGAATGTCCCCACAACAACCCGGTGGGACCCTGCCCAGGAAGCGGCTTCCCCTGAGTAAGGCAAACACATTCCTCCAGGGCACAAGAATCCTCCCCGGGAAGTCCCCTGGGAATCCGGCTTTAAAGAATGTCTCACTCTCTTACACCAGGGTGCTGATTACTGTAGTTCTTTTGAAGTAGGCAGACAGAGGAATGGGTTGGAGTTAGAGTAGCCCAAAGGAGAGGTTTAGTCCATACAGGGGTACCAAAATCTTGGATTTTGTTGAGGTTCCCCAAACATCCTGCCTTTCTCCAACTGCCTACAGGTATGGCACTCTGGATATGGCATCAGCAGGCAAAGGACATTTGATCCTTAACAGGCTTGCTGTGGAATTTTGCCTATCTAAGGGGGAACCCTCCCCTTGGTATATTCTTTTTGGGATTTAAGACAAGAAGGATTCACCTTGAACTCTGTTGGGAATTTACTGCCCCATTACGAGTTTGGCTGTAATTGAGCAGTAAATAAAGTGGGGGTCTTCTTGGTTCAGAAGAAGGACTTCTGTATTCTGGGTGGTACCTCCACCTTTAATCATAGGGCAAAATGAAATGTTCTTTGTCAAAGGCAGAACAGCAAAACAAAGTCTCAAAAGACTCCTTGGACTGACTCTCCACAAAGGCACAAAGTCTCTCATCTTCAAAATGTTCACTACTCCTGGGTGAATGTTTTCCTTCCCCAGGTCTTTTTCCGGTTTCTTAGGATGCCAAGAGAATGACTTCCTTATCTTGGCTGTAGCAGAATGTAAAATAAATGAGGTATGACTTCCCTTCCCCTGGTCTCAGACTTCTTATAGTGCCAAGAGATTGATTCCCTTTTCTTGGTTGTTTGCACGCTGTCCACAACACACCAGGGGGTATGACTCCCTTCCCTGGGTTTTCGGCTTCTTATAGTGTCAAGCGATTGGCTCCCTTCTCCTGTCAGTTTCAGAATGTTCACAAAAAAGCAGCAACAGGGTTATCACTCCCTTCCCCTGCTCTCAGGCTTTGTGTCACCATCAACCTGGTTTCAACCTGGCCAGATATTTGGTATTACAATATTCATGAAACTCTGCCAAGGGTAATGCTTCCTTTTCCTTGTTTTTGCTTTTGTATTCACAGTTAACCTGACTCCCTTCACTGTCAGGCACTGAGACTATTAAGATTGGTGATGATACTTCAATGGGTGCTGGTCCCAGACTGGCATGCATAATTCACCTGGTATATTCTCCTGCCAGGTACTATTATTATGAGGATCAACAAAGATGCTTTATGGGTGTGGGCCCCTGACTCGCAGTTAGTCCACTTGGTATACTCCCCTGCCAGGTACTGTGACTACGATTATTACCTTGGATGCTTTCAGAACTTCTTAGATTCTCTAGGTTGGAGTCCCAGACCTATGACTCTTGTCTCTCAGCTCCTTCACTATTGCCTTGGGCCCCTTTCACCTGCCCATGCACTCGCACACCCGTCTCTATGGTCTGCGATGCTCTCGGGGCTTCTGTGATGCTTCTGGCCCTCCTCAGTGTTTCCTCACCGGTCAGCGGTCCACTTCTGCTTGCGGCAGCTCTGCAAGGGAAATTTCCTTCTGGCGATCGTGCTTCCTGCTCCGCACGTTCGCCATCCCAATGGGGCACCAGAGCTGCTTCCTTCTCATTCATGGAGTGGTCCCTAGACACCAGACCCTACTTGTGGCGGTGTGCTCCCCTTGTGGCATCCCAGTCTGCCTTTTCTCCAGCACTTCCTTCTCTAGACTCTTGGTTCCTCCAGGGAGGGATTCCTCAGTTTTTATACACACTCAAGTCCATGTTGACTAGTCTGCACACCTTGGTTCCTCTGGGTATTCCTTAGTACTCTGCACCTCTTCCTCGTCTCAGTACTAAATGGATCAGTCTCCCAAGAACTAAGATCCTGGTCTTGGTATTAGGAAAGGGAACTCTATGTGGGTTGTACTTTTTCTTACTCGTCCCAATACTTCCTTTACTGGAAGCATAAAAAAAAAAAACATGGTAACAGTAGTGATGGTGTTAGTTGGTGGATAAGGTGGGCTAAGGGTAAGGTGGGCTATGGGTATACCATGTTCTCCCCAGGTCGTCACTAATCCCACAGGGGGCTTGCCTGCCCATGCGATCCACCCGCTGTGTATCACACCCAGGGGGATTGTTGGGTAGCGCTCTTGCCTCCCTGGCCTTATGGGAAGGGGATCTCCCTGGGGAAGAAGTGACAACATCCAGGGATTCATCACAATCCCCATTTTTTAGGTCCATAGGAATTCATAGGGATTTTGGCAAAATTACTGTGAGTGGTAATTGTAAAGACCGGTAGGGGGTGTCTGTACTTCCGCTCTCTATATGGTAGAGGGTAGGCACAGAGGACCCCAGCCAAGATTCTCTATTATTGGTAACGAAGTTGAGCAATCAAGGCCTAGCTTCTCAGGAGGTGATGCGGGCTGGTTCTTAAGTACAGTGTGTTCCCCAAACCCCCACAAAGGAATGTCCACACACTGTATTACTGAAAACACAGTCTTTATATAATTAATATTCAAAGGTATGTACACGATCACAATAACGCACTTTGTACTTGGAAGTCAATAATGATAAATATATACACGTCTAGAGTGGTACCACTAATGTTATCACATCTCATTAAAGTGCATCCACTGTACGGTTAAAATGTCACACAGATCAATAACGAGTAAACCAGCAATAGAGATAGGCAGGAACGTAAGATGGTTAAAACAATAGGCAGAATACTGACCCCTACCACTAGGCACAGTTCTGTGTGGAGATCCCCCCCACCTGGGCAACCTGTAGATAAAGATATATAGCACAAGCCCAGTCCAAATGTTCAATAGTCTTACTTCTTCCTGTTAAGGTTTTACCCCCCCAAATGTACCTGGTGGAGTAGAGTTCTACGACGATGCGCCGACCGATCCTTCTTGAGTGCCTCCCTTTCAGACGGGAGCCACCGATCGTCGAGAGGTGTCGGGGAACTTGGCGTTCGGTGTCGGGGAATCGACGGCCCTTCTTGAGTGCCCTCCCTTTAAGGCAGGAGTCACGGGTCGTCGAATGTCCGACGGTGAACAGGGTGAACTATGGCAGGGAAGTGGCAGCTTCGTTCCTAGCGGTGCTCGTCGATGACAGAGCGTTGGCGTCCTGCAAGGAGGAGGCGTGCAGGGCACCTCGGTGACAATAGTTTTGGACCGCAAAGAGATGATGAAACTCTGTGGCCCAGCAAGGGCGTCGAGTCGTCGGTGTCTCTGCGGTCTGTAGGTGGCGGGAAACCCACCGGTGGATGCTCCTCAGCGCGTCGACGGTCGGGCCTTCTCCAGCGGGAGACAAGCGGATGCCGATGCAGACGAGAGCGTCCGATGACCAGTTGAAGTTCTTCGGCAAACGGGAGCACAGCGACAGTGGCGGACAACAGTCCGGGTGCTTCTCCTTGGAGTTCCGCAGCAGTCCCCGTATCGGGTCCGCAGCCTGTCTAAGGTCTGTCTACCAGGGAGCGTTGGCAAAGATCAGCTGTGCACGATGGTCCCTCGTAGCTCGGGAAGAGGGAGCCTTACCAGGTCCTCTCTGGGTCAGTCCTTAGGGCACAGCAGCTTTCAGATTGTGAAGTAGAGCAACAGCAATTCTTCTCGTCCAGCAGGGCTTCAAGGTCAAGCGTCAGTTAATCCAGTTACTCGTAGTGGACTTCAGCTTCTGAACACGATTCCTAGCAGTGAGAGGTCCCCCGATATACTGTTGATCTCCCATTCATTCCGCTGGGTCACACTCAAGCATCCAATCACGACTACCGGCATTCATGCAGGCAGGCAGCCAATCAGGCACACAAGGTATTCAGGCCATTCACTTCTCTCCAGACACTCACAACAAGTTATGTGTATTGGGACAAGTACCGAGCCATTCAACACTCCAAGCTGCATTCATACCGGTTTCAGGCAGGGTTGTCTCAGTAATTGTGTCAACCACCAGATACTAGACACCCACAACACAGAATGCATATTCGTCACACACTCTATTCACCCAGATCCCACCCACAGGAGGTACCAACAACATACATCACCGGGAAGGCTCCAGCTAGTCTGACTGGGCCTTCACAACAACACCATATATGGCATTTCCACCCAACAGCCAGTCAGGGGGAAGGGACAGAGTCAGGGCTTCCCAGGACTTTGGGAAAACAAGTTAATGGGTAATAGAAAGCAAGAGGCCACCGGGGCCATCTTGTTTTCCATCAGGAATCAACTGATCCCAATGGCAGGGCCGGGGTATCCCAAAATGGAGGATACGCCGCGCACCTGTCAAATTCAGCATGGAGCTGCCACCAGCCCATACCCTGCTCTGTGGGCCACCCACAGGTGCCCAAAAACATACACTAGGGGCACAGGGTTGTACCCCCACCCATGGGTGCCATAAGGGTATCCCACGGGTCCGTTCACCAAACCAAAAGAAAGAGAGCTGCACCGCCAGGAGTCCCACATGAACTCCTGCGCGGAAAACACGACAGAACACACAATGAAAAGCAGTAAAGGACAAGGATACGGAGGCCCTGTCCCTCCGATGCATTTCCAGCATCACAGTCGCCCCCCCCAGACTGAGGTGGAGGGTGCCTAATCTCCCACGGGATAGACATCCTCATCCAGACGGTCAACATACCTTCTGGAAAGGCCATCTGCATTATCGTGACTCTTCCCTGGTCTGTGCTGTATGGTGAAGTCTAGCCCTTGCAGGCTAATGGACCACCTGAGCAGTTTCGGGTTCTCACCCTTCATCTGCATAAGCCACTTTAGGGGCTTATGATCTGTTTGGACCTTGAAGGTAGACCCCGTAAGGTAGGGCCTAAAATGCCTAAGGCTCCAAACTATACTAAAACACTCTTTTTCAACAATAGCCCACCTAAGTTCTCTACCCTTGAGTTGTCTACTGATGAATATGATAGGATGTTCTCTCCCTTTGTCATCTAACTGGGACAAGACAGCTCCAATTCCGGTGTCGCAGGCATCCTTCTGGACGATAAACGGTCGCTGTAGTCAGGCGCACACAACACGGGTGCCCGACACAGACTTTCCTTCAAGCCTTCAAAGGCCCTCTGACAGTCTTCAGTCCAATTGACCTTCCTAGGCTGCTTGGGTGAAGTCAGAGCTGTCAGTGGTCCAGCTATGGTTCCATAGTCCGCCATGAAATTGCGATAGTACCCAGTGAGACCCAAAATGGCTCTCACCTGGGCTGAGTAGTGGGAGTCTCCCAGTCCTGTACATCCTGTACCTTACTGGGGAGAGGTTGGATTTGACCCCCTCCTACCTCATGACCAAGATACGTGACTTTCCCATGAGCTATCTGGCACTTGCTGGCCTTGATAGTGAGGTTAGCCCTTTTTAAGGGCCGCAAAACTCTACCCAGATGTGTCAAGTGCTCTTCCCAGGTGGCACTGTAGACGGCAATGTCATCTAAATAAGCCACACAAAAGGCTTGCAGCCCACTGAGAGCATGATTGACCAATCTCTGGAAGGTGGCAGGGCCATTCTTTAACCCAAAAGGCATGACCCTAAACTGGTAGAGTCCCCCTGGGGTGGAGAACGCCGTCTTTTCCTTGGCATGGTCCGTCAGAGCTATTTGCCAATAGCCTGAGGTGAGGTCAAAGGTGCTCACAAATTTGGCAGCACCTATGGTGTCCACAAGCTCATCAGCAGTGGGCAGTGGGTGCGCGTCAGTTTTGGTGACGGCATTGACTCCTCGGTAGTCCACACAGAACCTCCAATCCTTGGTACCGGCGTGGGAACTTGCCTTGGGGACAAGGACCACTGGACTGGACCAGGGACTGGTTGAGGGTTCAATAACACCCAGATCCAACATCTTGGCAACCTCAGCCTGGATGTGGTTCTTAACCATATCTGACATTCGGTAGCTCCTGCTCTTGACAGGCACGCTGTCACTAGTGTCAATCTCGTGCTTACACCACGGTGTAAGGCCTGGTGTCAGCGAAAACAGAGAGGCATACTGCTGGAGCAAAGTCCTGCAGGCCCTCCGCTGCTCGGTTGTCAAATCTGGAGAGAGCTGTACCCCCTCCACTGAGCCATCCTGAGGGTTGCTATGCAGCAAATCAGGAAGGGACTCACTCTCATCCTCTTCTTGCTCTGAAGCCAGCAAGAGACATGAGACTTCTGCTCGCCTGTGGAATGGCTTGAGCCTATTAACATGGAATACCTGAGGGGCTACCCCTGAGATTCCCATGTCAACCAGATAATTGACCTCACCCATCTTGGAGACTATGCGGAAGGGTCCAGTCCATTTATCTGCCAAGGCCTGAGGCTTGGTCGGCTCCATCGCGAGGACCTCCTGTCCCGGAGTCCACTCCTCTTGCGATGCTTTAAGGACATGCCAGTATTTGTTCAATTCCTGGCTGGCCTTGAGATTCGCCGTTGTTTGTCCCATCATCTGTGTCATCCTCCGTCTGAGGCCTAACACATAGTCCCCCACTTGCTTGGCGGGATCGGGAGGGGCGGCTTCCAAGCCTTCTCTGATCAAGGCGAGGGGCCCCCTCACGGGATGTCCAAAGAGCAACTCAAAGGGGCTGAAACCAACACCCTCTTGAGTTACCTCTCTGTAAGCAAACAGCAGGCATGACAGGAGGAGATCCCATTTCCTCCTTAAGGGCTCTTGCAAAGCACCTAGCATGCCCTTGAGAGTTTTATTAAACCTCTCAACCAGACCATTGGTCTGGGGGTGGTAAGAAGTGGAGAACGTGTAGGTTACCCCGTGTTAGGCAGAAACCTGTGCAGTTCCCTTAGGGAACACTGCAAAAGATTTAAGACTACAGGTGTTGGCAGTAAACCCACTTGGTAGCAGTCTCCACCACCCAGATTTACCTGGTAGCTGTGGCTGAGCAGTCAGACTTCCCTCAAGAAGATTTAGACAGTATGCAAAGTATACACAATAGGCACTCAGATACAATAATACAAGCAAACACTGACCAGAGTTTTGGTATCAAAGTATATAATTATTTATTTAAAAACACACGGTTTGAAACACTCCAGCACTCTTGTTGTAAAATATTCTAAACACAGTTACTATTGTAATATGTACACCCCTTTTTCCTTATCAAATAAGTCACAGTAAAACACCACTTATTTTCATACAGAGGTGAGCGCTTAACTAGATGGCACTCCAATAAGTATGTGAGAAAGAGAGGGAAAATTACAGAATATGGAAAGGTACACCACTCTAAGGTTCAGGAACACTGTTAGCAAGGCGGAAGAGCAAAAGTCACTGGTGAGCCCAAGTCCAAAGGCTGGGCCCACTCTTAGAGCGAGCAGAGCACAAATGCACCCAAGATCACACAGTTACCCTAGGCTTAGAAAGTCTTGCAGAGAGTTCAAAAATAGTTTAGAGAGGCTTAGAAAAGTTTAGCCAGGGTGTCCCAGGCTAACCCAGGTTCGAAAGCCGGGGGCTAAATCTACCCCGTACAGTCGGTAGCAAGGGAAGCCAGGTGGGACATGGTACCTTAAGTGGGAAGGATCCTCCAGCCGTGGCAGTTGTTCCTGGCAGTGGGTGCAAGTTGCGTCGTCGTCCAGGGGAAGAGAAGATCTCGACTTAGAGGAAAGATGAAGGTCGTTGCACTACCAGGGAAGAAACCAGCCGCAGAGTTTTCCGGTTAAAGGTGGTACCTTTGTTTCGCGGTCGTGGTAAAATGTGGTATCCCGGTTCCCGGGGTGCTTGGCACAGGCAAGGCGGCCACGAGGTACGTCGGGAAGGCGAAAAGACGGTGAAACTGGTTATCCCCACCACTCAAAGGAAGAAAACTCTCCGGCGGGAGATCTCCTCTGTCGTTGGGAAAAGTGGTGAGGCGGCCCAGCAGGGCTCCACTGGTGGTGGTGTCGTGGCAGGTCGGCTCAGCTTCTCCCTCGTTGGATTCTTAGGTCCTGTGGCGACTTCTGAAGTTCCAGTCCCCAAAGCCCTGCTTTTATGCAGAAAACCCCCATTCACTCAGCCTAGCTGTCACTAAAACATGCTAAGTAGTGAGCCGGCCGGCTCACCACTTGGGTCAATCAGGACGGAGTGCGACTTGAGTTGCCTAGGCAACTCAGTCCAGGGTGCCTAAATCCCCCTCCACCCCTCCTAAGTACCCCAGACAGAGTGGCACCACTTTGGAGGGCTTCTGTGGAGAAGCCCGCCAAAAAGTGGAACAAAGGGCTCGACTTGGGTTGGAGTCACAGAAGAGAACACAAACACCATTTTAGAATCAAGTTTTGGCAAAAAAATACCAACCGGTAAATTAATATTAATTAAATAAACCGACGGTATGTTCGAGGCTACCGTAAATAATTAAATAAAGATAGTAGCCTAAAACAATGGGAAATTCCATAGGAAAATATTTGTGGTTGAATATAAAAAGTAGTATCCACTGCCACCAGCCAAAACTCGATCAGGGGGGACGGAGACGTGCCCCCTTGACTAACAGACCCCGGGGCAATTGAATTTCCCCAGCCAGTACGTCCACAATGGTTTGTACTGGTTCTGTTCAGAATTTAAGACTAGTAAAGTCAATGGTGACTTTACATGCCTTGGGAGACAGTAGTCAATCCCAGGGTATGGAGTCTATACTGGGGGGTCACTGGGACACCCCTGTGTCACTGCACTGAGGGGTGCTGTGTAACACACATCACAAAGACACATGAAGCCCTATGGAGTAAAAGACCCCATAGCCCATTAAACACATCTAGATTCAAAGAAACACACTCAAATCATGCCCAAGAGTGAGGGCAAAAGAGTCTCACTCTTGGCAGTATAAAAAAATAAACCCCAAAAATCTAGCAAAGCTGCTGGGGGACTCACAAGTTTAGGAAATTCAGCCTTAACAGAGAATTCTCCCTAACACTGAGCAACTCAAAGGGGCTGAAACCAACACCCTCTTGAGGTACCTCTCTGTAAGCAAACAAAAGGCATGGCAGGAGGAGATCCCATTTCCTCCTTAGGGGCTCATCCAAAACACCTAGCATGCCCTTGAGAGTTTTATTAAACCTCTCAACCAAACCATTGGTCTGGGGGTGGTAAGAAGTGGAGAACTTGTAGGTTAGCCCGCACTCTTTCCACATGGTTTTCATGTAACTAGACATGAAGTTGGATCCTCGGTCAGAGACAATCTCCTTGGGGAATCCAACTCGGGTGAAAATGCCCAGGAGGGCCCGGGCAACCACCTTGGCAGTAACAGTCCGAAGGGGTATAGCCTCAGGGTACCTGGTGGCATGATCTTCCAAAACCAGGATGAACCGATGTCCACCTGACATGGGAGGGTCAAGGGGACCGACGATGTCGATGCCCACCCTCTCAAACGGTGTGCCAACCACTGGCAATGGCTGTATTGGGGCAATGACACTGCCTCCAGTCTTGCCAGACAACTGACAAGTTGGGCAGGTCCTGCAGTGGGACTCCACTTCTACTCCCATCCGAGGCCAGTAGAAATGGGCAGAGAGCCTCTGCTTAGTCTTCTTGGTACCAAGATGACCAGCCACGGGCACCTCATGCACCAACTGCAGTAGGAAGGGCCTGTAAACATGGGGTACCACCAACCTCTTGAGGGCACCAGGTTCAGGCTTAGTGGGCTCACTAACAAGGAGCTCACCCTCCCAATAAATCCGGAAAGTCCTAGGCACTTCGCCTTGTGCCTGGGACAGGGCCTGTTTCCTCAGACCCGAGAGAGGGAGGGACACTCTCTCTGTCCTTTACAGAAGTCTGCCCGGGAGGGTCCCCCTTCAGCTAACAAGCATTGAAGATCGGGATGATCCTCCGGGTTGAGAACCTCTCCCACAGGAGAGTCTTCTGGCTCTTCTCCCACAGGAGTTGAGACAGGGTTTACCACTGGACCCAGCCCGTCCGGAGCATGGATCCCAATGGGTGCTGTAGGAACAGCAGGAAGAGAAGGGACTCCCTCCACAGAGGTGGCCTTCTTGCTCTTCCTTCGTCGTGCCTTAGGCCGCGCCTTCGGCTCGGGTACCTGACTCACAGCCAGACCCGGTGTCCCCTGTGACCTAGTGACCGCAGCAGCAGTCATGGGAAGACCATCCGTGATCAATCCCAACTCGACTAGATCGTTACCTAACAGAATGTTAGCAGAGACGTTGTCCTGAACCAGGACAGGAAGCTTTGCTGTCTTGTCTCCAATTACGAGTGTGACTCGGGCTACAGGCGATTATTTGGGAGGCCCACCAGCTAACCTGGTGGTTCTCAGAGGAGCATCTACATGGTCCTCTGGCTTGAGCAGGGTCCTGTCCACCACTGTCATGCTTGCCCCTGTGTCTCTCAAACCAGTAGAAGGCTGGCCATTCAGGAGGACACTTGTCAAAAATCTATGGGTGTTCTGTGGGATAGTCGCCAGTACTTCTGCGTACTGGTCCCAGGTCCCAAGGGACACTAAGGAAATCTCTACGGGAGCACCAAAAGTGATCCCGGTAGAGGAGGGGAGGGGCCGTGGGCTCCACCTCAGACATGGGGTAAGGGTAGGTCAGGCTGACAGCCTGTACTCCGAGTGCCTTACCTTTACACTTGGAATCACCCCTTTTGTGATCCAGAGCCCAACAAGTGCCAGGAGTGCGGGGTACGGTACGGGAACCATCGGGAGCCTGCTTTGCAGCAGGTGGACCACTACTCTTATTCCCACCCACAGATGACTTATCCCCACTAGATTTTTGGGTCTCAGGAGAGGAGGGTTTAGGTTTATTCGACTGTGACTGCTTTTGGGACTCCTCAGCTTTCTGAGAGACCCCCTTTTCTTTGTCCTTGTACTTCCCACTGGAGTCCTTAGGGGACACCCGGTGGGAGACCCACTTGTCAGCCAACCTAGCCAGCTTAGAGGGATCCAAAATGTTCTGGTCAGCAACATACTGACGTAGCTCCGGTGAACAGGCTTCAGAAAAATGCTCAAAAAACAACAGGTGGGACAATTCAACAAAAGTTTTCACCTTGTAACCGTCAATCCACCCCATCATATTCATGTGCGCAGCACTCACCTAGTCGACCCAAGGCACATTTTCTCTTTTCTCTAAATCCCTGAACCTTTTAAGGTATTGGGTAGGTGTCTTGCCAAACTTGGCAATCAAAGCAGATTTCATACACTCATACCGACCCTGTTCTTCCACACTCAACTTCAGAATACAGTCATATCCAGTTTGAGGCACTCTGCTTAGCAAACACTTAGCCCAATCTCTTTTGTCAACATCATGAATTGCACAAGCCATTTCAAATGCTTCAATCCATTGGAGGATATCAGAACCCTCCGAAAACACACCAACCAAATCCTTCATAAATTTAGTGGCTGGGGACCTGACACTCTCACTGGGTTTCGCTGAAGTCTCCACTCAAGCTTTCTCTAGCTGGATTCTCTGACATTCAGTGTCCTTTGTCTTTGAGTTCAAGATCCCTATTCTTGAGTTCCACCTGTTGCGCCAGCTCCTCTTTCTTAAGCTCAGCATCTATTTCCAACTTGCGATATTCAAAGGCCAATTTCATCCTTAATAACTCAAGTTCCAAGGTATGGCTGGGGTTCGGAACAGAGGCAGCAGGAATGGCGGCATTCCCAGAAACAGATTCAGTAGAAACCCCAGGGCAGAGTCCTCATTGGTTGCATTCCCCCCTTCATCAAGAGTTTCACCATCGGTCTGGTAGTCCACCAGGGCAGCTATCAGCTCAGCCCTAGACTTATCCACAAAGTCTAACTCCCTGGCTTCACAAGCACTCTGGAGAGCCTCTAAACTCCTCTGAGTCAATTTACCATTTGCAATAGACTCCATTGCTTGTAATGCAGTTATTTTGTACACACCCAAACCTTAATCGAATAATGTGCAGATATTTTGTAAGTGGCACGGTTATACACTGATTCTTAAAACCATAAGCATCCCACCCCTGCCACCAGTGTAAAGACCGGAAGGGGGTGTCTGTATTTCTGCTCTCTATATGGTAGAGGAGAGGCACAGAGGACCCCAGCCAAGATTCTCTATTATTGGTAACGTAGTCGAGCAATCAAGGCCTAGCTTCTCAGGAGGAGATGCGGGCTGGTTCTTAAGTACAGTGTGTTCCCCGAACCCCCACAAAGGAATGTCCATACACTGTATTACTGAAAACACAGTCTTTATATAATTAATATTCAAAGGTATGTACACAATCACAATAACGAACTTTGTACTTGGAAGTCAATAATGATAAATATATACACGTCTAGAGTGGTACCACTAATGTTATCAAATCTCATTAAAGTGCATCAACTGTACGGTTAAAATGTCACACAAATCAATAACGAGTAAACCAGCAATAGAGATAGGCAGGAACGTAAGATGGTTAAAACAATAGGCAGAATACTGACCCCTACCACTAGGCACAGTTCTGTGTGGAGATCCCCCCCACCTGGGCAACCTGCAGATAAAGATATATAGCACAAGCCCAATCCAAATGTTCAATAGTCTTACTTCTTCCTGTTAAGGTTTTACCCCCCCAATGTACCTGGTGGAGTAGAGTTCTCTGACGATGCGCCGACCGATCCTTCTTGAGTGCCTCCCTTTCAGGCGGGAGCCACGGATCGTCGAGGGGTGTGGGGGAACTTGGCGTTCGGTGTCGGGGAATCGACGGCCCTTCTTGAGTGCCCTCCCTTTAAGGCAGGAGTCACGGGTCGTCTAACGCCCGACGGTGAACAGGGTGAACTATGGCAGGGAGGTGGCAGCTTCGTTCCTAGCGGTGCTCGTCGACGACAGAGCGTTGGCGTCCTGCAAGGAGGAGGCGTGCGGGGCACCTCAGTGACAATAGTTCTGGACCGCAAATAGATGATGAAGAACTGTGGCCCAGCAAGGGCGTCGAGTCGAGGGCGTCTCTGCAGTCTGTAGGTGGCGGGAAACCCACCGGTGGATGCTCCTCAGCGCGTCGACGGTCGGGCCTTCTCCGGTGGGAGACAAGCAGATGCCGATGCAGACGAGAGCGTCCGATGATCAGTTGAAGTTCTTAGGCAAACGGGAGCACGGCGGCTCCGGTCGGCGATGGCGGTCGTCGATAGTGGCGGACAACAGTCCGGGTGCTTCTCCTTGGAGTTCCGCAGCAGTCCCCGTATCGGGTCGGCAGCCTGTCGAAGGTCTGTCTACCAGGGAGCGTTGGCAAAGATCAGCTGTGCATGATGGTCCCTCGTAGCTCGGGAAGAGGGCGCCTTACCAGGTCCTCTCTGGGTCAGTCCTTGGGGCACAGCAGCTTTCAGATTGTGAAGTAGAGCAACAGCAATTCTTCTCGTCCAGCAAGGCTTCAAGGTCAAGCGTCAGTTAATCCAGTTACTCGTCGTAGTGGACTTCAGCTTCTAAACACGATTCCTAGCAGTGAGAGGTCCCCAGATATACTGTTCATCTCCCATTCATTCCGCTGGGTCACACTCAAGCATCCAATCACGACTACGGGCATTCATGCAGGCAGGCAGCCAATCGGGCACACGAGGTATTCAGGCCATTCACTTCTCTCCAGACACTCACAACAGGTTATGTGTATTGGGACAAGTACCGAGCCATTCAACACTCGAAGCTGCATTCATACCGGTTTCGGGCAGGGTTGTCTCAGTCATTGTGTCAACCACCAGATACTAGACACCCACAACACAGAATGCATATTCGTCACACACTCTATTCACCCAGGTCCCACCCACAGGAGGTACCCACAACATACATCACCGGGAAGGCTCCAGCTAGTCTGACTGGGCCTTCACAACAACACCATATATGGCATTTCCACCCAACAGCCAGTCAGGGGGAAGGGACAGAGTCAGGGCTTCCCAGGACTTTGGGAAAACAAGGTAATGGGTAATAGAAAGCAAGAGGCCACCGGGGCCATCTTGTTTTCCATCAGGAATCAACTGATCCCAATGGCAGGGCCGGGGTATTCCAAAATGGAGGATACGCCGCGCACCTGTCAAATTCAGCATGGAGCTGCCACCAGCCCATACCCTGCTCTGTGGGCCACCCACAGGTGCCCAAAAACATACACTAGGAGCACAGGGCTGTACCCCCACCCATGGGTGCCATAAGGGTATCCCACGGGTCCGTTCACCAAACCAAAAGAAAGAGAGCTGCACCGCCAGGAGTCCCACATGAACTCCTGCGCGGAAAACACGACAGAACACACGATGAAAAGCAGTAAAGGACAAGGATATGGAGGCCCGGTCCCTCCGATGCATTTCCAGCATCACAGTAATTCCAACAATTGAGGATTTACCTTCAGCTTTTTCCTGCAGGTAAATCCTCTACTTTGCCTCCACACTCTTAATTCCTGGTGTGGTAAAAACGGCAGCAATTCCATTAACACCCAAAAAAGTGGCAGTAAAGGTATTTCGAAGGGATTGTGTCCTCCGACGTATTCCTTATCTTTGATAGTACGTTTCCAGCTTGCTGGCCTCGGAAATCTTTTCTGTAGAGGGCGCTGCGCGTCGACGTCCGCCGAGTCGATGTCCCTCGACGGCCACCGTATTGGCGCCGACGTCACCATGCCCATAAATAGCCACGCGCTGCGTCCGTTGCTTAGTTCAGTTTTTCCGCACTTCGTGGGGCCTCGGAACGTCGTTGCTCAGTTCTTTCAGGATAACCCTCTATATCTACTCGAATAAATAAACCAACTCGTTCTCGATGGCATCTTCATCGGAACCGACGACGCCGCGATCCGGCTTCAAGAAATGTCGAGACTGCGGTAAAAAAATGTTGATAACGGATCCACACAGGATCTGCTTGTGGTGCTTGGGAGCCGAGCACCATTGTTCGGAGTGTGAGGACTGCATGTCCATGATGGCGAAAGCCTTGAAGGAGCGCAAGGGGAAGCTCGAGAGAGGTAAGTCAGTCAAAACCTCCTTCGAAGGCTTCTTCGGCTGAGTCGAGGCATTCGTCTCCTCGCCATCGAAAACATTCCCATTCTAGATCTCGAAGTAGCTCCCACCATTCGTCGAGATCAAGACACTCAAAGAAGAGACGTCTAAGATCCCCTTCCTCGTCGTCTTCTGTTTCCCCAGAAAGGGTCTCCTGTCCCACAAAACACAGCTCTCAGGCTGAGTGGGAGGAATTCAGAAAGAAAATGTTAAGCGTCTTCGAGAAAGCAGCCTCGACCCCCTCGAAGACAGCTGAGGGTGATACCCCGGGTGAAAAACCCCAAAAATCAAAACGCTGCGAGTCGCTGCACCCGGCGAAACATTCCACCCGAGAGCGCCATGAGCCATCGGGTAAGAAGGCACCACCTTCGACGTCGTCGAAGATTCCTTCGACACATGGATCGGCACCATCGACGCCGTTGTCGAAGGGGTCTTCGACGCATCGGTCTATCGACTCGACATCATCGACGCCGATGAAAGAAAAGACTAAGGCTACTCCACAGCCAACGGTGATTCCAAGGGCCTCCGGCACAACGCCGAGACCGTCGTCGACATCCTTGAGTAGGATCCTGATCCTCTCGAGTTCTTCGAGACCTCTTCCAGTTTTCTCGATGCCGTTCTCGGCAACTTCGAAGCCTGTCACATCGGCGTCAACGACATCGACGGTTTCTCGCCCAATACTGACGAGTTTGGCTCCTTCTGCCTTAGAGATGGATTTTACACCATTTCAGAGGTCAGAGTACCCTGGACTATCTTCAATTTATGAAGAGGGGGAAGATTCTGACCAGGAAACCTTTGGGTTGCAGAGGACCACACTGCCTGTTTCAGAGGATTTCACCTCCGAGGAAAGAAGGTTGAAGGACCTACAGGAGTCACTACATGTGGCAAGTGGGCTGGACACTTCCCCAGAAGTGGAATTTGTTAAGCTAGACCCAGGGGAACATGCCGAAACACCCTATAGAACCCTTATGGCAAGAAATATTGAATTTATGGGTTGGTCTGCGCCTTCGCCTGTTTTTCAACAGGATGACCTGACAGACATATTAGACAAAGGTCCACAGGTGGATCCTGTGGTCCCCTTCCATGCAGCTTTACAAAGGAAAATTACATCTAATTGGGAAACTCCTGAAGTTATCCCTGTGGTCAATAAAAGATTGTCAGCCAAGTATAGGGTAGCGGCTGCCTACCCTGAATACTTATCAAAACACCCGACTCCAGAGAGCCTGGTGGTCCAAGCAGCAACTTCATCTATCAGTAGGACCGCTTACCCTACTGTCCCACAGGATAGAGATGACAAGAGGTACGATTCTATGGCGAAGAAAGTCTTCTCTGCTTGTAGTATGGCATTGAAGTCCATCAACGCCACCTGTACGCTTGCCAGGTTCAGTCACACACTGGGGGAGTGTGCTTCATCAGCGGCTGACAGCATACCCGAAGGATGGCAAAGATGCCATGTGCGAGTCACTTCAAACTGGCATCAATTCCGCTGACAGTATCAGCAGGGCCATGGCGGCAAGTACAACAATCCGCAGGCATGCATGGTTGGGAAAGACTGGCTTTGCTCCAGATGTACAGGCCAGACTTTTGAATATGCCCTTTGACGGCTCTTCATTATTCAGAAAGAAGGCTGATGACAGTCTGGAAAAGTTGCAAACATCTAAAGCAGTGGCAAAATGGTTAGGAGCTGCAATCTGCCAAACTCCTTTTCGCCCCTCAGGAACCTCTGGAAGAGGAAAGTCCTTTCGCTATTATTCCGCATTCGGGAAAGTCAGAGGACAGCTGGCTCAAAGAGGCCAAAGGAGATCCACCCGAGGTGGACGGGTCAAAGGTAATAAGGCCGCAGCAGCAGCAGGTGCCTCTTTACCCTCGGCATCTGCATCAGCCGCCCCCAAACCACTCTGAGGTCTTTCCACACAAGACACCTGTAGGGGGCAGGTTAACTCACCATCTGATGGAATGGCAGGCTATAACGTCAGATGCTTGGGCATTGGAGACAGTTGCCCAGGGTTACTGCCTACCCTTTCTACACATCCCTCAGAGTCATCCACCGGGGCACAGCTCTCTAAAAGTTCCAGATCCGCTCCTCTTGCAGGAAATTATAGACCTGCTAGAGAAAGGTGCCATAGAACTGGTACCTGTAGCGGGCAGGAACAAGGGCTGGTACTCCCCCTACTTTCTCATACCAAAGAAGGATGGAGGACTGAGACCCATCCTGGACTTAGGAGAATTGAATAAGTTCCTCAGGAAGGACAAGTTCAAGATGGTAACTCTCTCTCAGATCCTTCAGGCCCTACAGCTCCAGGACTGGCTGGTATCCCTGGACCCTCAGGATGCTTATTTCCATGTGCCTATCCATCTCAAACACAGGAAATACCTGAGGTTCGCAATTGGCGACTCTCATTATCAAGTTCGAGTTCTGCCATTTGGGCTGACCTCCGCCCGAGGGTCTTCACCAAGCTAATGTCGGTAGTGGCTGCGAGTCTAAGGAGAGAAGGGATCCACGTCTATCCCTACCTGGACGATTGGCTGATCAGGGCTGTATCTTCAGAACAAGCTCAGATCCAGCTAGATTATGTCTGCCACTTCCTTCACAAACTGGGCTTCTCCCTCAATTTAAAGACGTCACAGATGATACCATGACAGAGACTCCAATTCATCGGAGCAGTCCTGGACACTTCCCTGGGAAAAGCCACGTCACCAGAGGTGAGGGCTCAAGATATTCTGCAGATGGTCAACAAGTTTCAAAATGCCCAACGTCTCCCAGCCTTCGACTTTTTGAGGTTGCTAGGCCTCATTGCATCCTGCATCTTTCTTGTGCCAGAGGCTCGCCTGAGAATGAGATCCCTTCAGTGGGCACTGAGAACTCAGTGGTCGCAATTCTCAGGGAAAATGACAGATCTCCTCCAGATTCCGGACAAAGTAGCCCGCAACCTTCAATGGTGGGCCTATCCAGAGAACATCTTGAAAGGAGAACTGTTTTGGCAACCATGGCCGGAGATAACAGTCACAGACGCCTCACTCACGCGGTGGGGAGCCCATGCCAAAGACTTGACCATCAGCGGTCATTGGTCTCCATCGGAGTCCAGACTTCACATCAACCTATTGGAGCTGAGAGCGATCAGACTAGCGCTGGAAGCTTTCCTGCCATCAGTACAGGGGAGAAATGTCCTGATAATGACGGACAAACACGGTGGCCATGCCCTACCTCAACAAAAGAGGAGGCGTAGGATCACTGCCACTGTGCAGAGAGGCAATGCAGCTCTGGTTTTGGGCAATTTGGGAAGGAATCTCTCTATCGGCAGTCCACCTAGCCAGAGAGAAAAACTTGACAGCGGACGCCCTGAGCAGACAGAGCACAGTCTCCCAAAAGTGGGAGCTAGCTCAGGAAGTCCTTCAAGAGATCTTCGCCCTTTGGGGAACCCCTCAGGTGGATCGGTTCGGCATAAGCACCAACAGGAAGTGCGATCTGTTCTGTTCAAGGGAATTTCCCCCGAGAGGAGCTCTAGGAGACGCGTTCGTAGTGGACTGGGAGTTTCCATTCCTTTACGCGTTCCCACCAGTCCCTGTTATTCCTCAAATGATCAGGAGGTTGAGAAGATTCCGGAAAACCATGATCCTAATTGCCCCGGACTGGCCAGGAGAACGTGGTACCTGGACCTTCTAGATATGTCCATCTGCTCTCCAATCCGTCTTCCACTCAAAGAGAATCTTCTCTCCCAGAAGGGAGGTCAGGTTCGCCATCCAGACACCAGAACCCTCAACCTTCACGCTTAGCTTCTGAAAGGGTGAGGTACAAGGATTGGGATCTCCCTGATGACGTCATGGAGGTGTTGCTTTCGGCCAGAAGGCCAGCAACAAAGTCTTTATACCGCTGCCGTTGAAACAAATTTTGCAGCTGGTGTAGGGAAGAGAATATCGACCCTTTTTCATGTGGTACACCAACGGTGTTATCGTTTCTACTCTACTTGGCAAAGTCAGGCCTTCAAGTTGGCACTGTAAAAGGCTATCTCGCAGCGCTTTCTATCTTCAAGCGCACTGCGGAGGAACCATCAAATTTCAAACTACCTCTAGTGATACAATTTCTCAAGGGATTAACTAATGTTTATCCTCCAAAACCATTCCAGATTCCCTTATGGGACTTAAATTTAGTCTTAAACTTCCTAATGGGCACTCCATTCGAACCACTTAAATCTTGTTCGCTAAGATTTCTCACGCTTAAAACTGTCCTATTGGTAGCACTAACATCTGCTAGGAGGGTGAGCGAGCTACAAGCTCTCTCCTGTAAACCCCCACATACAATTTTCCACAAGGACAAAGTTGTCCTACAGGTGAAGCCTAATTTCCTCCCAAAGGTGGTTTCTGAATTTCATATTACTCAGAAAATTACCTTACCTTCGTTCTACCCTCCTCCCCATCCGGGGAAAGAGGAAGAAAGGCTACATAGGCTGGACCCAAGGCGAGCTCTCAGCTTTTACATCAGCAGAATGGCTAGGATCAGGCAAGCAGACCAACTGTTTGTAGGATACTCAGGTCACAAGTTGGGACTACCCATAACAAAATAAACCATTTCCAGGTGGATTATTTTGGCCATTCTGGGATGTTACAAACTGGCAGGGAAAGAGCCACCCCAAAATCTTAGGGCTCATTCAACCAGGGATATCGCAGCCTCTTCGGCTCTCCAAAGAGGGGTACCGGTCCGAGACATATGTGCGGCTGCCACATGGTCGTCCGCACATACGTTCAGAAAATTTTACAACCTGGATTCCTCCACTAGTCAAGAGACCAGATTTGGCAAGACCGTATTACATTCAGTCCATCCCTAAAGGGATACATAACATTCTTACTCCCACCTCCAATTACATGCCACTGCTATGGGAGTCTATCAAAGATCAGGAATACGTCGGAGGACACAATCCCTTCGAAGAACAAGTTACTTCTTACCTTGTAACGTTCTTTCGACGGGATGTTCCTCCGACGTATTCCTTATCGCCCCTCCCATCCATCCCCGCAGTAATACTTCCCTGTGGTTGCATCTTACGCTCCTTCAAGGTCAATAACCAATTCAGGCATGACTTTTCTTATGCTACAAAACGGAACTGAGCAACGGACGCAGCGCGTGGCTATTTATGGGCATGGGGACGTCGGCGCCGATACGGAGGCCGTTGAGGGACTTCGACTCGGCGGACGTCGACGCGCAGCGCCGTCTACAGAAAACATTTCTGAGGCCAGCAAGCTGGAAACGTATTATCAAAGATAAGGAATGCGTCGGAGGAACATCCCGTCAAAAGAACATTACAAGGTAAGAAGTAACTTGTTCTTCTGCCACATTTTTAACATACCCTAGAACTGGTAATGAGGCCCACAGACTTGTCAAAAGCCTTTTGCTATAGAAATGAAGACAGAAGGCTACAGGGAAAGTTAAGCTCTTCTCAGTATCCAACCCAAGGCCACATTAGGGGTTAGACTGTTGTGTGGACAAAGACCTACTGCAACTAAGGCACTGGTACCCTGGACCGCCTGGCACCAGTGGTGACTGTACCTCTGCAGGTGCCCTCCACAATCTTTCCTGATTGGGCAGGGAAAAAAAAGGACTTGTGTTGCCCCCAAGACCCTCCTCTCACAGCGACCACAGAACCAAGAAAGCGATCAATGGTTCTCCCTGGAACTCCAAACTGCCTCGAAGCCAATTTGGCACGTGTCTTAAATCTGCTACAAAGGAGCCGCCAAAGTTCTCTGACCTCGACTTTCTTCCACCTCCACATCTCCAAGTTTCGCTAAAAGCAGAATCTCTGCATCTGAGACCAGCTGAGTCTTTAACTTCCTGTCATGAGCTGGACTGAATCCCATCAGGACAAAAACTTGCTTCCAATACCCCAGCCAATGAGATATGAAAACTACACTGGCCCAGTGATTTGGCAAAGGGCAGACGACTGTGTCCCAAAATGCCAGGCTGCAAAGAAACAAAAGACTGTAAGGAATTAGGAGTAAGACTCGGACACAGGGGCATTGTGATGATTGCTATAGACTTTTATTAAAGAAAAGAGAGGGTTGGCGAAAGACCTATGCCACAACGAAAGTAAAGGATGTGAGTGTCACAATGTCCAAAAGGAAAGCGTTCTCTGTCCAGCGTCCAAACTCCTAACCTGACCCTTAAATGCAAACTCAGAGTAAAGTCTAAAGGGACATAGGGGCTCATTAAAATACCAGCAGTAGCCGTGCCGGTATAATATTTTTTCCAGCGCCCGCAAATGGGCAATTACCGGGTCATTACGGCCCCGCTGGACCCGGTAATTGCCCATTCGCAGGCACCGTAAAAAAATGCTCCCCATTCCCATTTGAGCCCCATAAGGTTCAATGGGAATGGGGAGGCTGGATTCAACGGCGCCATTCAGAATTGTGCCGGTGCATCCAACATGCTCTGCTCGCGGGTGCTGGTACGCCGCCAGGCCGGAAGGCAGCCGCGACCAGAACTTGTATTTTACCGGACCGGCAAACTTATAATGAGGCCTATAGTCTTTCATCTGGCCATCTGCAGCTTTTTTCCAAAGTCCCTACACAAAGTCCCAAAAGGTACAGAAATAAACCAATAATCACAGGTTCACAATCCCCCTTCCCCAGAGTTTCTCAGGCTCTTTAGAGTTCACAATATCTCCTTAAAATATGCATTTTCCCTTGATTTCACACACCTCAGAGGTTCTCTTTTCTCTTCTTGACTCTAACAGTTCATTCACAATTTAGTGCTGGTCCCAAACTCGCAACAGGTTGCCTGGTACACTCTCCTGCCAGGACTTCCTCCACAGTTAAGTCTGCCTCATTCAGACTCTGGGTCTTCAACCCCCTTTCCTTCCGACATATACTCAGCGTTCAA